>NC_054847.1:30843802-31146832 GCF_018345385.1 Vulpes lagopus | reverse complement strand
TTTATCCCTGTTACTTTGGACTTTGGGGTTGCCAGTAACAGAAATCCACTCATGATTAAATAAAAATACAATGAAAAAGGGCTACAAAAGGACAGGAAATAAACTGAGCTTTAGGACAGGGCCTCTGTCACCATCAGAGGCCTTTCTCACCATCAGAAAGACCTCCCAATTTTCACCTCTGCTCTCCTTTACATATATCCTATATTCATCTCCATCTCCATATTTCTCTCTCTTTCAGATAACTATATGAGGGAAAGCAAGGTGGCCAACAGGAACTGAGTCTACGTGCTGCAGTTGCGCCCAATGCATTTTTCTGGTCCAATTCCAAATATCCTAATGAAGGGTCCCTGGTAAATCCAAATTGAGTCTTTTGTCAACCTCTAGACTATGACCAGAAACACAGGATCAAGCAAAATCTTGACTATTTCCATTCTAATGAGGAGAGAAGTTGATAAGATTCCCAGAAAAAAATTTAAAAAAAAATCAGGCTTAGACAGAAAAAAAAAATCAGTGGGAATCTACTGTAATTACTACATTTCTATAACCAGTTACTCAGGTGCTCTAAATTCTAACTAAGAGAATAACGTCCCAACAACTTATCTCTTGCGCATAGATGTACTCAAATGTTATATAATTATTTAGAAGAAGTAATTACTTAGTAAATGTGTGCAGGTGACAGGTGACAGCCATATGAATGATCATAAGTTGTTTTTGTCTTTGACTCATGTCTCAAGATTTTATTCATTTATGTCTCAACATTTTATTTAATTAATTTATTTAAGTGTCTCTAAATCCCGCTTCTAATTCAATTTCCTTTTTTCCTTTTGAAATTAGTTGATTGCCTAAGGGATAATTTGATTCTCTTGTAGAACCATAAAGATAAAGACTAATCCTGGGAGAATTACTCAATTCTCTAGAGAATTAGAGAATTTCAGTAGTTTTTGCAGCCAGAGAGCAAGAGTCACAGATTGCTGCCATGGCGTTAACATAAAGAAGCAACACTGTGATATTTTTAAGGCCTCATGAGCTATGAGTTACATAAGAGCCCCAGGAAAATACCCCAACAACTTAATGTCCAAGTCCAGGCAAATGCTAGGAATTTTTCTTCAACCACATATCTAATATAATAAATTCCACAAAGGAGCCTAGAGAGAAAATGACAAGAACACAAGACCCAATGTTCTTTGACTGCAGAAAATTCTAGAATGAGAAACTTTTTTTGTGAGATAAGGACAGTATATGATATCCATATATCATATATGTGTGACATATGTATATATGTGTATATATATACACATATATGATATATATATGTGATATATGTATATATATATGATATATGGATATATGTATTTAAACACACTCACACACACACACACACACACACACACACACACACACACACACATATATGCAGGAACCAGCTAAATGTAACTGAATGAGTGTCCTGAAGCAATACACTCAGTATGAATAGTGTGACCAAAACCTCAAGGTTCCAAATCTTCCTTCCCTACAGAGACTTGTATTTGCCCATTCATTATTTGGAGCAGAAATGACTGACTGTGGGACCCTCAAATCATGCATAATATAAAGAGACTTATTTCCCTCAGGCTTCCAGATTGTCAGGCGAGGCCATCCAGGACATGATGGCATTAAAATCCAAATAGTCACTGAACAACAGAATGCATTACGATTTGATCCAGTCCAGGCTAGTCAAGGTCTCATTATACAGGCCCTCAGGGCTGAGAAGAGGCAGGAGAACAATGATGGAAATATACGTTGCCATGGTGTCCCCGCTGCATCCCCTGGTTTCACAGGGGTGTAACTGAGGCTCTTTGAACCAATTTGGTGGCAAGCATCTCCTGCTTACCTTTTACAGAACTCGGATCAACAGTGAAAGATTCTGTATCCCACACTGATCACAAATTCTTCAGGTTTCCTAAGTGCTCTTTTCCCAATCCTGAAATGGAGTTACTTACTGTACCTGAAAGAGAAAAGGAATCTTACCATGAAGTATATGAAGTTTTTGACATGCGGGATTATTAAGAAAGAAAAGGGAGCATAGTCAGGAGCACAGTCACACACTGGGAGTAAGATCAGGGTTCTCATCCTAGCTCTGTTACTAAATCCCAGGGTCACCTTCAGAGAAAGCCTAAATTTGCTGAGCCATCACTTTCTTCATCTTATCTGAGATACTACTGATACAAAGAAGTACAACTATTGGGGCCCCTGGGTGACACTGTTAGTTAAGCAGCCGACTCTTGATTTAGGCTCAGGTCTGATCTTGGAGTCGTGGGATCAAGCCCCATTGTCGAGCCCCACTTTAGACCCCATGCTCAGTACAGTCTGCTTGAGTTTCTCTCTTCTTCTCCCTCTGCCCCTCCCTCTATTCTCTCTCTCTCTCTCTCTCTTTCCTCTCTCTCTCTCTCAATTCAGTAAGTAAATCCAAAAAAAAAAAAAAAAAAAGGTGCCTGGGTGGCTGTCAGTTGAACGTCCCACTCTTGGGTTTGGCTCAGGTCCTGATCTCAGGGTCCTGGGTTCAAGCCATGAATTGGGCTCCAGACTCAGTAGGGAGTCTTGTTTGAGGTTCTCCCTCTCCCTCTCCCTCTGCCCCTCCCCACTTCAGGTACATAAATAAAATCCTAAAAAAAAAAGAAGAAGCACAACTATTTATGATCAAGAAAGAAAAAACACAAGCATTTATTATTGTAATATGCCAAGGATTAAAAACGCATCCTTGTTGCAGAGATGTTTAAATATTTAAAAAATATATTTTAGAATCAGTGATAAATGTATAATTGAAGGGTTGAGGTTTAGCAAAATAGTTACTTCCGAAAGTGGTCCTCTGTGGTTGCTTGCTCTTTTCAAGAAATGACTATGTGAATTGTTGACTTCCCTCCTCTCTGCAGCTGCACTTAAGCAACTGAAAATAGCTGCAGGAAAGAGAGGAGCAGGGCTTTTAGGGAAAATGCACTTCTGTCTGGTAGCTGAGTTGTAGAGCGTCTCTGAATCAATTAGGCATTGGAAAGTTAAACTCCTTGCCTGTTTTAAACAAAAGCCAGGGCAGCCTGGGTGGCTCAGCGTTTTAGCACCACCTTCAGCCCAGGGTGTCACCCTGGAGACCCAGGATCGAGTCCCACGTCGGGCTCCCTGCATGGAGCCTGCTTCTCCCTCTGCCTGTGTCTCTGCCTCTCTCTCTCTGTCTCTCTCTCTCATGAATAAATAAATAAAATCTTTAAAAATAAATAAATAAACAAAAGTCAGGGACCTGCCACAGGTCAACCGTGGCTCCCTGCTGACCACCCAGCATTCAAAGCACTGTCTTCATCACACTGGAAACCCCTAACTTCCAACTTCGGCATTAGATGCCTCTTCCTTGCCCCTCATCCTTACTCCCTTCCTGTTTTCTTCCTTTTTCCTTCCTTTTCCCCAGCCGTCAATATATATTAAGCACATAGTCTGTGTTTAATAAACCACATATAAATAAATAATAGGCACCATCTGAACTGTCTTCAAGCAACACACCCATCTTGAGTGAGAGGCAGCGCACCTGACATGCGGTGTAACAGGAGCACACATACGATCCGGCTTGGAAGACAAGGCAAGGCTTTTCCAGGAGGTGACATGAAAACAGACCTGAAGCATTAGGAGGAGAGTGCCAATTCATTCAATAAACCCCATCCCAGAAGAGAATTGAGCGCTCTGGTTTAAACTAAAATAACTCAAGAACACTCGACCTACACATTGGGGTTTCTTCCTCGCATAATCTAAGGTGACTTTAACTCCTGTCCAGACCATCTTTTGCACTAGCCCATCAGTAACCCCCTTTCCACCCCATCAATCCTGCTCCCTTGTGGTCCACACCTTTGCCCAGCCAATCCAGGCGCCTAAAGTGCCTTCTCTCCACATTCTTCCACCCAATTCAGCTTATGATTTAAAGAGCACCTATTATGCATCTCAGCACAGTTTTTGCAAGAGAAAACTGAGATGCAGGGTGGTTTAGCAATGTGTTTGAGGCCATACGGCTTGTAAGGAGCCTTGTAGAACTCAGACTAGGGCAAACTGTTCCCAAAGTCCCTTCTCTTCCCACTACACCACACTGGCCATTGTAGCCAGAGACTTTCTTATTTCAAGGCCAACCTCAGCTCATACCATCCCCCTCCCCCGAGGCTTCCCTCTAATAGTTGTAGCCTGTACACATCTTACTTTTCCTGGTCTTTCTGTACATATTCCCTTAAGCTTCTTATAGACTGACATTGTTTTTAAATGTGCATACATATTTTTCAACAGAATTGTAGACAACTTGTGGGCAGGAATTATACTTTTATATCTCTTTGGGATTTGGGATCATCAACACATGACAAGTAACTGGCTCTGATTTTCTGTATACAGGTTGGAAGTTCGGGATTTTAACTATTTGAAGGAATTCTTAACTGGGTTCCAGGAAATAGACACTTTTGGTGATGCTGGACTATAGAAGTTCTATAGAGGCACCAGCCAGATCAGTTTTGCTCTTAATTCCATTCTCCTTTCAGGCAGTGCCATGAACTTAGTAAGCATTCACTGGCATGGGAAATGAACAAAAATTAAGGTTTCCTGAGTTTTGAACTCCCTTTGAGAGCAAACAGACCAGAAAAGTATCCCTCTTTGAATGCAAATCAAATGCCATTTTGGATGAGAAATTACATTTTTTCCATTGAAATTTCTGAGGATGTGAATTCTCAAGTGGATTAGTACTGACATGTATTACTGGTTTTTATTCTTCCCCATACCTAAGTCACTCCCAGGGTGTTCACGAGGCACTTAGCGAAGTGCATTCACCCCACCAGGCTGCCAATTGATCATTTAGTACACTATTACATAACTTATTACCAGTAAGTGGCAAAAGCACAGAGCAGAATTTGACTCCTTATCCTTATTTGCATGACATATATAGCACTTTCTCCAGGCTCTGTGCAGAGAATATTTAACAAGCCACATTAACTTCCAGGCATCTGGAATTATACAGCTGAAAACAAAGGAAGCAGAAGAAAGAACAAGAAAGGCAAAAGGTGAGATAAGGGGAAATCTGACAGAGCGAGAAAGGAAAAAAAAAAGGCAAATAAAAGCAAAATCAAGTTCTTAAAGGGAATGAAAGTATGTGTTCTTGCTACCTGGGACTGATGTTATCCAACAGATCACAAAACAAAACTATCTAAAGAGTTCCACTTGCCTCGTATTTTTTAGCGCAGAGGTCAATTTGTTGACCTGGATAAGGGACTATTTGGCCTAGGAAATCAGAGCAAAAAGTATTTCCACTTTGTCATGAATGTGTTCAAAGCTGAAGACAGAGTGTGTAAGGAAAACTGTATGTGGACCCCAAGTACAGAGTCTCTTATGTAGTTATGTAGATACAAACAATCCAGAGTAGAGAGCATGAAGCCCTGAAACTCTCTCCTTTCTTATTCCAAGAGTAAGAATCACCCAGAGTGACTATATACATCCTCAATCATCTAGGATTTTTACTTTAAATGTATCAGCTCTTGTCACTTTTTACCAGGATAAGATTTTCACTAGAACGTTTCCTTATTTTCAGCATTTTAATTGCCCTTTCACACACACACACACACACACAAACACACACACACAAACACACACACACACACACACACACATTACCCAGTGTTCTAGTGAATGAAAAGCAGAGGATTATGATATCATACAGGGTTATCATTTCCAGGTGACTGGCTACACACACATATACACATCACATGCCTTTGTATTGGATGTGTAGACCTACTTTAGAAGTTGGACATTTTTCACTGATCACATTTTAATTTATATTCTGGATGTGTCTTAAAGACTATGTCAACTTCCAGTATCCCCCAAGCCCCTAATTGAGGCCACGTAGGGCCTGCATCAGTTCATAAAGGTCTCTTTAATCACATGCGATTCTCATTACTAGGACATAATCTTTCCAAGAAAATGCCAAGAGAAAAGAGACAACTTGAAGAGATTTGGCAAAACTTCTCTGGTCATTTGCAAGAGATAAATGTTTCCTTTACCTCATTAATTCACATTTTTTTGGCATATAGAATGTGCATTATCCTTGTAGTTATCACCAGCCTCAGAAAACCCTGGAAATTTTGTGAAAAAGCTTAATGGCTTTTTGCTATAAATAGCAAAATTCCCCCAGCTGGCATCTTTCACTTGCTAGAGCCATTCGTGGGATATTGCTTTCCAGATGAAAATTAAGCTGGAAGATAAAACGGGAAAAGCATCTCAAAGTGCCTTGTAATCACCAGATATATTTGGGAGCAGCTTAATTTCCATTTGTCTAGGCTTTCCAACGTTTACCATAGAGTTTTCATTTGGGAATGGGAAACCAGGCTTGCATGATAAATAGTAGATATGCTGTTTCAAAGGATGGTATGTACAGTATCCATTCTTTAACCATCCACATATCCTTTCAACAAATACTTATGGATTATGTATTGTGTGTTCTTCATATTTTGGAGGATATAAGGAAGAGTAAGTCATATACTGTCCCCAAGGAGCTTGCAGTCTT
Organism: Vulpes lagopus; assembly: GCF_018345385.1. Classification (NCBI taxonomy): domain Eukaryota; kingdom Metazoa; phylum Chordata; class Mammalia; order Carnivora; family Canidae; genus Vulpes; species Vulpes lagopus. The sequence continues at coordinate 31,140,285 of NC_054847.1, read as the reverse complement.
CTTTGGGGGAGAAGACATATATAGGGAAAATATCTGGTTATGATCAAAGACAAACAACTTACAGCATCAGAAATATACCTCCCCACTTTATCTTTTTTCTTAACTATGCTGAGAGGCAGTCTAGGGATAGATATCATCTCTGAGTTCATGATTTCAAATCATAAGGGTGAATCCACTGGTATCCATTTTAAAAATAAACTATTATTCATCATTTTTGTATGTCAGTTTGTTGAAATGGAGACGGGAATGCACAAAGCACATTCATGGAAACTTGAGCTGTCAGTTTTATCTGCAACATAGGGAATTTGTAGAGTATTTTAGAAGAATAAAGCTGAAAAGATAGGGTATATCCAGATTGTAGAATGTCTTTAAAGCAAGGTTCTGGCTGGGTTTACTTCAATAGGCAATAACTGCTACTGAAAGTTTTTAAGCAGGGCCAAAGTTCAAAAAATAATCTCATTAAAAATGTATTCACATATGCATGAATTATGAGCAGGGGATCTGGGAGTTAGGCAACTAGTGAGGAAGGTATTATATTCTTGATAACCAGTGATAAAAGAATGAACTAAAGTTGTAATAGGGAGAAAAAATGGGAGTTTAGTTTTCATCACATTGAGTTTGAATCAATGGGTCATGCTGCAGGAGAAAATATGTGGCAAACAACTGGAGATGCAGGCCTGAGAAAGGTCATTGCTGTGATAGAAAGTCTGGAGGCATTTTTTAAGAAGCACATTTTCATTCTTAGAGATAAAGACTATAGAAAGCTAGAGAGAGAAACAAGAAGGACCAAGAAAAAAAAATAAAACTAAAAAACTAAAACTAAAACTAAAAATAAAAATAAAAATATAAAAAGGACCAAGAAGCAGCAGCCTCACTTAAGAAAATGGAAGAGGACCAAAAGGCAAGTCATCTTTTTTTTTTCTTGTAAGATTTTATTTATTTATTTGAGAGAAAGAGCGAGCGAGTAAGCACAAGCAGGAAGAGGGGGCAGAGGGAGAGGGAGAAGCAGACTCCCCACAGAGCAGAGTGCTCAATGTGAGGCTCAATCCCAGGATCCTGGGATCATGACCCGATCTGAAGGCAGACGCTTAACCAACTGAGGCACCCAGGTGCCCCCAAAGGGCAGGTTTTAATAGTAGGAATGGAAAGAAAATAACATAGGAATAGGCAGCATTACAAAGTTCAATTGAAACTTTAAGATGTATATGTCACTCTGTCTGGGCAGCTATAACCAAATGCCATAACAACGAACATTTATGTCTCAAAGATCTAGACTCTTAAAGTCTAAGATCAAAGTGCCATATGATTGGGTTCGTGGTGAGAACCCTTCCTGGATTGCAGATGGCCACCTTCTCACTTTATTCTCACATGGGAGAAGGAGCAATCACCTCTCTCTGGTGTCTCTTCTCTAAAGGGTACTAATCCTGTTTGTGAGGGTTCCACCCTCATGTTCTAATTACCTCTCAAAGGTCCCTCTTCCAAATACCATCATAATGGGGGTTCAAATTCACATTTGAATTTGTGAGGGGATGCAAACATTTAGTTTACACCAATGTGGACAGCCAATGTGCCCAACACTGCAAAGAGAGTACAGAGGTTAAGAACTCAGAAGAAGTAATTTGAGTTACAAACTATGTCAGTGATCACAAAGAGACCAGTTTGATCAGAATATTGAGGTTGGAAGCTAGATACCAAGGGGTTTGTGAGTGTCAGAGAGGTGAAGATGGTAGATGCAGACTAAGATGTTTGTTAGCAAAAGTACAATGAAGAGATGGCATCAGAGTCAAGAGATCCAGGAGGATTTGCTTTTTGACTACTTGTTTCTTTAGTTTGTGTGTTTATTTTTAATTAATGGCAGCTTGAGTATGTTTGTCAAATGGAGGGAAATGTTCACTAACTCTGGAGAACATACTGAAGTAAAATGTAAAGGGAATAACCAGCAGAGCAAGATCCCAGCAGAAGCAGGAGGTAATGAGATTGAGACCAGTGATGAAGCAGAAGGATGCCTCTTTCCCTGGGATTGGAAGACAGAGTGGAAAATGGTTGAAAATACTGAGAATACCAGAAGAGAATGTTCTCTCACTCACAAAGGTAAAGTAGGCTCAAGATAACTCTAGAGTCAACGGATGATGGCCAGCCTCAGAGAGCCTGCAGAAAACAAGACAGTTTAGAACCAGGACTCAGCAGAATATGAGAGGGAACTAAAAAGGGAAAGCAAAAGCACTGCCAAGCAGCATGGAAGACCCCATTGTGACAGCTAAATACATTTCATTTAAAGCTCCGGCATTAGTTTTGTGATTGCTCTGTGGATTGCCAACAGCCCATGAACAAAAAGGAAAAATAAAAACAGGGTGACAGTAAAACTATCCACTGTGTGTGCTGCTGTTTCCCAGTGTCCTAGCTGGTCAGAGAAGCAGGTCTGGGGGTCTAGGAGATCAATAGTGAAGGCAAGATGTTACTATGTTTCTTAGCAATGAGGTCTACTCTGCATAGGAAGGTCACCAAGGCCCAGATAATGTTCTGGATGGTAATGGGAGAGGTAGGTGTACACAAGATCAAGTCTCTGCACTTCATCCTTCCTAGAAATATAGGTTAGAAGCATGAAAAGTCTTCTCATTCCTTTTGAAGTGCATCAGCCCTTGGTATCCACATTAATCCAAGGAACAACGCCCCATCCTCACATACAGCTCAGGAGGATATACCTTGATGGCTGCTAAGTTGTCCTGCCAGAAACTTCCACACTAAACACTGATCTTCGCCTCACCAAGACAGCTCAGCATAAACAATAACTGTGTGGTTACTTAGACCCAAAGCTCCATAGTCACTGGGAACAACAGAAAACAGTAGCCAATAACTCTTTGTGAAGCATCTAGATACACAATGTGAACAGGATTTTTGACCCTTCAGGAAACTTCCCATGCTCTCTCCCTCTACATATGTTTTATGGCATTTTCTACAATATTCCTTTAAGTATGAGGGCCACGGCACATACTCCAATTAGATGAAGCTTCTGCCAATAAAGAAATACCTTGCTTCATTAGATTTGAGTTCATTCAGCTGCCAATAACATGTTGATTTTCAGCTGAATAAACAATAAATCCAGGAAGCTATTTAGATGTATGGTACACTTGAAAGAAGCTTTTTAGGACAAAGAAGCCAAAGCTGTTTACTCTAACATTAAAAAAGATAATGTAGCTGAGCTGAATTAACCCATTTAGGGCTGCATTTCTTCCCAAGGGAAACTACAAAGTTATTCTTCACAAGGAGACATCACTGCCCCCACACAATTAGATACTGGGGATCAGATAAAGTGTTACTGTACTTATCACTCTGAACTACAAAGCCTTCAAATAAATCCAATTACCCACTTAGATAACCAAAGAAATGCGCTTTTTAGGGCAAATAACCTATTTCATAGAAAAAGTTATTTCATGTAAAGAATGCTGTATGAAAGAATGAAATTAGAACAAGTCTCTCTCCCTGTCTCCCTCCCTCCCTCCTCTCTCTCTTTCCTCCAGTCCTACCATATGGAATATGGGACTGACTGCTGGCAGGGCTCTCTCTCAGGGGGCAAGAGGATGGCTGCCTTCCAAAGGCTGCCCTCAGGGCATGGCATGGATCAGAGGCTATAGCAGGAACTGGGCAAACAACACAAGAGTCAGTGGGATCCATTCTTCTGCTCTGCAGGCATGAATGTTGACTGATCCTGGGGTCAGAGGAGGTAGTTATGACCCAGAATCTGCTGATGGCACTTTTCTAGTTACAAAAACTTTGGAGAAGGAAAACTCTTGAAAATACTTCAAAAAATAAACCAATAGTATCTCACTGTGTCTGAAGGGGAACTGACTCTATCACAGAGTTCTGATGATAAAGACTTCCACAGTCTGACTGGTCGATCGTTCCCCAATAAGCACTATTCAGTTGACCTTCCCACCTTGATCCATGCTACTCTTTCCGGGGGCTCTTCCCCTCCTTTGTGTTCTCCACCCCCTCACTGCAATACTCAAGTCAGACGTCAACAGTTCCAAAGTGCCTCGCTCAACAACTCTATCTGTCTTGCCCTCTGAAACTTTCATATGTCATCTATTGTATGCCACTCACATGTCCCATATTTATTCCACGAGGCACTATAATGTCAGGTTTTATATGTGTATCTTGACTGCTTCATTGCATTGTGGTTGTTCAGTATCATAGATTTTAGCTCTACTGCCAGAGATGTTAGATTTAAAGTCACTGAGAACTGAACCCATTTTGGGCTCAAAGACACACTTATGTAAATGCCCACAGTCCACTACGTGCCCTTTTTGGTTCATGGATGAATCAATCTAACCTCTAATCTAGTGCAATGCAAAAAAAGGACAGCAGAAGCACTGTTCTTTTGTCAGTGTTCGAATTAGTTTGCCCTAGATGAACAAATCTAGCTCAGCTCTCACAGTGGGGCTTAGAAGGACAGGGGTTTGCTGGAGACCTTCATGAGTGAAATGTAGAGACCTGAGGACACCTGGGGTTATCTTTGAATAAAATTCACACTTTCCAAAGTTCTATTTTATTTGTCTCAGCCTATCATGGTGCCACCATGACAAAAAAAAAAGGGGGTATTGTGACCAAACTTGTTGCTGGACTGATGACTCTGTGAGACACAGAATATAGAAGTATGGCCCAGCAAGTTTCCTTTCTAGAAACTCGGTAGATTCTTGAGAGCTAATGTATAAACTGCAGCTAACTTTTGATTCTGGGCTTTTCTCCCATGCAAGATTCCTCTGCACTGACCACTGAATCCTGAGTAACTCTTCATGAGCAACTAAAGGGATTGTCCACTCATGTCCTTATTCATACACATACTGCTCATGTGCTCATTCCACAGTAAACAGAAGCAAAAGTAACCTTGATCAAGATGATGACCAATCGTGGTCATCACCTTCTTCAGTCTACAAAAGACTCATGGTCTTCATTCACCTAAAGGTGAGGTGCCCACTCTTGAGACCAAAAATTCATTTGTTCTGACCCTCCATGACCTTCAGCCTTGATCCTGGAAATTTGGTCATCTTGTTTTCCATTGCTAAGTGCTGCCTAATAACCAGAAACTGAAGCCTACAGAAGATAAGACATCAGTCTGGATAGCACCAAACCACCTTAAGATTCAGTCTTCCATGTGACCCTCCTGTAAGCCATCTGACCATGTGTTTGGAGAGTACCTAAAAATTCCCAACATAATGAATAATGAAGCCACCAGAATCCTAGTAAAATGGAAATCTTTTAAAAACTGGGTGAAACATTTCTTTAATCTCAGTTTGCAAAAAAAAAACAACAACAACAACAACTCAAACACAAGTAAGCACTATTCTCTTAGATATTCCTTCTCAGGTTTTATTTTTAATAAAATATTTGGTATCAAAACACACTTAGAAGGGTTATACCATGTATTGGCAATTTTAAGAAGCAAAGTTTTTTGCCTCAAAAACCTAAAAGCTTCAGACTCTCGTGGCATTACCCAGCTCTTCAAAGTTTACTAAAATAAATCTCAAGAGCTTTCTATGTACTATTTAGAACTCTCTGTTGATTTCGAAAGAGCAGAGCATTTTTTACCTTCTTGTATCTCCTGAGGATTACTTCTCAAGGGCAGGGAGCTCTCCCTCAGCAAAGACAGAAAACAGGAAAACAGCATGCCATGCCTCACAGGCTTTACAAGTGAACCTATCTCTTAACCCTGTAAGATTTCTTAGGTTGTCTTCCTCATTCAGCTCCTAAAATGAAGCCCTGCCTAGCTGTCAGATGATGCTTTGATCTATGCTCCAGGAGGCTCCATTCTGGCCCTCCTCCAGCTACATCTGTCCTCACAGAGCAAGAGAAGTTTGGGAACCTCCCCTCCATCAACTCCACACGTCTAGAAGATGTCCCAGACACTTAGGATTCCAGAATTCCCTGCCTAAATAATCCAAACCTGTTTCTGTGGCCATATAACACAGTCCTATCTTGAGAATATCCCCATAAAACAAGCACAATTAGAAAATCAAAGTATATTATTAATTTTGACGATGTAAGATTTATTTAAAAATCATCTCTACTCATTGTCCTAAAATCAGTGAGATTTTAAGGGTATATGGATCTTTGTAAATTGACTTCATTCTCTCATTTTATGATCTAGCACTATGGGTAAGAGCAGGGAGGGGCCTGGCCTTGACTATTAAAGGTCTACAACCTCTTTTCTGAAACCCTTGTGGCAAGATTCAGAGCGTGTTAGAGAGGTGACATAAAACCTCACACCCCCAGTGGAGTCTAAGGTAGCAGTTCACAATCAAACACAGTAATATCTCTGCAAGAAACATACTCTATTCTCACTGTAGTGGCCTGAACTGTGTTTCCACACCCCCACTCAAATGTGGAAGTCCTAACACCCAGTAACTCAGAATATAATTATAGTTGGAGACATTGTCTTTAAAGAGGTGATTAAGTTAAAATAAGGTCATTAGTGTGGGCCTAATCTAATATGATTTGTGTCCTTATAAGAAGAGGAAATTAAGACACAGGCACAAAGGGAAGACCATGTAAAGACAGAGAAGACTATCTATAAGCCAAGAGGAGAGGCCTCTGAAGAAACTAAACTTTCTGACGCCTTGATCTCAGACTTCCAGCTTCCAGAATTGTAACAAACCCAATTTCTGTCATTAAAGCCTGTGGTGCTCTGTTAGAGCCCTATCAAACTAACACGCACACCAAGTAAAGACCATGAATAACCTTATGTCAATACACGTCAGGTCCTACTCCCAAATGAGTTATGAAAAATCCTCCGGCTTTCAGAATGTTCTTGGCTTTCAAGGAGAAGAGAGTGGGCCTGTCTTATCTATGGGCCCAGGGACAAGGTGCCTAATCCAGCAAAGAATCTGGAGTCACAAGCCTTTCCAAGAGAACACAGAGCAATTGCTGCGTCCCTTTCATGCTCTGGAAGTACCCTTACGGTCTGGTTGTGCATGTTTCCAGGCCCTAAAAACAGGTTTCAGATGAATATGAACCCAGCCAATGAAACAACTCCTACTACACAAGGACCTTTTGTAAGGAAATCCTAAATTAGCCTCTCACCAGGTCCTCCTAAGTTGACTAAATGCCCAAGATTCTTTGAATTCTGTAGCTTTATTACTCCTTATATTTTGGCATCATTTGGGTAACTGACATTCTCTTTCTCTCTCTCTTTCTCTGCTCTACTTACATTTTAGATTGGTTTCTACACTGAATTAAAAGAATGGGGACCACCTCAGAGCTTCTACCAGGTAATAAACACATATATGCGTATGTAAAAGAAAAATAAAGCATTGGCAAAAAGTTCTATTTAGCAACCAACCAGCTGTCCTTTCTCTACTTCTCCAAATCCTTGAGAAGGGCAAGCAGTCAGCACAAAATTTAAGAATTTATTATTTAGCGGTGGAAAACAAGCTCAGTTACTAAACTCTTTAAAGAATGTTAAGTATCAGTTTTATTCCAGAACTCCATCTATAGCACCTGCTGGCTTTGTTTCTTGAGCTTCTTAGTTTTTCCTAACCTTGATGATTATCCACTAAAATTCTACCTTGCAGGTTCCTCATCAAGCCAAAGATAACCTTACTTTCAAAGACTAGCCGGTGACCTATTACATATTTATATAGCAATAAGAATACTAACAATAATGATAATGTTTCCCCTTGCCAGGCACTACTCTATCCACTTTTGCATAACTCACTGAAAGATCAGAAGTCTGTGAATGTTATTATTAAGTCTATTTTATTGATAAAGAAACTGAGACATGGAGAGGCAAAATAACTTAGGTTTCCAAGGTCACATCCTAATAATAATAAGTGATAGAATGGAGACTTGAACCCAAGCATCCTGGCCATGAAGTTCAGGTTCTTAGCCAATAACCCTGTACCTATCCAGGTAAACATGGATAGCCACACAATCCCAATGAGAAATATTACTCTCAGTATATACATGCAGACCTTTCAAATGTCCCTTTTTTAAAGAGATTTTATTTTTTTAGAGCAGTTTAGGTTCACAACAAAATTGAGAGAAAGATACAGAGATTTCCCATAGGCCCTCAGCCTCCACACACGCATAGCCTCCCTCATTATCAGCATCACTTACCAGAACGGCACATATGTTACAAAGGATGAACCTATACTGACTCATCATAATCATCAAAAGTCCAAAGTTTGCCTTAGGGCTCATGCTTGTTGTCCATTCTACGGGTTTGGACAAGCATATAATGACATATATCAATCACTGCAATATCATATAAAGTATTTTCACTGCCCTAAAAATTATCTGTTCTCTGACTTTTCATTTCCCCTCCCCTCAATCCCTGGACTACTGATTTTTTATTGTCTCCATAGTTTTGCCTTTTCCAGAATGTCATATAGTTGGAATCATACAGAATATAGCCTTTTCAGATTGGCTTCTCACTTAGCAACATGCATTTAAGTTTCCTCCATCTCTTTCTGTGGCTTGATAGCTCATTCCATTGTCTGAATGGACCACAGTTTATTTGTCCATTCACTTGCTGAAAGACATTCTGGTTGCTTCTGAGTTTGAGAAATTATGAATATAACTGTTAAAAACATCTCAGGGTATGGCAAAGAATGAGTCATTTCCTCTTCTGTTATTTACTATTAATGGGCACACTTCTACTTGCACATTGATAAGAATGCTTTTTATGGCGATTTTTTTAAAAGATTGCATTTATTTATTCATGAGAGACACACAGAGAGAGAGGCATAGACATAGATAGAGGGAGAAGCAGGCTCCCCACAGGGATCCCAACTGGATCTCCAGACCCAAGATCATGCCCTGAGCCAAAGGAAGATGCTCAACCGCTAACCCACCCAGGCCATCCCTGGTGATTTAGACCTTCTTAAATATTCTCACTCTAATCAGGATTGACATCATGAAATGAACTTATGATCTTCTCCTCACACATATTCTTTATTCTTTAAAACATTTAAGGGTATTTCTTTTCTTAAGATGCTGACATTTGAACAACAAAAAAAGCAAGCATGTGAATATACAAAATATTTCAATGGACCTGCTCAAGAAAGCTTTCCAGTGAAATTTCAAGAGAAGAGGGAAGAAAAAGTTCAGATAAAAGTGGTAAAACTAAACACTGTGTAAGAAAGGAAAGTTGGTCACAGAAAGAAAAAACTCATCATGGAGAAGGAAGCTAGTGATTCTCTGGAGGAAACAACAGGGAAAAGAACCCAGAATAGTATACATGGCATCCAATATCCAGAAATCTATGCATATAGTGTGAGGCATAAAAAAGAGGAAATTATGTTAACACAAATACTGTGTTTTTTTTAAAAGGGATGGCATATGATGTCAAGAATCAAATGGATATTATCTCCCCATAGATTCAGAGGAATGAAGTTTCTACATTAGTTGAAATTGAAAGTTACACCTTGTTCAAGGAAACACACTAATTAAGAAGGAGGACAAAGATCATTGTGTTGTTAAGAAAGCATTCTTTATAAGAATTATATATAGACTAAATGTAAAATTAAATGGGCATTAGTATTTTGTCCTTACTTATGAGAAAGTCTTATTCTGACAAAGTCTCAAAGCCTTCTTGTGAGTCCTTGAATATACCAACACAGTCTTCCAAGAGTCTTCACACAGAAAATGCTTCTAGGAGGAATTCAAATGGCTGTTTCCTCATCTCATTCACATTTTTACTTAAAAGAAGTTTTCCCTGGGGCACCTGAGTGGTTCAGTTGGTTAAGTGTCTGCCTTTGGTTCAGATCATGATCTCAGGGTCCTAGAATCAAGCCCAGCATCAGGCTTCCTGCTTAGTGGGGAGTCTTCTTCCTTTCTCTCTGCCCCATCCCCTACTCATTCTCTCTCTCTCTCTCTCTCTTTCTCAATAAATAAAATCTTTAAAAAAATAAGTTTTCCCTGATTGCCCTATATAAAAAAGCACTCACTCACCTCTCCCTCCCTCATTATTCCAATTATCTTGCTTAATTTTTCTCATTTAATAAAACACATTAATTTGTTCTTGCTCCTAGAACATAAACCATGAAAGCAGCGACTTGATTTTGTTCTTTGCTATAGCTATGTGGCCTGGGGTAATACCTGGCATATTAGCAGTAGATGCTTAATAAATGTTTATTGAATGAACAAATAAAAGAATGAATGAAATTGTTATAAATAAAATTATAAATATGAATGAGGAGATAGTACAGTTAGGTAGACCCAATATTCATCAATGAATCCACAATAATATAGCAAATAACTGGACTCTATCCATTCCTGATACTGTACTTATTGATAGTTCTATAACCACAGCTTGTATAAAGTCAAGGTATGCTTTTTTCAATTTGCTTATGTCATAACTGGAAGAATAATGACAGAATTATTTTTTAAAAGCCTGAATGATTAAAAAACAAGTAGAGTATATATAAATTCCTTACATTTAGAGCCCATAAATTGATGGGAACCAACTTAACAGCAGTATGTGAAAAAGGTATGAAAATTTGCAAAGCTAAGTATTTTCATTGCTTATTATCTCATTTACCAAATAGATCCAATCTGGCTGCTAAATACCATGATAGACAGACACAGTTAAATAAAATATGGTCCCTACTTTCAAGGAACTTGCAGTCTATTTACAAATAAATACATAAGTAGATAAATTTTATATAATGTACGAAATGTCTGGACTTTTAGTACAAAAAAGCTAATATCGGAGATGAAGAGAGAGCAGTTACTTCAATCTAAGGGTTAAAGGGAGAGTTTCTGATGGACAGGATACCTGAACTTGGTCTTAAAGGACATGCCCATGTTGGGTATGTAAAGAAAGATTAGGAGTGTGTTCCAGGCAGAGGGACTAGAATGGGCAAGGACAGAGGCATGACACAACTTAGTCATACTACCAGTACACAGTATTTCCAGAGCATGGAATTTCTAAGGTAGAAATGATGGGGAGGCAGAAAATACAGTTAGTTTCATAAAAGAAAATACAGTTAGTCTCATAAAAGACTCTGAACTCAGTCTCATAAAAATACAGTTAGTCTCAGAAAATATAGTTATTCTCATAAAAGATTCTGAACTCTTCTTGATAAGCACTGGAAAGCTCCTGATATACTCTGAGCAAGGCAATGGCCCATGGAGGATACACTTAAAGGGGGCAAACTGGAGACAGAAAGCATTTAGGAGATTATGGCAATAGCCTAGAAAGGTTAAGATGGAGGCCTAAATTAACACCATGGGAATAGAGACTGAGAAGACAGCACATAAAAGAATATCAATATAACTTCTAAGCCTAGAGAATGTTGATCATGGGTAGGAAAGGACCAAGTTTAATTCTACGCTTCTAATAAATAATGGGTTGCTAATATATCCAATACCACCCTTGATAGTGCACTATTTATTTAAAAAGTAGAATTTAGATGAGTGGCTGTTAACATTTGTCTAATCATTCATGCCATCAATAAAATATTTTTGATTATATCCCCAAATATGTAGACTTCCTCACTTATATATGTACATATAAACAACTAAACTGATATATTTATGGATCATAGTAAGAATACAAAAATTAGAAATGTGAGACAAAAATATAAAGAATAAAATAAATAGAAATTTTAATAATTCTTTTTTCCACCAGGTCTAGAATAAGGTAAGGAATAGTTTCATTTCATGTGAACTCATCAGTCGATTCTCACACCATCCTGGGAACATTGACAAAGGAAATACATTGCAAAGAAGATGGCCAGGATGAGGAAAGATGTGGAGATCACATCAGGTAACCCTGGGCAGTTAAGCCAGGAATACAAAACATAAGGAAGACCGTAATGCCCACCTTCAAAATGAAGGCAGAAGTTATTCCCAGTTCCTCTACCACATGTCTCTGTCCTCATACAAGGCAATACTAGACTGACTAATAAGATGATACAACCCTGACTGAGGCATAATTGCTAGGAAGCAGTAACACTGTGGTTTTAAAGGTTACTACTTATATGTGGCTCTTTGTTCTTCATACCTCCATGTCATCAATGCAGTCAATTCCCCAGGAGCAGATTCAAGAAAATCAGCCGAGACTACTTTCTTTGTATTCTATGATAGTCTTTCCGGCAGCATGAGTGGTAAAAATAAGCAGCACCATCCTGATGCCCTAGAATGCCCTGCTCCAATTCTTCCTTGTTGTGCTCCAGCACTCTTATCTCCTCTAACTCTTGTTAGAGGTAAGATGTGGATTTGGGGGATGGGAGAGAGTAAGGTTCTCCCTATGACTTTGGACCAAATTATTTGAGCTTTCCAATGGTGTTTTGGGAAGAAGCCAAGCTTAGAACAAAGTTGTTCTACGTTCCTATTTCCTGTACATCTCCTCAGGAATTCCACAGGCAGGAGAGTTGACTGGTCCAGAGCTGGATCTGAATACTCCTGAGTCCAGCTGGTGATACATCAACAGGACATTACTTTCCACACAAATGCATGAGTGCCAGTCGTGTAAAAAAGGAAGAAAACAGACTATAATGATTTAACAGATGGAAAAAGAATTTTGAGTTCTTACAGGCAGGTAAATTTTACTAGCAACAAGGCAAAACTTCCCAAAGATCACTGTTCCAAAAATGGCTCTCCCTTTAGAGATGCTAAAATGGATGTTGGAGAGCGAGAACCAACAGAACACTGGGTTGGTAGTAAGAATGGATAAATATTAGACTCAGTTTTGCCAAAAATTAGCTTTTATGTTGCATCTCTGGGTTTTTGGTACTTGTACCTGATGACTACTAAGAATCCTTCAGCTCTGTATTGTATCGTTTTGCAGTGCATCTAAAATACGCCTGACACACAGCTCAGGACTTTTAACTGGGGCATGTTTTTATTTGTGTTTTTTTAATTAGCCTCTTAAATAATTCTACCCTTAAATTCGCTAGTTCTTTTTACTTTTTTTTCAATTTTTGTTTACATGTCTGTTTCTGGGAGCTAAGGCGCTAGAGTTGCCCTTGGCCCTCTCATATCTGCATCCTAGCAAGTGTAAAAATAAACAGTTTTTAAAGAATATTTCCTATAGTTTCTTCTGAGTGGCAGACCTAGTTTCAATGGTTTTAATTTTGCTTTAAACATCCCGATACGTTTTAATCTAGGAATAAATATCAACTAGTAAACATTTTCTTTCCCCTATGTAACTAGAGACTAAAATACATGTTTTTATGTGTTGCTAATGTTATACATAGGATATATTTAAAATATTCTTTTCATTGAATGCTGGACTCTCATTTCCAGTATTGTTTTAATGCCATGTGTTTCTTCAGAAAAGAATAAACAATCTTGTAATACATCACGGTTCAATAGAGTTAAAAGAGCTGTAGGCTATTTATAGCAATTAGACCGTAAAGAGAGAAATAAACCATATGTACATTTATTATGCCCATAAAATATAACATGTGATAATAAATTCTGGCAGGGATGGTGGGACTACTTGTGTATCACATGTCAGCGTGCACCGCTGTAATCAATGAATAGGATTTGTTACAATGCTTTCTTTTTCAATCTGGAAGGGTCAAATTGTCTTAAAAAATATTAGCCATGGCTAATACTGGATGACATCTTAGGAACAGAGATGAACATGTCCTTACCTCATCTTCCTTAATTTCCAATTCTTTCATAATAATTCCCAGAGATGTAAAGCGTCACTTCTCACTCAGGCCTTGTTCCACACTCAGATGCCAGAAGCTTCTGCTTCTAAGAGTCTCATAAGTTAGCAGAAATAAACCCTATTCTTGGGAAACTAGGCCCCAGTTATTAAGTCAATGGCAGAAATATCACTTAGTGGCAGCTGCTCCTTCACCTGGCAGAGTGGTGCTGAGCTCCGTGGCCCTGCATGGTGAAGTTAGAAGCTCTGCTTCTCCTTCCACACAAGCCTAGTATGCAGGGTCCCATGCCAGGTGCCAGGAAAGGAGAAAATGGGGCAATCAAAGAATCAGAAAATGTAGTTCACCCCCTGAGGGAGTTAGAATACAAACAAGAGGTGGAACATGAACACATAAAATAATGATGACCCAAAATTCCGTTATTTATAATCTCTCATTGAATTCAAAAAAGGATAGATGCTAGTTATAGTTGAGTGCAGGAAAATCCTGACTCTCATAATGATGGCCTTTGCCAAATTGAGCATCGGGCAGTGGGTGGGAGCATTCAAAGTGTGTCAGTAGTTCATGAGAAGGGGTGACAGGGGAAAGCAGCAAGGAAAAGCACTCAGCAGATACAAAGGTGGAAAGCGAGAGCCAGCAAGGCAAGGCTCTCATATCATCAAAGGGGAAATGTTTCCCTTGACGGAAACTCCTGCTTCCAGACTGAGGAGAGAAAAAGGGGAAATAGATAAATGGAGGGAGTGGAATGGAGGTGTTGAAAGACATTTTTTGAATGAGTGATGTAAAATCCGCCTTCTTCTACCCTTGTGACTGTTGGTCATAATCTTCATGTCTTAGACATCCTCCATGGAGTGGATTTTCTTGGGAGAATTGCAAAGACTTGCTGAGTCCTCATGGAAGACTTGAGTAAGAAAAAAAGCTAATGCTACTTATGTGGATCTGGTATCTAGTCTATAATGGAAAAGCCATAAAGCAATAAGTTAGCCTATTAAGACTGCATTCAAATTACAATCTAATTCAAGAAATCTCAATTTAAAGTCAGTTCTCTATCCTCTAGGCTCCTGTGTTGTTTCATCTGTACCTCTTTTGTGGCATTTTTTATTACTGCCTGTGGTATTCATTACTAACTACTGCTAGACGCTTGTAATCTCTCCTAAATTGCCCATTTCTTGAGGACATGATGCACATTACCTAGCAGAGGACTTGAGTGTAGTAAATATTTGCTGAATGAATAAGTAGATTTATGAATGTTGAAATAATATAGTATACATAATATACATAAATCCTGAATGAGCTTTGTGTACCTAAGTAGTCAGGCTGAATTGGAATTGGTTAGGCAAGGCATTTAGGCAGAGGTAACTTTTGAGCTGGTTCATGAATAAAATAGTGCACTTGGATCAATGTGGATCATGAACCATATTCCAAGAGAAAAGAATAGCATCATTGGAAAAAACACTGACTATACTGACACATGAATATAGCTCTGTATTTATAAATACCTCTACTCTTTTCCAGTGGAGAGAAAAATTAGACTCTTGTCGCCTTGGGTTGAAGCAGCGTACTGTGGAATGAAATAAGGAATAATAAGGTTACTAATCTTCCCTGGCCGGGGGGAGGGGTGGGGGGCAGCCACCCACACACATTGTAATCTTTTTAGACTAGGAGTGAAACATATTCTAAAAATATAAGGCACAGCCATTATTAAGCAATTCCCAGAATACTATATGACATCCTTTCAAAAGCACAGCAACCTATTTCCCATGATAATTTAGCCCATTAGTAGCTGGCATCATCCTAGGGCATTGACATTTGCAAAACCAGAAGCTGCTCAGGTGTGAACAAATGATTGGCTAGACTAAACCAGTTTGTTAGAAGCCCACTATTTTATTTTGTTCAATGTTCAATTATTCAAATGCTCATTGAGTCCCAAATGTATATAAAGCACTGTACTAAGCAATTTGGGAAACACAGACAAGTGTAAGACGAGATCCTTGTCCTCACAGAAATTACAGTCGGGAAGATAAGAATTGCGTGAGGTAAGAGTAAAAGATTTATATAATGTCTGTTATGAGATGAATGAAAGTAAGCCATTTAAGGAGAACTTTCAGAGAAGGGGCCAATCATTGAGCTGAAGTGCTAATTGGAAAAGGTGGCCTCTGGCCTGGGACTTGAAGGAAGGTTTGGTTACATGGAGTTTTAGAAAGAGCATTCCAAATCGACAGTATGAGTAAAAATAGACCACTAACTGACTATCTGAAATTCTAGACTCATTGGAATGGAAAAATATGGATAACAGAAAACAAAACAACAGCAAAAAAAGAAAAATGGATAGGGCACAGATTACATAAGGGATTCTTCTGCTCACCCCAAAGCCTGTTCCACGCACAAGACTTTTCCAACAGCTCAAGCAGTCATAGAATTTTTCCTACGACTGGAATTTACCTGCATTATTGAAAACAGCTGTTTGGTTTCTCTTGGCTAACTTTCAGATTTATTACCTTGAAGTATGGATTGTTTTCATTTTCAAAACAAAAATTCAAAACCAGTCAAATTCAGAACCATACAATATCATATATCATGATATATTCCTTGAAGATTCTGATATCATCCTCTAGATATTCAGAAGCAAGGAAATTCCATTCAACCACACCTAATTAATTTATTCTGTTAAATAGCTAACATAATCCTAAAGCATTTACAGCAGCAAAACCTGAAACTCTAAAGTTGATAAATGAAGGCTATTGTATCAGCCATGATTTACATTTCGAGATTATAGCCAGAGTAATGAAACCCTGTAGGATTATTAAAATGCATTTTGTACAGTGTATTTGTTACTGGCATTTCTTATTTATGACTCACAGAAAGACGAAGCTAAATGACATAAAATGCAAACTAAACTTTCAGTAGAATAATGAAATCTCATTCACTCTCTTAGCCAAATACACTTTTATTAGGTTTTAAATGGTTGTGTTAGTTTGATTCTTAGGAGCAATGCTTTTCACTTTACCTATCTTGGAGACCTTTCTTAAGCAAACTAATTTAGCATAAAGAAAACATTGTACACAGGTCTTGGAACTAAACTATATTATTTAAAACACCTGGTGGGTAAAGGTTTATTTGACATGAAATCACAAGAAGCAAATGATTTCAGGTTTTTCTGATAGAATTATTAATGGCCATGCTAGGGCTGGCTGACTGGATCTGACATTATCTTAATAATTAAGCAGTAGCCTCACTTAAGTCAGAATGAAGCCCTGAGAAAAGAACATGATCCTCCAGCCATGTGACGGATTATTACCATTTCGTACTTACAAGGATAGCAGAAACTCTGTTATGGCTTTCCTCCTCTCAGAAAACTGTTCTCACTCAAATTAGAACAAATTACAGAACAGGCATTTCTCAAAGTGCTTCATTTACTGATGCCATGGCTTTCTCGGCCGTACAGAGAAACAAATGCGTGATTCTCCATTCAGGGACTCTGACTCCATCGTTTCTTCTCCAGTGAGTGTTTGCTCATGCCACACTATCTTGGGATAGAAGAGGAGCAATGAGATCACTTTACCTATATAGTTAGTTCTCTTATTGATAAAACCTCAGAGTGGGCAAAACTCCCCCACTTCCAGGTCACATTCCGGCTCTTTCAGAAAATTCCCTGGGGTGCTGCTTAGAAAGGCAGCATCCCTTGAGGTGTGGCTGCTTCAATGCCTCCTGCCCTGGTCTGTGTAGCTTCACTGGGCCAACATCACATCCGCAGAAGTGGAGTGAGCCCTGGGGTCTATGTGGCCAGATTTATGCCCTCACTTCATTACTGCCAGCTTTGTGATGGTAACAAGCACATATTTTCTCTGTGCTTCAGATTTCTAATCTGAAAAGTGAGTATAAACATAATACCTGCTTAAAATAACTGTTATAAATAATTCATATGGAGCCATAGTAGATGAGAATTATTATTGTTTTCTATGGCTTCCACTTCCCAGTTAGGCATTAGGTCTGAAGCTACGTCAGAGACCAGTCTGGTTACCTGAACCATAACTGTACTCAAAATTGTCCTTCCCTGATGATCATCAGCTTTGAAGCAAACACATTTTCATGAGTTTCCCATCATTCGTTCTTTCAACAGGACTTCAAGGCTCACTGTTTTCCCTTCTATTTGCGGAGAGGACCCTGGCATGCCTTCTCCACCAGCTTTGCTTATTTGGCTTAGACTCTCACACTGGAACCTTCAGTACACTGGATTAAAGCCATAAATACTCAGGAAAGACTTCCAAAAAATAGTGTCAGGGGACAGAATGAGGAGAATTTTCAGAGAAAGGGCACATAGTAATTGATAGCACTATACAGAGGCTAAGAACCTGCAGATGTGGGTTCACTATTATCACCAGGAGTCTCGAGCAAGTTACTTAACCTCTCTGGGTCTCAGTTTCGCTATCTTCAAAGGTGGATAATGGTAATAATGTCCTAGGGTTGACATGACTATAAAAGACATTACTATGGGACACCCAGGATTCCAAGAAGGCATCATCTATACCCAGGAAAGAGAAGAAGTGTCTGGATGTTAAACCAGGAGAGCTGCTAAGCTGGATACTGATGCAGGATTTTGGCCCTAATGGCATTGCTGGACTCTTTCAAAGAGGTTACTACCTGTAGTTCAATAAGTATGTCAATGTGAAGAAAGGGGACATGGCTGGGATTTCTATGGTCCTGGCAGCTACTGTTGTAGTAGTTACAAGGAACTCAAACATGAGGGGTTACCCAAGTGGGCCCAGTTTGGAGGCACATTCTTCATTTCTGGCCATGACTTTCCCCCGGCACCCTGAATCTTTTCATATCCTAATTGATAATTAACACCCAATAAAGGATGACTTGTACGTGGGGGGGGGGGAAAGCAATTAATATGTATGAGTGCTTAGAACAGTACCCAAGTATTTTTAGAACTCAATATAAATGTGAGCCCTGATTACCGTTATCTTTGTTTTAAAACATAATCATTCATAAATTTGAAAGATAAATCTAGGTTTGAATCCCAGGTGTTCTGCTTTCAAACTCTATGATCTTGGATGATGAGAAGGATAACTAATATTTATTACATTACTTATCAGAAATTTATATATGTTATCTCATCTGTACTTCACAACCATCCTATAAGTATTATTATTGTACGTATTTTGCAAATGAGGCAAGTAAGATCTAGAAGGGGTTTGTAATGACTAAAAAGTACAGAGTTGTCTAGTGGCCAAATCAGTTATCTCCCTATACCCTTACCACTAGGCAATACTCCTCCTCCATGTTATATGCTGCCCACCTTGCAGGATTAAGAGGATCAAAAATAACCTAAGTGGTCAAAAAAAGGTAGTGACCATAATTAAAATGCAAACCATACACACTGCCCGAGGAGCACTGAGAATTTACTGTGAACAGTGTGCATGTGAAGCGTGGAAGTTGAAGTGTTAGAGCACACCACAGGAGCCACAGAGGGAGCATTCAGAGCTCTTGGTCAGCTCTTTATAGACCAGCACTAGGGCAGGCTCAACGTGGCATGGCCTTTCCGTGCTAATCAAAAGACTTTAACAATAGTTAAGCTCATACCTCTAGAACAGTAAGTGTATCCAAGGGCCCTGTAAACACGATCCAAAATGTCTTTTTCACACTTGGTATTGTTTGCTGACACCACTCTAAAGGAAATGAAATGCAGACTTAAGTATGACCTGGGAAATACCTCCTCTCCCTGGGACTCCCCACTGCAGTAACAGGGGTAAACAGGCTTCAGCACTGTGAAAAGTCTCTAGTTGCTCAAAGATGTGTGGAGGCAACATAAGTGAGTTCTGTGGTGGGCCAGGCAGCTACGAAGCAAAATTCTAGGGATCACATGCCCTGGGTTAGGAATGTCCCATCCTCAGAGTTTATAAATGGAATGGATCCAACTTCTCCCTTTACAACAAGAAAAGGTCTACAGTGCCGAGGGATGTATATGAGCAACAGTTTTGTTGTGCTGCAAGGGTGTGGGCTATAAATAAATTGGATTTTTAAAAACCTTATAAAAGTGAGAAAATTGAAAGAAAAGAAAGAGTAAATGGAAAACCTGAGGGGGGGTAGGATGAGATAGGAGAGAACAAAAGAAGCATAAAGGGAAGTTTCTTAGGCTTTGTTGATTTGGTAATCTCCTCATTTCCCCACCAAAAAAAAAAACGTAGTAATATTTACACTACCTGCTATTATTTTTGGTGTGGGTTCTGTATTTTGAAAAGGGTCGGGGCCTGGGGAAGGAAAGTTCTATAACTAACTTCAGTGAAGCCCAGAGGCTGCCCAAAGGGGCCCCGTAGTTATAAGCCACTAGAAATCCCCTGGCTGAACATCTGTATAAAAAGACTGAAAAAAAGTGACCTACAAGGCATTCCTTGTATGAACTGGCCTGCACAACTAGCAGATTCTCACTAGTAAATATCGGAAAGATTGTGGGACTTCTCCCCCATGATCTCATTCCAGGTTACTGTACGGCACAAAGAAAGCAAGCAAGCGTGTACTGTACGAAATAATTGCGTATGTGGTACACTACACATTTCACCAATGAATTATAATTCCCAGCAGCTCTTACCTTCACTGAAAACCCTCAAATGAAGATTGAGATAGCAATAGCTGAAGGTCTGTACTCACAGCCTTCAGAAAGTGAAGTCCTGATTAGAGTCTTTGAAATGCTAACTGAGAACCCTTCCGGTATGTAGTCCGGATTAGGATACTTCAAATGTTAACTAGGCATGGATTAAAACTAATTTATACTCACGCATTTATCGTCCTTGCTAAAGTATTTTAAAGAGAAATTGCAGCCACTGTAACAGCTTATTGTCTTTGGTCCTGCAGCTAGTAAGTGGGACAGGAACTTGGGGTGGCCCAAAGCAGACATTACCACCATTAAAAGGAGTGTATAGTCTAGTAAGAGAAATGGACAAGTAAACAGATTAAACAGAGTGAGAAAAACCAAATCTTAAATTTGCAAACAGTAAAATTGGTTGTTTGTGTTGCTTTAAAAGCCCATCCTATTTTTTCAGTGAGTAAGACCATTGGCTACTGATTTAGGGAAAAAAATTCTGATTCTTCTTTACATGATTCTCTAAATTCCAAATGACTGGCAATATACATGAAAACAAAAAATGTACCAATTCTTTAGCATTTCCCTTTCCAACATTTACTTTAATGAGGTAATCACATACATGAAATATATCTATGCATGAAGATGCATAAGGATTGCCCTACCACATAAGTATGTTAGCAAAAAAAAAAAAAAATCAGAAATAATTAACACTAATCAATAGGGAATTGATTAAGCTAATTAGTATAATTCACCAGAATAGACAACTAAGCAGCCATCAAGCATACTGATGTACCTTAGTGTTGATATGGAAAAATGACCACAGTTATGTTGAGTGATTATTAAGATCAATGGAGGAAAAAACAATATAGCTTATCTGAATATAAAACTGAAACATGCGTGCATATGGCGTGAAAGAAAGTTTGTCTAAACGTTAAGAGCAATCTTCTCTGAATGATGGGATCCACAATGAATTTTGCCTTCCTTTGTGTATTTTTGTGAATTATTTAAATGTTTATGATGATACAGGCGTGGCTAATGAGATGGCTTATTATTTTGGGTTTACACTCTTTAATCAAATCAATTAATACCACTCACTAACTCCAGCCAAATTTAAAATAAATCCCAAAACTTTATTGTGGTCTAGCCTATACCTGCCCCTGCCCTCCATCATTTACCACCCACCCCACCCTCAGTTCATTACCCTATAGCCATATAGACCATCACTCAATATCTTCAGGACACGACTTCTTTCGACCTGACAGTAACAGAATATTCTATTCCCTCTACTAGAAGACCTACTAACCCAATCTTTACCTGCCCAGCTTTTCCTTATAATCTAATATCAAATGGGTTGTCAATTCTTCAAAGAGGCATTCCCTGGCCTACAATCCAAATTAAATCTCCACTGCATCCTCTCCTAAAAACAAGTATTCTTCTACTCCAGCTTTTATGATCAGGCATGATTACATACTTGTTAGCATATTTCTTTAAAGTCAAATTTACCATTGGACTATTAGCTCCAAGTAGGAAGTCACCACCACACCCCAGTACCTGCCTGGGATCTGACACTTAGAGATTCAATGTATCTTTGCTGAGAAGAGCTGGGCAAGTGGAACATGTGTTTTTAAATTCCAAAACAAAATTAATACCTAGCATCTCTTGAGAACTTTGTAAGAAACTAGTTTTACCACCTTTATTTTCATTTATTTCTGATAAAAGTGGGTTATCATTATCCATCGTTTATGAGAAGACTAAAAAGAAATTAAGTGACAAAAAAATCAAGATAATAAATGAAATTTCTAATAAATACAAATAATAAAAATGTTGATGCAATACTTAAAACCAAGCTTCAGCAATAAATAAAGTTAAATTTTCCACTTCTAGTTTTTAGCCCATGGAAATTACCCACATATGCAATATACACACACATAGGCACACACTACATACATATACACATAAACCAAGAATATATCAGACTGCTTTCTCTATGAATTATCTTTTACAGTGATACAAAAAACACTCATCTAATAAGAATAGTTGTAGCAAACAACTTCCTAGAAGCTAAGTAACAAAATTTTGTAAATAAGCTTAAAATAATATGAGCACTTCCAAAACAGAAATTTCAAATAGTCAAAGAAGACTCAATTTTGCTAAAGAAAAAGTTAATAACACAGAAAATAACAAGCCTTCTCACTGCCCTCTATTTTCTCTATTTTGTTGCCCAATTGACGATGATGATGATGATCTATATAGTCTGAGTAAAACTCCCAGCTTTAGGAACCCAGAAATATTGGGCAAACATACGTTTTAATATTTTATGTTTGAAGAAGAACAGCAACTGTATTTATCCCAAATAACATTTAGACTGTTCACTCTCAGAAGGGTTTTATTCTGAATTTGACTTTAGATTTCAAAAAGAGCTGCTCTTCACAAATAGAAAATGGGGAATCCCTTGTGGCAACAGAAAAATTCCAATGGAAAACTTTTATCATTTAATTTCTGACTGAAGTAGTTTCAAGTTGACAACCATTACATTATTATAATATGAAACACTTTATCACGTGATTGATTTTCCCTAAAATACCTAAGAAATATCTAAGACATTTAAATTTTTCCCTGGAAACATCTTTCAAACACCCTAGGTACTGAGTTTTCCATTTCCACCACTTAAATAAATAGTGTGTGTGTGTGTGTGTGTGTATCCATAAGTGTAATAAAAGTGAGCTGCAACTCTAGAAATGACAAAATTATTTCTCTTGAGATGAGATGTATCTCAAAAATGTTTCAATTAATATCACATATAGTCTTATCATCTTTAATATTTCACAGTCTATCCCATTCCTTAGAGACTGGCATCTTTTCATAAATGATATTTCCCATGTCAGGGAAGGCAAAGCTCATGATGAAATGTTAACAGTTTGACTACAGTTTCAATCACTTCTGGCTTCTCTTCTGGAAAAAGGAGGGAATCAGCAACCATTCTGAGTCATTCATACGGAGGGCTTTTCTTCCCCTAAGGTTTGGTTATTTTGCTTGAACTCCACGTTAGCTATGAACATCAGCTAAATTTGGGGTTACTGAATTTTTAATATTCAGTATTAATATTCAGAATTAAGAATTAATATTCAGTATTAATTTGTTCTCTTAATTCTTAATATTCAAGAAATATTCAAGATTTATAAATTTCAAGGTGGTTACAATTATATAATATATATAATAATATATATATATTATATATATGAGAGAGAGATATTAAAGCCCCTTGAGGGGTAGTGGAAGGGGAGGTGGGTGGGGGGATGGGGTGACTGGCTGACAGGCACTGAGGGGGGCACTTGACAGGATGAGCACAGGGTGTTATACTATATGCTGGCAAATCGAACTCCAATTAAAAAAATACCCAAAAATAAATAAATAAAGTCCCTTGGGTTTATTTTTCCTCTTAAAGAATTACTATAAATTTAGATTCTCATTTAGTTCTGGGGAGAAGATCTTCTAGCAGTCTCCATAGATTTCAATTTTGCCCCCAAGGCTGCTAAGACCTCTAGGGAGATCAAGTAGCATCAAATGAGACCTAGAGCTCTTAGATTAATTTTGAACTCAAGATCACCGGTGTCTCCATCCTCATCCTCAATCTCTTCAGCTCCAGGGAGCCAGAGTCCATGAGAAATGGCAATCCTTTCCTTATGACATGATTCCATAGGATGCCTTCTTCTATCCATGTGTCTATAAAAACAAAAGACACCAGATAACCTGAATCACTAGGATAGTCCTAATCTTGTGTATTTAACTGGTCTGATATACAGCCTTTCTTGTGCTGAAAATGAAATCATATAGCACAGTCACAGACAGTGGGAGAAAAAAAAATGCCCTTGAATCCCTTCTCATGCTAGGACATTCCCTGAGATCTCACCTGAAGTGTTTGTGGCTGGTTGTATCCAGGGCAGGGCAGGCCATATAAGGTTTCTGGGAGCCTGTCTGGGTGAGAGGTCAACCTGTCCATTCCCAAACAGGCTTTGTTCTCACCACTTCTCTGCCAGGCCCTCTATTATGCTGCCCCAACAATTTGAGTTATTCACCACTGAGGAAGTTTTATGGGAGAAGAGATCCAAACTGCAAAATAGGAACTTTTTTTGTATCTTCCTGGTAGGAGTCTAAAAAGAATGGAATAAAAGGATTTTCATTCAAAAACATATATCAAAGGGTAAAAAATGATAGAATTTGCTGAAACCTAATTTGAATAAAAACACCTCATGCCCTTAGGGAAAAACAATCGTCCACTAGTATATCTAGTAATCGTCTAGCAAAATGGCACATAGTGGGCACTCCATAAATATTTATTGAATAAATAAATGAATGAGTCTATGGTACAAAGAGCCTTTCTTGTTCATAACAATAAGCACAGTAGAAATCCAAATATTAAATGTTTTATATTGTTTTTAGCACTAAACCAATTTTATTGCTTCACATTTATTTGAAAATTATCGCACATTGAAATTATCGCACATTGTGGCACAGAGATCTCTTCTTTCCCTATAGAAAACCAGATCTATATATAGTTCAGAAACCATAAACATCAGTCTGAAGGCACATATAATAAATTATCTCTTACACACAATACCCTGAAGAAACAAAAAAAGAGAAATAAAAGTATCATCTTTTATTTTATTCTGAACCTATAGGTTGATTTAATTAAGTGCAATCACCTAATTTCATTTTATTCTGATCATGTGGCCAAGTATATGTCATCACAGGAGTTATATGCCACTATTTAGAAGATATCCTCAAATATCTTTAACAAAATATTGATCAGTAATGGGCCCATTCTGTTCATGAAGTGACTATTATGGACTCAAGCTATACTCAGAAATATCTAAAAGATAAAATAAATTTAAAGCTGAAAATGAAATAGAGTTGACATAATTGTCAAAGTAACTGAATAGTCAACTTAAGAATGTAACTCACATTGAGAATATTCTTAGATATACTCCTATTTTGCTGATAATTCAGTAGAACCAAATTCCTACCATTTTTGGGCAAAACCAAATATTACCTGATAGCCTAGCAAAACAACCATAATGTTTCCTCCATAAATAAACCTTCCTATTTCAATCTTCGCACACAGTGTACTCTGCTTTGCACCAGTGACCTTAAAAGGAAGCAGTATCTCCCTAGTTTTCCATTGCTGTTTCGTTTCATGGATAAATCACTCCGAGAATGGCATGAATATGTAGAGAATTCCTGGCATGTAACTTGTTGTATGAACTCTTAAAACTTCTAGAATACTAGACCCAGAATGCATATAAATGCCCTGAGACCTGTGTTCTATGTGCTGTGGCCTAAAAATCATTCAAAGTATGATCATTATTTAGACACCATAGAAATTATGGTTAGTAGAAACAATACCCAGATACTACCATTTCCCCTGGGAGTACACCATGTCCCCCCCCACCTCTAATCCTTGCACGCCCACACCTATCCTGAAAACATTCATGAGTATAATTGCCTCAGCAACTTGGATCAGGTTTTTGTTCCCCCCAAGTCAAGAATCCCTCTGCTAAAGAGACTGTTGCACCTTCTCCTTCTGGCACGTCGCATTCTCACAGTGGTGGGCTGGGTTTACTTGAAGTGATCAAAAGTCAAGGGAATTCCTAGAACATCAAAGCTACTGAAATCTTCGCATGTGTTTAGTTATTTGTTTGACTTTGTTTTTCCTGAAAAATATAATGGGGACCTACCAGTTTAGCCAGTGCTTATCTTGTGGTATCACACGTGAATAGGTTGTATAAAGGGTTTTTTTTTCCCCTCATTAAGTCAAATTCTGTGCTGGTGCATAAAAGAACTGCATGAATAAAACTCCAAAGGTCTATTCTGAGTTCCTGCCTGTTATGCCAGCAGTCACATTAGTCTGTTTCTTATAACTGGAGCTATTACATGACTTCTACTATTTCCCAGACCCAATCCTGATCTAAAGAAAGGGGCCTTGAGTGGCTCCAGTCTTATAGTCCACATGCTGTCCACAGCATGAAAATATCCTTATTTAAAATACACTACCTAAAGAGATGTTCTTGACATGTTATGTGAGAATGATAGCTGTAAGATTGGGTAAGTGTATAAATCATTGTTTTGAAGGGAAAGGAGAGAAAAAATTGAAATAGAGAAAAGAAGGTATTCGTGAATGAAGAGAGAAGATGCTATAAAGACGGTTGCATGGAAACAAAGATCCATTGAAATGTTCGCTATGCTGGGGACAGAATATGAAATAGAGGATGGAAACTCCAAGATAAAAAAAAATTAAATGATCTGACCATAATATGCTTTCTTTAATGTGAAAAGATAAGTGTTAAAGTTAGAATAATGCCTCCAAAGATATCCATTCTCTAATCACTTAGAGCTCATGAATATGTGGCAAAGGGACATTGTGAGTGTCATGAAGGGTACAGACCTTAAAGCAGGGAGATTATCCTGGACTACCTGGGTGGGTCCAATCCAGTCCTATTAGTCCTCCAAAGCAGATAATTTGTGTAGCTGTGTGTTAGAGAGACAGACATTAAGAAGAATGATTAATTGGGGTCTTTTTATCTTTTAGTCAAAAATGATATAGTACCATTGTAGAAGAATGATTCCAAGCAAGAAAAGGAGTTGACCCACCACTGCTGGCTGTGAAAATGGAGGAAGTGAGCCAAGAGCCAAAGAATGTAGCGTAGCTTCTAGAAGCTGGGAATGGCCCTCAACTGAAAACCCACAGGAAAAGGAGATTCCACTCCTAAAACCAGAAGCGACTGAATTCTGCTAATAACTCTAATAAACAGAGAGCAGATCTTCCTCTAGCTAGTTCCTCCAGAAAGGAGGAAAGGAACACAGCAGCCTGTCAACACTGATTTTATTCTGGCAAAACCTGTGTTGGACCTCTAATCTATAAAAACATAAGATAATAATAAATTTATATTATTTAAGCCTGCTACATTTATGGTAATTTTTATGGAAGCAATGGCAAAATAATAATAAAAATTATAGGATCTGTAATTATATTTAAATGGTGCCTTTTGAGTGTCCCCTCTGTTGAAAGCACTGTGCTCAGTACATATGTCCTATATCCCATTTAGCCCTTGCCATATGATCTCTATGTACTGCATAACCCAACTGTCTCTTTCTAAATATCTGCAAAAGCAGAACATGAGGGGAAGTACTGTAACTTGTTAAAATGGCCAGGAGAAATGTAGAGCGCTGAGCGCCTGTGGGCCAGTCTCCTCTTATCACCCTACAGATCCTTCTCCAAAGTCCAGTAATCACAGCAATCTGATCACAGTGACACCAGACAGTCATGGCCTCCAGCTGTGTGGCTGTGAGTACCTTGGCTAAGCACATTCTTTTTTTTTTTTTTTTTTTTTTAAGAGCTGTGTTGCCACCCTAGGGAAGCTTTAAAATATTTTTTTAAATTTTTATTTATTTATGATAGTCACACAGAGAGAGAGAAAGATAGAGAGGCAGAGACATAGGCAGAGAGGGAAGCAGGCTCCATGCACTGGGAGCCCGACGTGGGATTCGATGCCGGGTCTCCAGGATCGCGCCCTGGGCCAAAGGCAGGCGCCAAACCGCTGCGCCACCCAGGGATCCCGTCTAAGCACATTCTGAAAAGGTAGATGCTGATGTTGCAGGTAAAGTCATCATTGAATCCACAGGTATTTTACTCCAAATACACATGTTCAGCATCTCTGCTTCTTGCTAAATTATAGTTTACATGAAAGGAGGAACAATATTGATTGGTTCATGGTGCCATCTTCAGTGATTGGCTCATAGTAAAGGCTCCACAACCATTTATTAAAGGAATCCATGACTGGAAGATCTCTAGACCAGTATCCAATGGGTTAAATAGCAAGACAACAGACCAGTTGCATATGTGGGTTTTCTGATTTGATTCTAAGATTGGAACAAATCATTTATCTACAATGGTACTATATCATTTTTGACTAAAAGATAAAAAGACCCCAATTAAAAGTCAGTTGTTTAAAAATCTGGAAATTTGGGACACCTGGGTGGCTAAGCAGTTGGGCGTCTGCCTTTGGCTTGGGGTGTAGTCCCGGGGTCCTGGGATCGAGTCCCACATCAGGCTCCCTGCAGGGGGCCTGCTTCTCCCTCTGCCTGTGTCTCTGCCTCTGTGTGTGTGTCTCTCATGAATAAACAAATAAAATCTTAAAAAAAAAAAACCCTGGAAATTTATAATCTGATGCCTCAAGAAGCTGGGAAAAAGAGTGGTTACGGGACTAGTTATTTTGGCTCTTGAGTGACATCCTCAAGGTATCAGCTTCTTTCTGTTTGTCTCATCTGCTATCTTCAACATGCTACTTAGTCCTTTAGCTAGCTTGTCTTGTAATTACAGGACAGATGCAGAAGATCTAGCTTCAACTCCTCACCGGATTTAACTAGAGACAAAAAAGCAACTGAACTTTCTCCTGCATCTTTTCTAAAGATCAAAACATCTTTCTCCCCAGTCCCTTCAACAGAAGTATACCAACTGGCCACACTTATATCACATATCCCTGTCTACTAACTAATCACTGTCAAGGTACACAGACTCATCATGACAGAAACAGACTTGATGAGATTCATTCCCTGGGATTTGGATGGGGCTCAGACTCTCCTGGTGGCCATGGCCATCAGACTGCTAAATCAAATGAACTGGTGAAGAAAAAGTAAGGAAAATGGCTGTTAAATAAATTGCTGCCAAGAGTTCCAGGTTAAGGCAAAGACAAGTCTATACAGCTACTTTTCTGCATAGACCTCTAATTGCCAGGCTGATATCACACCTCCCCCTCACCATTCTGAAGGTCAGCAATCATGTTTGTGAAACACAATAGTATACCCAGTAAGATATCCAATAGTACTTTCACTTCTTCAGCTCTCACTGAGTTTGGATTTCTAGGTGTGTTTTCTGCCCTGATGAGTCACAGTAAGTTATAACACAAGAGAAAAAAATGACTTCCATGCCACTCTTCGGATCACTAATCCAGAGAAGCCTATGACATAAATAAAATAATGTTGAAAGTTTGAGAAATCAACTGAGAAAAAGCAAAAAGTGTGCATACCCTGGTTCTCATAGGATATATTAAATTTGGTTGCCTGTTGCAGAGAAGTCTGTGGGACAAGCAAACATTCTTCCAGGCCCAAATACCTCACTGAGCCTTGTTTTTGTTACTTCAGGCCCTCTGCTGTCTGGTATTGGCACCCTACAATAGCCAAGAACCTAGTCAGCTGAAGAAGACTGAGAGACAAGCCTTGCACTTGAGCTTGGGAACCATCACTCTGTGCCTCTTTAGACTTGTGATAGTACGTGCCTTTCCAATGGGCTGTCAGTTTGATTCCTGAATTGACAAAGCAGCTGTATACACAAAGATCTTTAAAAAATCAAAGAGAAGGATCTGATCTAGTCCAGCAAGTGGTGACAGAAAACAGACATTGCTTTAGCAAAGAGAGAGAAAGAGAAGTATAGCAACAATTATGTGACTAAATCAATTAACTCACTTTGTGACCAATAACTGCAACACAAAAAAAGGCCAAAAAAAAAAAAAAGGCAGTCACCATACAAACTCGCAAATTAACACTGTAAATGATCCATGCAGAAATGAACTTGAAGTTAAGTCTACTGGCTGACTGAATGTGTTGAAATAGCATATTGAGTTGGTAGGTTCCTTGGCCTCCATTACACTGAATGTTATTGGGAAAAAAAAGAAAAAAGCTGTAATTGATACCAACTCATCCTGTGATCTACAAAGCCAAAAATGTTTTGTTACCCATGAAATGTTCGCCAGGATTAATGTTCTTACTTCAATTAGACAGACATTTAAAAGATCAACCCCAGGATTAGAACCTGAGCATATTATTATTTACTGTTTTAATATCAATGATATAGAGCAAAGAGTTTACCTCACTGTGACTATAATGCTTTTTAAAACTGTGAGATGAAAGGGAAGAAATCTCCTTTAGATAGGACAGCAATGAAGGTGTGGCCACAAACTCAACACCATTCAATGTCATCGTGGCTTTGCTTTTCTGATCCACACATCAAAGAAGCTGCTACTTCTCTCCTCTCCCAAAATGGATACCAGTACTCCCATCCCTCAGCCCAAAGCAATTCCCTACCCACAACATGGGGCAGTCTTAAAATGAGCACAGAAACATGTACTCCCATAAGAAATAAACAAGAATCTGTGCAGTGTGCATGGATGTCAATCAAAAGTATCAGGAAAGGAAGAGGAAGTCTGGAGACTGTTACAGCCAATCAGATTTCTTATCTGTTTTTGGCTTCTTGTAATGTTTACCATTATAACCATTTGCATCCTTGCCGCATGACTTTGAGCTAGTTATAACCCTTTGACCATAACTTTGACTTTGACTCAGCTTTCTCATGTGTAAAGTAAGTAATAATATCTACATCAAAGGATCATTGTGAAGATTAAATGAATTAATATTTGTAAACCATTTATAACAGAACCAGGTAAGCACTACATGCGTATTAGCTTTTAGTTTTAATCTAACAACATATAACTAGCTTAATCTTCTATTTCTCTAGTAAAGAGTTACTTACTACTGTAAACAATGAAGCAATTCCTATCATTCTATTTCTTGGTAACTATCCTTTTCTCTTTGATCTTGGTTATTATTACATTCTTTATTCCTTTAAGTATTACACTTTTATAGCATTATATATTTACATGTTACTTGATTTATCAGCTTTAAATAATATACCACTGACCTCTGATACAAAAGAAACTCAGAAAATATCTATGGGGTAATTTCAGACTCACTGGGCCTAAGTGGGCTTGAGTCAACCCTTCATTTATCACCCAATGTCCATATGACCCCACTTTGAATGGGGTATCACAATGGCATTCTGGGTATTGCAAGGAATAGTGTCACTTCAGAGCTGATATCCAATAATCTCTTAATTATTTGGGCATCTCTGTTCACCTTACATATATTTATCCATTAAAGACAAGAGTTTTCATTGGAAGAAGGCTGAGAAGGAGGATTTTTTCACAATAGCTACTTGATCTAGGTATCTAAGGCTGTATATTAAACAACTCTAAATTTAGGAGCTTAAAAGAACAAATAAATTATTATGGCTCAAATTTCTGTAGTTTGAATGGGCTCCAGTGGGTAGCTCTTAAGTCTCCCACGCATTATAGTTAGATAGGACTGAGTTGGAGACACCTAAAAGCTTGACTTGGTTGGCCATCCACAATAGCTTTCTCATTCACAGATCTGGAAATTGAATGCTTGTTGGCCTTCTGCTCTCTCTGTGTTGTTCGGTTTTTACATCATATCAGTCTCAGGGTGGTTACATTCCTTACATGGTAGCTAACTTCTAAGAGGCGAAAACCAACCTTGTAGGCCAGTTAAGAGCTATACCTGGAACTGGCACAGGGGCATTTCTACCATATTCTACTGCTCAAAACAGTCACAGAGCCCACCTAGGTTCAAGAGACTCAAGAAACAAATTCCCTTTCCTCATGAAGGAGAAGTCCCTTGATGGGGGACGTCATATTGCAAAAGAGAATGTGGGTGGGAGATCTGCTGCACTGCTTGTGATGTTTACAGGATCCAGCTTCTCCTTCATTCCAGTGAACTTCCTAAAAATGTGAATGAGCGAAGAAGTTATGACTCCTTTGGAGGTTAAAGTCAAGTCTTAGCTCACTATATCTAAGGAGATTTTTTAATCATATAAATAGGTTCTTTAGGGGCTACCATATCCAAGAATAATAAAATAAATAATCCTTTGGCAAGATTAATTAAGAATAAAAGATAAAAGATACATCAGTGCTAGGAATAAAAGAGGGTGGATAATAACAAAGATTTTTTTTCAAATCACAAAGGAAAGGTAATGAAAATTTTTCTGCCAAAAAATCTGAAAATTCTGACAAAAGAGCAAATTACCTGGAAAACTATAACTTACTACTCCTAACTCAATAATAAATAGAAAAACTTAACAGATTTATAACCATTTAACAAACTGAATCAGTAGTTAAAAATCTTCACCTCTATCTCCCCACAAACCTTGCCCTAATAGTTTTACAGACAAAAGCTCTACCACAACTCCAAGTAACACATAATTTTAATGTTATGCAAACAGTTGCAAAAATAGAGGGAAAAAAAGTAAACTTCCCAACTCATTTCATATAGCTATAAACCTTGATACCAACAATGTAAAAGATAATTTAGGAAAGGAAAAACATATGCAAATATCTTTGCTATAAAGGTAAAAATTCTGGAATATTAGAAAATAATAACCAACAGTGTCATAAAAATACCATGACTAAATATTATTCCATGAATATATGGATTACTACATTTTAGAAACTCTACTAATGTAATTTTCCACATTAACAGCTTAAAAGAGAAAAAACAAACTCAAAAAGCTCAGAAAAGCTTTCAATAAAATCTAACAAACCAGGAATAGAGGAAGCTTCCCAAATCTGATAAGGTGTACTTATTCCAAACGAGCAACAAACCCACACTTTATAAGCACTGTCTTTATAAATGGGAAATAGACAAGTATTCTCTCTGTCATTATCCCTCCTCCACATTGAACTGAGCATCCCTTCCAATACAGTAAAATAAGAAAAAGAAATAACATATGTAAAACCGCAAAAGAAGAAAAAAGAAATTGTCACTATTCACAGAAAATATAATTGCCAGCAAAGCAGAAAAGACAAATAATTAGAATTAAAAACAGGGACACCTGGGTGGCTCAGTGGTTGAGCATCTGCCTTCGGCCCAGGACGTGGACCTGGAGTCCTGGGATCGAGTCCCACGTCGGGCTCCCTGCATGGAGCCTGCTTCTCCCTCTGCCTGTGTCTCTGCCTCTCTCTCTCTCTCTCTCTCTCAGTGTCTCTCATGAATAAATAAATAAAATATTTAAAAAATAAAAATAAAAAAATAAAATGTGTATCTACAAATTAAACATCTTTTTTTTTTTTTTTCCTTTAGACCTTAGAATTGTAATTCACAAATAATTTATGGATGTTTGCCACCATCTTTATTGTAATAGTACGTCATTCCCTTTAAGTTTAACATTCCTGATACAATGGTGGAAAAGGTACAGAAGATTTCTGGATGTATTTCTTAGAAAACTCACATTAATAACAACACTACAGCTCTTTTCTAACCTCCCCTATTTGGTGTTTCATGTCTAAGAATCTGAAAACAAAAGTGATCCGCAGAGACCTTGTAATTTATCTTTTTCCATGATTACAATTTCTAATCTAACCAGCAGCAGTTCAAATTGCACTCTGATCCAAATGATCAATAGCCGTGCGTGACCCATTAGATGTACGAATATTAAATCGTTTTTGGATAAGGCTGTCCAAATGAAAAGCATATAATTACCATTTATTAACATATATTGAAGCCAGTAACACAAAAATGCAAAATGTGTAACATACAACCTATCAGAATTCCAGTAACTATGACGTTAAGGTTGGATCTTATATTTTACATATGGATTAGTATCAAATTATGATTTATGTCTTCAAGTGTTTTTTTTAATTTATTTATTCATGAAACACAGAGCAAGAGAGAGGCAGAGACACAGGCAGAGGGAGAAGCAGGCTCCATGCAGGGAGCCCGATGTGGGGCTCGATCCCGGGACTCCAGGATCATGCCCTGGGCTGAAGGCAGGTGCTAAACCTCTGAGCCACCCAGGGATCCCCTCTTCGAATGTTTATTATTAATAATGCTGACCTTAGGCTACCCAATGGATAAATTTGTAAACAAAATACATTTAATTTCAAATTCCATCCTTTTTTACATGTGTGTGCTTCCTTAACATAAAATAAAAGCTTCACTACCTATTATAGGAAGTAGCCATAGTTGAGTAAAAGGATAATTACATCAGTTTGATAAGAAAATAATTCCAAACATCTAGCTTACTTTTCATGTTTCCCTGCAAATAAAAAGCCTCTACTGTTATAGAAGCATAAAATTATATGAAGAGTAGAACTTAGAGAAAAATGAGTTCAGTCTTCTACCCTCAGTGTCAGAAAGAATAGCAATGAAGTTCTCCAAGCATCCTGTGGTAATTCCTTCCAAAATTTAACAATGCAGTCTTTGGAGATTTTTCTTTATGAAAACCTTAAATACCTAGTGTTCTAAAGGTAAACCTCGACAAGTAACTTTTATAGTATATTTCTCGTCTCCCATGTGGCGAGCCTTGTGACTGCATCCAGGACCGTAGGCTATAAGGTAATGCAATCTACTTCCAGAACTGTCCTTCAAACATCTAATGGATCCTCGAGGCATCCCGTTGCTGTGGTGAGATCACATGGTCCAAACGCTATACCTGTAGGATGGAAAAGTATCACTCATCCACATGGACTTTACATGAACCCAAAATAGATTTTTATTATAGTAAGCTTCTGCAGTTTCTGGGTGTGCTTGTGACTACAGCAGAGCCTGGCCCATTTATGTTCATTTCAGGTATGAGCATGAGAAAAATTTTCCATCAGTCACTTCCATTTCCATCCTCTCCTAACCCCTTGTCCCAGGCTCTTCTTTTCATTCAACAGTGCTGTAATTGAGGGTCAGCATCCTGTCCTCCTGTTCCTTAGATGTCTTTTCCTCCCTCCACACTTACAGATTTAGCCCCTAGTCCTTCCTCATTTGTATTTGTACCTTTCTGTTTTCTCAGGAGCCTAAATTTGAATTCTCACACCCCATTATCTCTCTTGCTCCAAGAGTAGGTTTGAGCAAGGTGCCCTTTACATGTCTGTGCCTCTTGGTATGGAGGGGATCATTCTCTCTTCCCACCATGCTCTGGAGATACGGAAGCCACCATGCAGGAGACGTGTGTGTCTGTTTTTAACCTGGGCAGGACCAGAGGAGCAGAGAAGTCAGGTTTTCTACTTCAGTAGATTTCTGTCTTGTTGGAAAGAGGAGTATGAACCTCTGTTTTCTGGTCTTTTGAGGGCAGGACTAAGGCTCTTATCTAAAGTCACTGCCTTTGCTTCTCCTATGAAGGTTTTACTGGTGAAGGTGTTTCCAACAGAACCTATTAAACATACAGGGAGATCTAAATAACTTCCACCTTCCAGGCCCAGTTTTAATGCTTTAATCTTCTGAGTGAGTGTTTGAAGAGATTTCCCCATATTCTCTGCATCAAGGCTCCTTTCACTAACCTTTCTCTAAGTGATCATTTGATGAGATTTCCCCCAGTTTCTCTGAAGTAGGACTCTACTCCACCCCCCCATCCTTTTATAGAGGAACTATTTTATAGAGGAACTAAACCTGCCATGTAGAACGAAAGTCTTTCAAGCAAAGTAAAGATTAGCCTGACCTTTCTTACATCAATTAATCAATATGGTTACACCACAGATTTACCTTTTAACCTTGGTGTTTCCACAGTGCAATATTAGAGCCTGATTTGTGAGGTTGCTCCATTCTGATTTGTGAGGTTGTTATGGTTAAGAACAACCCTCTGTCCGTGTGCTTTGATAAGGTGTCAGAGCATAACGCAACACGGGAGAGAGAGAAGGCT
The DNA here is from genome assembly GCF_018345385.1 of Vulpes lagopus. Taxonomy (NCBI): domain Eukaryota; kingdom Metazoa; phylum Chordata; class Mammalia; order Carnivora; family Canidae; genus Vulpes; species Vulpes lagopus. The sequence goes on along the minus strand of NC_054847.1, from coordinate 31,104,554 downwards.
TTGACTGTCTCCATCACCAACGGGCCTGTAAACCTAAGATGGGAGCAGCAGCACCAGCAGGGCCCGCGACCAAAATTAACTGCTGGGCTCTGTTTGCAGATTCGCGCTCCTGGAAAGGCCATTGTTTGGGAATGCTCTGAAGGCTTGAATCATTTGATCTGAATTTCAGATAGGAATATGTCATCTGTTGCCAGTGTCAATACCTTCTTCCTCACTGTTGAACTTATCCCCAGGACAAACAAGAAGGGTTTGCTCTCCTCTTTCCTGAGCCCCCAATTGCCACTTTCCTTTCTGCCTTAATCTGTTTCACAGGTGAAGAATTTAGAGGAAGCAAAAATGCCGACGGTTCTCCAAATATTGGTTAAGTCCCTTCACTGAATTCATTTGATGGCAGAAAACACTACCATTATGTCCTCTGCAGGGTCTTTATAGACAGAAAGGTTTCCCCCACTGAATCACAATGTGTTTAGCTGTTTGTCTCAGAAAAGAATTATAGAATCTCTTTTTGAACATGTCATCCAGCTCTTATGTTTTACAAACAAGGAAACCGAACCCCAGAAAATGACAGGTTCAGGCCGAGGAGCCACACTTAGTGGCGGACTTACCTTACAAACTGGTAGTTTCTCCCCAAAATGCCCAGCTGACACAGTTCTTGAGAATGCATTTAATTCTGTAATGACCTCTACAAACTTACCACTTCCTCAGAAGCCTATAAAACTTCATGTGGAGTTTGTACAATTTCCTGGGACTTGTTTGGCAGGGCTCCTTTGTCACCCGGCCATCTGGAAGTACCACCTTTAAATCAGAAGGAAATTCAAAATATAGCTCTGCCATTTACTACTTGTGTGACTCCTGTCTTGCCACTATCTTTCTTTTTTTTAAGATTTTATTTATTTATTCATGAGAGACCCACAGAGAGAGAGAGAGAGAGAGGCAGAGACACAGGCATAGGGAGAACCAGGCTGCATGCGGGAAGCCTGATGTGGGACTCGATCCCAGGTCTCCAGGATCATGCCCTGGGCCGAAGGCAGGCACTAAACTGCTGAGCCACCCAGGGATCCCCTTACCACTATCTTAAAAAATATAAAATAGCCACCTCATGGGGCTGTTTGTAAAATTGAAAATTTAATTCAAATAAACCACTTAAAGCAGTATCTGGCACAGAAGTACAGTACAAATGTTAGCTCTTATTATTCCTTCCATTCTGAGATTCTTTGGTGAATCTGAGACATCACTGCAGATTTATGATATTTTTTCCTCCATAAATCCTAAGCATTTTATAATTCTTGACTCTTTTACTGTAAACTCTTTTTACTTGTTCCTCAAGTTCATTTTGAACATTCACATAGGGGGCATTTGGAAGAGGTGCCTTTTTTTATGAATTGAAAACAAAGAAAACAAACCACAAACATCTGTCATTGCACTCACATTCTGCCTCCTTTTTGGTGATTCACAAACACTTAAGCAATCCCATTCTCAAGACATGATGCCTGAGGTTGTTGAATGAACTTCACTTTATGGTCAACCTTTAAAGGATGCAAAGCACCACAGAACGCTAAGATCAAGTTCCTTGTGATCAATGCACAAAGTGAACCTTATTACGGATTCTGTGATGTTCCCAACGACAATTTAATCATTCAGCTTCCTTTTAATAACAGAGCAGTACTTTTCTCTGGGACCTGGCTTGACTGATCATTAAAATGTGTTTGGTTCAGTCAAGGAACACTCTTAGATAATGTGAGATCCCAGGCTCTAATCACAGATTTGAGTTGACTATCTGTTTTTCTTGCATTTAGCTAAATGAAACTTCTTACTTTAAGGAAGTCTTTCTAAACAGTATGTGCACTACTTTAAAAAAAATGCTACTTTGGATTCAAATATAAATTCATTTTTGATAGGAGATTTGAAATTATATGATGGTTTAAATAATGCAGAGAGTAGGGGTAAAATTACGTAGAAAATCATGTAGAGCCAAACATAGTTTAGACTTGCTCAGTTTCCAAATTGAGAATGATCGTTTAAGGAATTAGCAGATCCTAAAGACATTATCTTCTCCGTGATGCCTGGATGCCATTATTTTGCAGCAACCAGTGAGATGTGTATGAGAGTGTGTGTGTGTGTGTGTGTGTATGTAAATGATGTAACCCAGATTCTGTAGTAAATCGTTTTGCAAACTTGTCTAGAGTATACAAGAAGACAATACTAACCCAGTGCTTTTCTCTATGGAAAAAAGATGCTATAATTTTTGTTTGAAACAAAGCAATAAGCGTAAATCATTTAGGGAGTTTGTTTTTGTTTTTTAAATAAGGATACACAGTCACTACCAATTCTGTTCAGTGTTCACTAAAACAAACCAATCAAACACTGATCATAGAGGGAGAAAGACTGAATGAGACTGCAGTCCAAACTAGACACAAAAGTTAGGTGTGTCGAGGCTTAGCTGCCAAAACCTTTTCCTTTCCTCTGTTTGAAGAATCTACCTAGAGGGCTGTTTGTCATTCCCAGTTAGGACTAAGCTGCCTTAGCAGATGAATTCTGAAAACAATGAGTGTGAAGTTTGAAAATAAAATTCAAGGATGTTCTTAATAAGGTTATATACTGTTAATCCATCGTTTTCTGCCAAGCACTGTCTCAAATGTCTCTTTGGGGACTTACTCTATTTTAGAAGAATGGAGAATATAAATATTTAAGTATGTGGAGACTTTGTTATTGACCTAAGGAAGTTTACATTCTGTTTAGATAGTAGTCTTAGAAATGTTATTATTTTACAGAATGGATAGACACAGGAATGCAAAGAAAAGCAATAAAGTCACTTTTTTTTTTGGTCTAATGGAGTTCTCAAAGATTAAAAGGCATGATAACCCTTAGTGTAGGAATGTGGAAATGGGCATTTTCATACACTGCTAAAGGGAGTTTAAATTGCTCCTTTCCTTAAGGGGGGGATTTTCACAATATATATTAAGAACCAGAGAAGTATATAGACACCAATTCATATCTTTTACTCCTAAGGAATTATCCTAAGGATATAATTGGCCAAGGGCACAAAGGTGTATAGGTAAGAGCCTGCAGTTCATAAAAGTAAAAAATCATAAACAACATAAATGTCCAATAAAAGTTATTTTAATCAGGTACCTACATAGCTGATAGAAATGATTATGTAAATGTACATCAACCAATTTGAAAAAACATTTTTAAATGATAATTAAAAACAGCACATTGTGAACCAAACTGTAAAACAATACTGCTAATCAGAGGGAAAAAATAGTATATGGATAGGGATGAATTGGAGATATGCACCAAAATGTTACTTGTGATTGTCTTTGAATATTGAGTATTCAGGAAATTTTTATTTATTTCTCTTTCCTAATGTTTTTATAATTAATATGTATTACTTGAGTATACTTTTTTAAAAAATTAAAAATGGGATATATTTTTGAAAGGAATATGGTATTTGGAGATATAATGATGTCATCATATTTGCCAATTTACTGGAATGAAAATATTGCTTCATTCCATCTGATCTGTATGCCATTGTTATGAACTTTTTGAAACAAAGGCTCTACATTGAAGAGGGTGGAAGTGCAGGAAGGAGGAAAGGGGGATGCAGAGAAGAGAAAGGGAGGGATTGATTTAATTTAATGCAACAGGGCTTTGCAGGCTTGAAATTGTCACATCTAAGTTGAACTCCTGGCTATTATTCTTGGGTTTGTTTAAATTTGTAAGTACCACTTTTACTCCCTTAAGTTTCAAGACTTTTATCTGTAAATTGAAGGTCATAGTATTATTCAAAGGATTGTTATGAAGATTAAGTAACAGGCATAAATCAAAGTTGCCCTGCTCATAAAAGGTATGAAATAAATGCCTACAGTGGCCAGGTTAACATGTACTAGACACAGAACTACACGCTTTACGTACATTGTTACATTTCACTGTCACAACAACCCTATCATACATGTATTTTTTTCTCCATTTTTCAGATGAGGAAATAGATTTGTAGGGAATTTAAGTAACCTGCTCAAAGCCAGAGGGCTGGAAAGAGGCAGGTGGATATTGGCATGGCACTGCCCAAAATGGATGCTCCATATTAGATAGTGACAAACCAACATTCAGTCCATCCATCTCTCCCTTTCTTTTCCCTCCAGAAAGAGAAAAGCAGATCACTTAAACTCAAATTGCTTCCTAAAAAATGTCGAGTTGCTCAAATTCACCATAAAACTCATTCTACTCTATAAACTAGTCTTGAAAACATTCAGGTCCAGAGGAAAGATGGCTGAAAGGCAACATCTGTTATTTTCTATATATTCTTAGAGAAATTTCCTTTTCTGAAATAATTTTTTGTATTATTTTTCATTGCAAATTTAATCTGATCCTTATACCCCACATGCCTACTATGTTTCTCTGCAAATATTCTCCAATACCACCCAAAAGGATAATGTTCTGGTTTTTCTTATGTTTTCTTTTCTTAATTCAACCTGTAGGATAGGATACTTTTTATCCCAGAAATGTTTGGAAATAATGATGCTTTGGGAATATAGAAGTCTCAACTCCAAAATAACATGATTTAAAATAATAGACTTGATTCAGGCCCAAAATATTCTGTATGTAGTCTAACTATTTTTTCTTTCATTATAAATGGCATATAAATATATACAGGCATAATCACAATTCAGTGCTTCAAAGGGGTTGTTATACATCAGACAAATGACGAAGAACAATCACAACTAGGATATACCATGAAATATGACTGTGATACTAATGTTGATAGTACATTCAAATAAAGCCACTGTATGGGCATTTAAGAATTCATCAGGTCAACATGGTGCCATCAAACAGTTCTTCCCAGCCTGCAAAAACCAGCATTACATGAACCACAGAAGATCAATTAAAATCCTTTCAGGACACTGTGTGTGCATCAGGTGGTTCTGATATTTAAGCTTCGTAGAAACACGTTTTCTTCTCTTTCTGTCACTTTACCTGAAATCTTTATGCTATCTATAAACCCTGTGCTACAATCCCTTATAATTTCTGCATGTCAAAATTGCACTTATCCTCTCTACACTTATCCCCTTTTCTTTCATGGAGAACTACTGGTGTCCTTTTGCCTCATGAGCCAGATTCCTTCCTCCTCTGGACTGCAGCATAGCGGCCTTTATCTCTAATGTCACTTGTCATATTCTATTTGCCCTACAGTTCCACCATCCCTAGCAGGAATCTGGGGACTTCAGAAAAGCAGTACCATAGTATCAACTATGGATTACACAGCATGTCCAGCAGTGAGGTGCTTAGTAGTTGACAAATGACCACATTCATAACATGATCTTCTTAACTGTACCCTTAGAAGGCTGTGTTTTCCCTTGGTGAAAGGAAGGAATTTATATACAAATAATCAAAGATAAAAGCACTCTTTACCCCAAAGCCAAAATCTTCTGTGTGAAGAGAAAAGGTTTCTTTAAGAGAAACTCCAATGTGCTTAGAGGCCTGGTATCTGGAGTCAGTGATTTCTTCCAAACTAATCACTTGAGAAGAGATTGTCTAAGTTTTGAATCAGGGAGCTATGAAATCCCTTAGATAATACAACTCCATACAACAAAATAAACATGAGGGAAAGAGCTCTGTAAGGACCTAGACTAAGTCCTGCAACAATTGACAAATCACTAATAACAGATCTTTTGTTCCTTTTGCAAGCGGTCAAAAATAATGAATAGTAGAATGCTATGCCAAGTCGACTAACAGCAAGTTCACGTGAGATCATTTAAAAGGAGAAAATGATGCTTGAAAAGGTCCCTGATGAGATTTGGCTTTTTCCTAAGAGACTCTAGACAGCATTCTGCTGCAGCATTTTAAAAACCACTTTCCAAAATTGGGCGCCCTCATTACCATGCATTACATTTGCACTCTCCACTTACGCTGCTTTAAAAAAGAATGGCACCCCAGTTGTGTTTTTACGTTAAATGTGCCTTCTCTCACATTTGATCTCTCCTTTTGTGACAGTCATTTATTTCATAGCAACTATATTTCTTTGTCTCTATTTTATTGAATGTGTAGTTTTCAGATTATGCAGAGACAGCCACTTTTGGGTGCTGTGGATAGAGAAAATTGAGAGCTGACTGCAGGGCCCAGCTTCACTCACCCCCTCAAGCAATCCAGCGTAAATAAATAAGTTCAGGGGCTTTGAGTTGGGTCTTTTCCATCCAGAGCAAAATAGAGCCACTGGAGAGTAAAGCCTGCTGTTGTTTTTCTTTACATTCTGGTTGTTGTTCTACTTTTTTTTTTTAATTGAGTGAAATTATGTTGTAGACAGATTAATTTTGCCAAGGCTAGCTAAAAGGAGTGAGATCATTCCATGAGTCCTTGGATATAATGTCACCTCTAAGCAGGATATGGCAGTGCCGAAAAGTCAACCTCAGAGGTCTGCAACTAGACAGGAATTGCTACTTAAACACTGTACTCCAAAGAGACATAAATGTGACTAAAGCATCCAATTTGTAGTAATGTGGGGGCTATCTTGGGGTTTCAAGCTCCTCTATAAAAATATTTTATCTTGAACCACAAAACATCCTAGGCCTATTTCATTGGCTCATCTAGAGCAAGATTTCATAGAAGAAAAGGAAAAATACATATAGACGTCTTGTGTATATTTCAATTTATTCAAATATGTTATATTAATATACTAAATATAAACATCAAATGTACTACTATAATGTACTATGGTACTCTATAACCATAATATATATATAATGATGTCAATATATTTAGTAAACAAATAAGGATACAGACAATTGAGATTGTGTTGGTACACAAATATCAGAAGTTAGTTATCATTTATACCACAACCCATTCTAGAATATGAACTGCGTTGACCTTCCTCACCTACCTATGTCACCTAGTAACAAAAATCCAACAACATAAAAAAAAAAACACAAAGAAAACAAACGAATTCATCTACTTGTGTTAGCAGTCTCTGAGGGAGTTGCTATGTTCTATAACAAGATAGCAGTTGATTCATAAGTGATCAAGAAAAGTTCATTTTTTTTTGAAAAGTTCAAATTATCTACTTTATATAAACACAACCAAGAAATCAAAAGAAGTCTAATATAACTTATGACCATTTCTATGAAATTATTAAGGCTAAACACAGCAAGGGGTAAATTTCACCTGGAAAATCCATTAATGTAGAATACCTCATTCTTCAATGATGTGTCATCATACTTACATTATTTCACATATTTAAGATAAGTCAGGGGAATTCTGAGAGGCTAAGGGAAATGATTAGTCTAAGAAATTCCTAAGAAGAAATGAGGTTTCAGGTTTTCAAATTAGGAAAGTAAAATCCTAAGAGTCCCCTTGAGGTAGATGTAAAGAGGGCACTTGGGTGTCATTTACAGAACTGCTGGTCAACAGATCTGCCCTTGGGGAGACAGGCATCTGGGAGAGCTCTGATGCATGAGTCTTTCTCCCCTGGTCAGGAACTGGAGACAGGTGATTGCCCTCATAATCAAAACACAGCTGACTGTTCCTCATCAGTGCCACACAGAGCTCTAGTCATCCATCATCACTGCCATAGAGCCCCAGACCAGAGGAATTAGTGGAAAGAAAACCAGAGGCCCTGAGAGCATGTCCTACTTTCTCCACTAGTTACTGCAGGAAAAAGGCAATTCCGCAGTGAATTCACTAATTCATCCAGGTATTAGAAAATGGATCTCATACTAATCCCAAATGGGAATGAGAAAAAGAAAGGAATTAACAATTATCTATCAAGTGTGTACACTATAATAACATTTATAATAATGATTTTGACTGTTCTCAGGTACTTTACATGGCTCTTTAAACCCATCATCTAATTTAATCTTTAAAATAATCTTACAAGGTAAGTATTATTATATCTACTGTACATGTAAGACAACTGAAATTTAGAAGGTTAAGAATTCTTTCCCAAGATCACAATGTTAGTAAAACTGGAAAATTGGGATTCAAACTGATTCTGACTGCACTATCAGTAATGGTGAGCATAAATAGCAAGGTAGAGATGTGAATCTCTGGTTTGGGGGTCTCTGGGTTGCTCTCTTTCTCTAACACTTCAGCTAGCACACTAGCTCCACTTTCTACATCACACACCCAGGAGTCCATGATTATTAGAAAGAGAAGGACTCCTTTGAGTTTTGACCCTTTGAGAGGATTACAGTCCCCATTGAGAATTGAATGAGTACTATGGTTCTTTACCCCCAGAAAACCAAAGTACTTGTTACTCACTGTAGTTGTACGCTATAAAGTCACCAGAGAAACTGAACTAGTGAATACTCAACCATTATGCCTAGGGGAAATATAAGGTTAGGTCACCCTGAGCCTCTAGACACAACATTTTCAACCACCAATCAATATATAACCTTGTTCTATGCATGTTTCTGTTTAAAGAAACCTCATTTCGATATATATTGTTGATTCATTAACATTGAACCTGCAGCCAGCAGCACCACAACTCATGCCAGAATGAAGCTCATCTAACTAACACATATTTTCTCTGTAAGGTGCATAACAGCCTTCTGGTGCTTAGGACTAGACAACACTTTAGTACTATGCTTGGAGGGCATTTCAAACAGTGCAAATCACCGATAAAAAGCATAAAAAAGTGAAAAATGTGGCACCATACTGACCGTGAAAAGGACACTTGTTTGCATCATAAGAGCTCAAATAAGACAGCAGAGTATCACCTGGATGGGCCTCAGCTGGGTGTGTGTGTTGGGCAACTTAGAATTTTTTGCTGCTCTCTGCATGTCTCTGAATCACTACAGAAGTGCTGTGAATACTGATTTGGGGCTTACAGAAACTTTTACTGAGTAGGCAAATTTGCACATAGAGAACCCATGGAGGGTGAGCACTGAACACGTGAATGTAAGGTTCCTATTAAGTCCATAAGCTATACAGACTGTCCCATTTATTGCTTGATCTAGATCAACTCACTTTGCACATAGGTTCCTGAATATCGGGAGAACACCGGAGCATAAAAATGAGCTATAGCTTTGAGTGAAAAAGAAAATGCCAACAAGATGCCTAAAACAAGTGACCCATGAATACATATTAGTGAAACTGATTTTTTAAATTAAACTTTACTACTTTACTATTATTTGAAAGTTCAGGAAATATATAATGTTTGCTAGCTACTATATTAATTCTTTAAAATCACCAGCATTACCTTCAGTTAATTTCTGCTCTATGCTTTAAAAGATACTTTTGTGCTTAAGAAAATAATCTTAGAGAAACTGAACTAGATTCTGATTAATAGTTCATTTTGATGATATGAGAAAGCAGACATAACTGATGCCTTTAATTTTGGTCTCCCAAACAATGCATTATTATACCAGTTAGCTGCACTCTCAACCTAAACATGTTTGCTGTTGTAAGTTCTAGAAACCTGATCATGAGTGCATACTGACAAAGGACAATATAGAATGGAAAGATGAAATCACTCACTCACCCAAGGGGTCTCTAATCTCAGTAGATGTAGCCATAAAGTAATAGGGAGTGGAGACATAGGCAAAAAATAAAAACCCCAAAACACAAAAAAGTAATTTCTCCAGGGCCACTTTTTTTTTTTTTTTGGCCCATTCCTCAGGCCAAGTAGTCAAGTATCCAAATTCAAATGCACATGCATGTACGTGCACGCACACACAGACACACACACTAATCATACAGCACTGGGGAGCTCTCTGTCACCAATTTTAGCTTCTAAAATCTTACCTATTATTGAGTCTTAGCAGCCTCTACAAAGTCTCTTTTATCTCTTAACAATGCATAATTTCTCCCTACTCTGTCCATTTTCATCTCTACTTTACTGACCTTACTGTAAATATTTTTGGCTTGCCTCAAACTCAATACAAAATGCCAAGACCAAGGAGGATAGGGAAAGTGCCTGACATATCCTGATATATCTCAGAGGCCTGATACATCTCATTGCTGTACCTTAACTCAGCATAATGCCAATCATGGACAAAGTAGTGAATAAAGATCTTTTGGATGAATGGATGAACAAATGAACAAGAATGAATCAACTGCATAGTTCAATTATTCAGAGGACATCGACATAATCAATTATAAAGATCAAAAGTTCCAGCCTTGTGTAATTTGGCTATACAACATTTACAGCATCCTAGACTTATGTTTATACTCAAATTTCAATTGATATTAACCTGAATTCATTCATTCAACAAATATTTAATCACTATTTGCCAACCATCTGATCTGGGCAAGACTCTGTGCTAAGAATCAGAATATAGCAGTAAACAGAACAGGTATGTTCTGTAAAATGTAAAGATGAACAAGAAAATAGGCATCATTCAATGAGTGATAACAAATTCAAAGCCAGGTTCTTTGGGTTATTCAAGAAACATTTTGATAAAAGAGTTAGGAAATAAGTATCATGAAATAAAGTTATTTCACACTGACTTTCTTGCAAGCCTTATCTGTAAGACACTGTGTAATACAGCACATGCCAGAAGGGAAGTGAGAACACTCCACCTGAGAAATCTTCTGTGCCATTCTTTCAGCCTAAGCACTGTTTATCTTGAAAACGTACTGCTACTGGACTTGCTCCAAGGCAAGCAATCCAATGATTCATTGAGATTTTACTCTTTGGGGATCAGTTTTAAGCAGCAATGGCAAACAGGCTATCCCAATAAAAACATGTCTTAAGGAAAGAAAATTCCATATATTTCTCCTAATAGACAGAAGTCTCATAAATTTTGGAGTTAAGAAATTCCTCTATTCACGTGGCACTGTCTAGATTTCTTATAAACATGATGTCTGAGATGGAAAATGCAGACCTCCTCTTTAAAACTAAGAAATCATCCTACATCTACATTTAGATTTATGCTTAAAATATAATTTTAGAGTGAACAGAGGAAAAGAACATTAATGTTCCCATATTGAAGGAGACTGAGATAAATCAGAACAAACGATGATTCCAGTTTCACTAGTCTTCTTTGGTGAGACTTTTCACAACCCTTCTCTGCCCTTATGCCCATCCATGCAAATTGAATAGATTGCTTAAAGTATATAGTAAGACCCAAATGAGGGGGCTGCCATAACCCAATCTTCAAAATATTAACAAACAGAATAGATTTAAATCTTTCTATACAAGATAAAACATAAAATACCAGGCATATACTTTCTTATAGTAGAGAAAAAAATGCTCTGTATTACTTATCACTCTAAACCAAAATACCAATCTAAACAATTGTTTTATAGCAAAATGCTATCCAAATTTCTCTTATAAAAAATAATAATAAAAATTAAAAAATAATAATAATAAACAAAATCCTATTCATTTTGGGACAGTATATAACATTTTTTAAAAGTTTGATTCCCGAGCTGTTCCATCAGGGAAATACAAATCAAAACCACAATGAGATACCACCTCACACCAGTGAGAATGGGGAAAATTAACAAGGCAGGAAACAACAAATGTTGGAGAGGATGCGGAGAAAAGGGAACCCTCTTACACTGTTGGTGGGAATGTGAACTGGTGCAGCCACTCTGGAAAATTGTGTGGAGGTTCCTCAAAGAGTTAAAAATAGACCTGCCCTACGACCCAGCAATTGCACTGTTGGGGATTTACCCCAAAGATTCAGATGCAGTGAAACGTCGGGACACCTGCACCCCGATGTTTCTATCAGCAATGTCCACAATAGCCAAACTGTGGAAGGAGCCTCGGTGTCCATCGAAAGATGAATGGATAAAGAAGCTGTGGTTTATGTATACAATGGAATATTACTCAGCAATTAGAAACGACAAATACCCACCATTTGCTTCAACGTGGATGGAACTCGAGGGTATTATGCTGAGTGAAATAAGTCAATCGGAGAAGGACAAACAGTGTATGTTCTCATTCATTTGGGGAATATGAATAATGGTGAAAGGGAATATAAAGGAAGGGAAAAGAAATGTTGGGAAATATCAGGAAGGGAGACAGAACATAAAGACTCCTAACTCGGGGAAACTAGGGGTGGTGGAAGGGGAGGGGGGCGGGTGTTGGAGGGGAATGGGTGACGGGCACTGAGGTGGACACTTAATGGGATGAGCACTGGGTGTTTTTCTGTATGTTGGTAAATTGAACACCAATAAAAATTAATTTAAAAAAAAAATAAAAATAAAAAATAAAAGTTTGATTCCCTTATGTGAATAAAAATATTCACTTAAATAAAACTTTTCCCCAACTGATGAATTATAATATTTTAAGATGAAATTTTTTGGCATCCTTTATATCCTAAAACTGAGTAAAAATAAATATAAAATAGAAATCTGTTGATTACTTCTGCACTGTTGTAAAACATAATCTATGTATATACTAACATTGATATTCTTTCACTTAATCACTTGAATCTGTGACTTTACAAATGTATTTAGTTCAGAGTTCTTTAGGGATAAATATGAATCTATTTTTACTCATTTTGATAATACATATTTCACTCACATTCATAAAATGTATTATGTCATAACTATATACATATTATGTACTTATAAAAAATATTAGGAAAGAATATGTTATTTGACTAAAAAGAGTAAGATACAAGTATCACTGACAACTTTCAAGAACTCGAAATATTACTACACACAAAATCATGATGTTCAAGCTCAAATATAAAACATCCTAGAAGGTCTCAAATTATCTCAAACACTGTCCTAATACTCTCAGATCCTATCAAGATTAATGCATTTAACTCAAAGAAAAATTGAAAACCAGATGACACTTAATGCTTTTGAAAGAAAGAAAAAAATAGAACAAAATCTGCTAAATGAATGTAGATGTCAAAATAGTCAAGAGAAAGCCAAGAATCTCAAACAAACGTGGGCCAGCTATCATCCATTTCTAACTAGGACAGAGCCCAAAATGGGCTGAATGAAATGGAAGTTATTTATGAAGGTTTTCCTGACTGTGAAATTTGCTAACCTCCCTAGCAGTAGAGTGAGAAAAGAAGAGTTTTACAAGAGAAAATTCAAAATTGGGTAATATCTCACTGGTCTGAACTAACATATGTGACTCTGCTTGAAGGATAGGAAATTGGTAAGACAGTTATTCAAGTTTCCTTTTAATTCTGAATGTGCACAGTAACATATTCTTTAAAATTACACAGAACAGCTGGTCATTTGCCTCTTTTAAGAATGGATATACATAGAAAGTGGGAAACATATGCATTGAATTCCAGTTCTAAGATCTTCTTGATACTGCTATGCAAATTGTTTACTTAGGTTTTTCAGATACTATCTTTTCTACCATTTCATTTATATGAAAAAAAGAAACCTGCTATCCAGATCTGAGGATTCACTTTCAACAGTACATGGCCCAATCATGGAACATTTAAGATAATTACTTCATATAGATAATATATGCTCAAAGATTCTAATTACTTTTAAAAAGTCGTGTTTAACACAGTGGGATTTTCTCTTGTATTTTTGCCACCATCTCTGCTGTTATGGCAGCTGGTCAGCTAATGATACTCACTTTAACTGGCTTTTATTGAATTGATGACACCTTAAAGATAGAGCATATGAAGGTTATTGCTCTACTACCTAATGTTTGTTCTTTTTGATTAAGTTTTTAAATTTTAATTCCAGTATAGTTAACATACAGTGTTATACTAGTTTCAGGTGTATAATATATAGTGATTCACCACCAATTCTATATGTTACTCAGCACTCATCATGATGTGTACTCTTCAATCCCCATTACCTATTTCACCCCCATCCACTTCCTCTCTAATGTTTGTTCTTAATAACATTCAATGTTTTGTGCCTCCTCTATAAACCTTGCTCCATTTTTCATCAAACAATTTATTTTGATAAAATATAGAAAACTGTCCCAATGATTCATGTTCCTCATTACATTTATAAATTATTCAACAGAGAAATAACAAAAACTCTATGAAGTATAATCTAAATTGAACTAAACACATCAAAGTTAATGAACAGTTCATCCTTGATTTTTATTGTGTTTATTCAATTGCTGCTTAATTAGAAAAATGTCATTATTCAGACTACAGATCCCTATCACTGTAAAATCCATGAGACCCTACTATAAAACTATTATTAACTTTAGACCCAGTGATTGCTTTCCTCAAGCCAACAATGATGAAGACTAAATTAATACTTCAATAAGATTGAAAGTTGAGTTGCCCAAGATACAAACTTCAATGGGTGTACCAATAAATATGCAAATGGTTTCCAAAATTTTCAATATTTATTTAAATCTTTTCAAAACCACTTATTTTACTTTGGTGGTTATTTGAGGGTAGATGATAGAAATTCAATTTAGTTAGACATAAATTCCAAAGAGAAGAAAATGTATGAGCTTGGTGTCCCATCTCTGCCTCGGACTATAGAGAGAAACAAATGATACAGGATCAAATCATTCCATCACCATTATTTTGTACAGACCATCTAAAAATTGGTTGGGATATAGAACCCATGAGAATTTCAAGAGCCATAGAGAAGAATATCAAAATAAATTAAGTTCACTTTTATATCACTTGATTCACTAGCTCAGTAATATCATGACTTCTGTCCATTAAAATTATTTTTTTCAGTTTACCCCATAACTTTATAATGCTAGCAAAACTGTAAAGTGTCCTCACAATGATATGTGATCTCTCTAAGAGCAGGTAACAACCATCACATTTATACACTTATTTATATGATTAAAATCTAATCCTAACAGAATGATTAAGCTTTTCTCTCTTGAAGTTCAGCAAATATTAACAGAAGGACTAGGAATGGAAACAGGTATGGAATATAACAAATGAAATATAAATCCCATATGGAAAAGTCAAGTATATTCAGCTCTATATTTGGGGGCATCTTTATAATGAATACAGCAGGACTAGTCCCTACAACTCTGAAGTGTATTGTTCATCTATAACATAGTCTGCAGCACACAGATAGAACCTAAAATTTTTAGCCTCATAAAATTTAACCAAGGTCAACGAAAAGCGGTTGTGAGCTATTATTACCTCCAAGTCAGAAATAGAGGTAAAAATCAAACCAAGATTTATCCAACCATGGTCTAGGTAAAATACATGTTAACAACAGACCAAAAAAAAACCTGTAATTCTATATGTAAGAATCTATCCAAGGAAAGATCTCCCCATTCTAGAAAGCTTGAGTGTAACTGATTGAAAAAAAAAAGCATAATTTCATTATTTCCCTTGTTTAGCTTTTGTTTGTTTTTCTTCTGTCATGGAGGCAGCAAAAACAAATTATTTGGGGGAGCCAGTTTGGCTTCCATAGCAGCTGCACCAGTCAGACACATCACAGCACAAGATGAGATTGCCAAATGTTCATTGTTTAAATATGGCCCAATTTACTAGGGTCCAAGTTATAATTAGGTTTCTTCTTTGAATTTTAAAAGGAAAAAAGTGAAGACACAAACTCCTAATACATATAATTAAGACTAGCAGCCTTAACCTAACAGGTTTTTAGAGACACTCTTACTGTCACTCTAAATACAGGTTTCCTGCTGAGAGCATAATTACAGTTTTTGTTGCACTTCATACTGTCTACCTCCTAGAGAGCTAACACTGTTTGTTATTAAAAGAAGACCTTGTCATATCGTGTTCACCTCTGCATATAATGTCTCTCATTGTTGCTGCTTACCTTTTATCTACTCTTCTGGTGTGAAGAGGGGTGGGGGGAATGGCTAATGAACTACAGAGACTTGGTAAATTTTAACAAGTTGGAGTTAATGGGGTATTTCCCCCCTCTTCTTCCACCAAAAGGCAGCCTGTCTCCTCAATTTGACACACTTGCATTCTGAATCCATAGCTGCCTTTTCTTTATTATGCCTATAAACCAGGCTAGAATGAAAAGCAAACCCACAGAATCCTAACTACCTAAATTAGGAGGGTGGGAAATTCCATTTCAAATTAAATAGCACAGTTTTAATCCATTAAACTTTTCGACTACATTTATATTTAACACCAAGGTGGTAGCCAAATCTTTTCTACTGATTGAAAGCAAGGGCAATGAGCAAGTTTTAGGTAGCCAAGTACATTGAGTTTCCAAAGAGAATCTATAAAAACATGGTGCTTTTTTTTTTTAAGAACATGACCTACAGGGGACATTTGTTGGTGCTTTGATAACTACATATTTCCAGACATTCAAATAGAATGGCAGCAAATGGATTTCTTCTTCCACATATTTACCATTCTTTGTATTAAAGTCACTGTGCAGTTTTGGCAGTTTTTTAAATCTGCTTTGCATGTCTCACCAGGCTGTGACATCTCATTATGTGTTGTAACCTGCTCTGACAAGTCGGCATCAAAAAAGACTGCTTTGTAAGGTGGGATATTTTTTCACTATCATTTTCTAATCTGCTAAAGCTATAACCTATCAGAGAATGGAACACACAGTTGTTCACAAAACTGTAAGACTTAAAAAGGAAAAATATCACAAGTATTTTGGATCAGAAAGAATTTGTTAATATCATTTTCTCTAAGGCGCATTCAGCTACAATTATTTACTTGAAAAAAATAACAACTTCTAATGATGATCATCTATAGTTATATTTGAGGGTTTTTTAATATGCTGAAGCTGGAACTTGACCACGCTTTACAGCTAGCTATGCTTTCTACTTGTCAGAAAACTATGTTTCAATATTTTAATGTATAAAATAATTTTGTGGAATGGTAGTATAAAACAGGAAAGATCCATAGAATGGAAAGTTCAAAGAGTAGCTAAAAGTATACACTTACGTATACTAATAAAAAGAAAGAATTCCAAGATACAGTGATAAGCCCCCAAAAAGCAAATTGCAGAATATGTATATGCAGTACAATTTTTAAAATACTCAAGCCATACTATTTAAACATGCACAGGTATGTATATTGATGCCTATGTAAAGGCAAGTCTGGAAGGATATAAAGCATGTTGATAACACTAGTTACCTCTGCTAGAGGGAGTGAGACTCAGGTTCTCTTAGTGTCCTATTGCCACTGTAATAAATTACGACAAAATAATGGCTACTTAAAAAAAAGATGAATTTATTACCTTACAATTCTAGAGGTCAGAAGTCCCAAACCAATCCCATTGAACTCAAAGTCAAGGTGTTAGGAGGGTTGGTTCCTTCCGGAGCCTCTGAAGGAAGAATCTATTTCCTTGCCTTGTCTAGCTTCTAGAGGCTACCTGCATTCCTTGGCTTGTAGGCTCTTCCTTGAATCAGTTCATCCTCTTACTTCCTCCATCACATCTACTACTGACTTTGATCCTCTTGCCTCCCTCTTATAAGGAAGGACCCTTGTCATTACCTTGGGCCTACCTAAATAATCCAAGATTCTTGCTCCATCTCAAGATCTTCAACCAAGTCACTTTTACTGTGAAAGGTGACTATCCACAAGACCCAGGAATCAGGACATGGACATCTCTGGGGAGGCCATTAATAAGCCCATTGCAGGAGGATCAAAGTTTCCTGGGTGATAGAGGAAACTGTCAGGGAAGTGAATCCTAGATTCCTAATCAAGAAGGAGGCAAAGACCTATTCTGTCCTTAGATTTCCTCCTAGTTATCAGATGGCTCTAATCGTGGAGAAAAAAAATAAGAATTCTGACAATGTCTTTTTCTGTTATCTCCATCTCACTCTTTCTCCTTCCCCATCTTCTTTATTGAGCAACGAATATTTTGGCCAAACTTTAATTGGGTTTAATCTTCTCCAGACTTTGAGAGAAACTGTACCATGTGTATTCCTGTCTTGGTTCTTAGTATGCTAAAATTTTACAGAACTCCTAAGGCTGGCTTTAAGCCTCTTACTTTCTGAAACACCAAAGGACCAGCTCCCTTCCTGCCCTGTCTGTAATATTAAATTTCCTGTATCCTTCTGAGACAGAAGGCTATGAGGCAACATGATTTGCTGAAAGAGGGATTGATTCATGCAACCCTCATTCCAACTGCCTTCTAACAACATTAGGTGTTGAAAGACTAAAGTCTATACTCTCAGTCTTTCTTTGTAGCTGGGGTTCTGGGTGAGATCTAGGCTCTGCCCATCTAATGCACTGATACACAAGGTCAAGGAACACTAGGTCAAGGAACCATTGTGAGAGAGGTCAAGGAACAACGACAAAGAAAGCATGTTCTGGAGATGGTAGTCACGGAAGTAGTGCTCTTATTTGGTAACTTCTTGGTGGCAAATTATCAGAAGTGGTAACATTCTGTGGTATGCAGCTGGGCTGGTGACAGCTTCTGAATCAAGCAGGAACAACTCAACTCAGCTCCCTGAGAAGCCAGAAGCTTTCCTGGCTCCTGATTCCTGGGAGCTGATTCACCCTTCCCAAGAATTCGTTAAGCTATATACACACTTCAATCACTTGTGCTTAAACTAGGCAGACTAGACTCCATTTTCTGCAACTAAGAATCCTGACCAGTACCTATGTATGAATGAAGAAGGTGGGGTCAAATGCTTCAATTTCATGTTGGAGAATATGTCCTCCCATCATGTCTCTTTGAGAGACTAAAGTGAACCCAATGGGTACTGGGTAAAGCTGCTCCACTTCTGGGTAAGGTTAAGAGTAAGAGACCATTCTTGAAGCACAGCATGAAGTCTTTTCTCTCACTTTTTCTTGTTCCTGCCTCTATTCAAGTTTTATAGACTTTGTACTTACAGTCTCCATGCATAGCCTCCTCCTCTTATCACCCTTAGCCTGTGGTTTTTGGTTTGTTTGTTTGTTTTTGCTTTTATTTTCATTTGTTTCTGGTCAGGGCGGGAAGAGAAGGGAAAAAGTTAAGTCTAAGGGAATGGTTCTTGAGATCTTTATTAGGAAAGAGAGGTAGAAAGCCCTTCAGTGTGCTCCAATCTACCCATTATCACAGAGTTCTGAATAAAACTGGTATTTTATTTCCATTTGGCTCCTTGTGACTCTACTCAATGACTTAGAACTTTATGGGCTGGAGGGCTGAAGTGATTGGTATCCACAAACTTCTACCATGCAAATCTGGAACTCATTTTAGAGATCATTTATTTCAACTCTCTATTTTGTTAACGTCCAAGGTTATAGAACCAATAAGTGGAGAAGCTCACACGGAAGCTCAAATTTGCAGACTCTGAGCCCACTGTTATTCACCACATCAACTAAAGTTTGGGTAACTGAATTTAAGAGACTAGGTCTAGTCAGTGGATTGAACTCTAGTTTTCTATCCAACCCGCTTTACTCTCTTATATATCCTGCCTAACCCCTAGAAGCACTCAGGTTTCTGAGTCTTAATTTCAAAGATTCCTATGTAAAATATTTCAGTGGAAAAAAAAAACCTACTTTGTTTTTTTTTTAATAAATTAATTTTTTATTGGTGTTCAATTTACCAACATACAGAATAACACCCAGTGCTCATCCCGTCAAGTGTCCCCCTCAGTGCCCATCACCCATTCACCCCCACCCCCCGCCCTCCTCCCCTTCCACCACCCCTAGTTCGTTTCCCAGAGTTAGGAGTCTTTATGTTCTGTCTCCCTTTCTGATATTTCCCACACATTTCTTCTCCCTTCCCTTATATTCCCTTTCACTATTATTTATATTCCCCAAATGAATGAGAACATACACTGTTTGTCCTTCTCTGATTGACTTACTTCACTCAGCATAATACCCTCCAGTTCCATCCACGTTGAAGCAAATGGTGGGTATTTGTCGTTTCTAATGGCTGAGTAATATTCCATTGTATACATAAACCACATCTTCTTTATCCATTCATCTTTCGATGGACACCGAGGCTCCTTCCACAGTTTGGCTATTGTGGACATTGCTGCTAGAAACATCGGGGTGCAGGTGTCCCGGCGTTTCATTGCATCTGAATCTTTGGGGTAAATCTACAACAGTGCAATTGCTGGGTCATAGGGGCAGGTCTATTTTTAACTCTTTGAGGAACCTCCACAAAAACTTACTTTGGTAAAGAAAATCAATCATTCTCTATATCTAAACTCTGTAGTTTGATATTCCTAAAAGCAGAACCCACCTAGGAAAAGGGCTTGGAACAATAGGAAGGGTCTAGAAATATTTTTTGATATATTTTGTATCTTTAGCTATCCCTCCTTATAGTTAAAAATGTACTCTTTGTTCTTAAGGATAGAACATACCAAGAACTCTCCAGAGCTGGGAAGTATTTCCTATGGAACTAGGCGGGTAACATCTCCACCTGGCAAAACTTGCCTTGTCTTCCATCTGGAATAGCAACACCAGTTCAGTCATCCCCAAAGGCACCATTCTGATACAACCCATTAATTTTTACAGGGTCTTGACCCATAAGAATAAATGGTCCATGCTTTAATGTCTAAGTATTCACATAAAGAGAACAGAGTTTAACTTAAGTGCTATATGTATAATCTTGGACCCAAGAAAAAATATTTATGTTGAAAAGATACAAATTGCTTCAGGTAGTTATTTATTAAGCTTCTAAACAAATATGTTGTAGCATAAGACAATCCAAATCTATTTGGAAGAAAAGTATAAAAGACTACCAAGCATTATCACTAGTTTCTTATGAACAGTGTCATTATTCCAGCCCCTTTCATGCTAATGTATTCCCAGTTTAGTTTAACTATACTCATCTACGGATGGGACGCTCAAAAAAGAAAGTGGTTAAGTAATTCAAAATCCTCTCCCCACTGAGAACATTAAATCCTAAAAAATTCCAAAAGTCAGAATACAATAAAATTGGTTCTTTGGCCATAATTAAATAACTGTTCATGAGGGGAAAGTATAGCCAAACCACAATGTGACTCATATTAGAAACAGACACCAAAATCAAGTAAGAAAATGCAGATATATTCATAAATCAGACCTTAGCTCCAAAGTATTAACAATGTTTTCCAAATAATCTCTTTTATTTTTTTTTAAGATTTTATTTATTTATTCAAGAAAGACACAAGAGACAGAGAGAGGCAGAGACACAGGCAGATACATACAGGGAGCCTGACATGGGACTTGATCCCAGGTCTCTAGGATCAGGTCCTGGGCTGAAGATGGCGCTAAACCGCTGAGCCACCTAGGCTGCCCCCAAATAATCTCTTTTAAAGAACTGTAATAATTAAGCAAATCAATTACCAACCCAGTACCTTACACCCTTCCAGGATTTCACTTTTGGAAATGAGTCAAGAAAAAAATGAAGTAATAAAAGCTAACATTTATTGAGTTTTTGCTAAATGCTAAGTGTTCTACCTGAGTTATCTAATTTTTTACTCATAAGAGCTATTATCATACACATTTTGCTGATGAGAACAAAAAGGTTTGAGATATTTAAGTGAGTTATCCATGTCCCTTTGAACATTAAGCTGTGGATCCCATCTATCTTCTCTGGAGCCCACACTCAGAATCACTATCCTTTACTATCATCCTTGCAATCAACTTCTTTCTATAGTATACTTCCAGAACAACAGCTATGTTAGGAAACATTCTGGTTTGGGGATTATAAGATTTATCAAAAGAGACCAAATGAAGCCTGAGTGTTTTATTCTGATAAACTCCCATTGGGCATGCAAAATTTTTACTGTTTGTCTTCACTGAAAAAAGGCATCTAATAGAAGACATACAGGAGTGGAAAGTGTTGGAAAAAGAGCTTACAGGAAGCCTGGTCCACTCCTCATACACCCAACATATGATTTACAACCATTCAGAAAAAGAGAAGCAGAAAAACCCTTTTTCTTTCTCCTCAAATTTTACTTAAGTTATCAATTTTTTACATTTTGCTTGAAAATAATGAGCTAATACACATCAGGAAACATTAGCTAGATACTTCCTCATATGAAAAGGCTGCCCAGTGCAGGGAACTGATCTGACTGGAAAATAACTGAAAGATTGACTATAATTAGATCAGAATCCTTTAATACAGAGATTCCCACCATAAAACATATTAAACAATGTCAAAATAAAGTCTCCATTCAATTCTGTGTCAAACAATAACTGGCTCACGTGATTAGCCTGTCAGAGTATTCAGTGTCCATGGTAATGAGGAGCATAGTGATATGTCAGGAAGAAGAGAAGGTGGACTGTGGAGTTAAATCTGAGTTCAAATCCCAATACCTCTCCTGGGTAAATTTATGTCAGTAAATACATTTACTGGGTCTTGATTTGTGTATCTGCAAAATGGTAAGAACACAGGTTTGGGAAAGGTTAAGTGAGAAAATGTATATAAAAGACTAGATTCTAGTCCTAAAGATTCATCTGTAAATAGAAGTTCCTATTATTCACTGCTATTGGGTGTGCAGCACTATGCTAGCAGTATTGGGGGTTAATAAATAACACATGGTTCCTGCCCTAGAGCTTACGGTCTAGATCAGGAAACAAAGCTAGCAGATATGAAAACAGAATTATTGATACACACAGTAGTATTTGGAAGAAGAAATTGTTGTGGACTAGAACAGTTGAAGAAGTTCATAGTGGACACATATGTTGACTGGGCCTCGAAGGCTAAGGAATATCAAGGATGCGATGACTCAATTATCCACTCCCATTTCTTTTAGAGATTTTATTTATTTATTTGAGCCAGAGAGAGCATGAGCAGGGGGGAGGGGGAGAGGGAGAGGGAGAAGCAGACTCCCCACTGAGCAGGGAGCCTGATGCGGGGCTTGATCCCAGCACCCTGTTATATTGACCTGAGCCGAAGGTAGATGTTTAACCAACTAAGCCACCCAGGGGCCTCCAACCACTCCCATTTTTTAAAGAGAGAATGGTGAGTTTATGACGCAATGGTGATTCTGTTTTCAAAACAAAAGACTCAATAAATAAAGGACCAATGCTTGACACAATGGAATTCTACACATAATGTGCTTTGAACTTCTGCTACTGACCAACTGCAGTTTGTTGGATATGCAGATTCTTGGATCTCACCTACTAACCTGTGGGGGATTAGACCTACTAATCTGTACAGATTAGACCTAATAATCTTTCAAGATTCTGGGGTATTTCAAGATTCTGGGGTGGTTTGTGTGTACATTAACGTTTAAGCAACACAGTTGTAAACCACAAGAAAAGCTTCAATACAATGAGGCTTATATGTTTTATATTTAAAAAAACACACACAGGGTTTTAAGACACTTTAGAGATGATAAGTCCTATCCTGGAATATTGTCATTTATAAAATGGGAATGATGATACCTGCCCCTCAAGACTTTAATGAGGGAGAGGCACCTGGGTGGCTCAGCAGGTTAAGCATCTGACTCTTGGTTTCAGCTCAGATCATGATCCTAGGGTCTGAGATTGAGCCCTGTATCTGGCTCCACACTGGATGTGGAAACTACTTATAATTCTCTCTCTCCCACCTCATACACACACAGTTCTCTCTTTCTTAAAAAAAAAAAAAAAAAAAAAAGACTGTTAATGAGGGTTAAATATGATAAACATACATAAAATCTACATTTTCTTTTTTTTTTTAAGATTTTATTTATTTATTCATGAGAGACACAGAGAGAGAGAGAGAGAGAGAGAGAGACACAGGCAGAGGGAGAAGCAGGCTCCATGCAGGGAACCTGACAGGCGACTCGATCCCAGGACTCTGGGATCACGCCCTGGCTGGAAGGCAGACACTCAACCACTGAGCCACCCAGACACCCCCAAAATCTGTATTTTCTAATCCCACAAGGGAAAATCATGTTTTTAAAATCTTTATATCTTCACCCTTAGCATACTGCTCCATACATAGCCCATATTCAAAAAAATATGTATTAAATAAATGAATTAATAAATGAGTCAAAGGTTTTAGGAAATGATCAAGGTCACTTCAAATTGGATGAACATAAGATCATGAGTTAGGCCTTTAGACAAAGGATGCTGAAATGGGGGAGCACTTTTCAGATTAAAATGTGCACACTCATTTACTTACAAGATCTTTTTATTGTTAAAGAAATAAAAATGTCACATAATAGCGAAACTTAAGCTATAAAATGTATTTGTCATAGAAAATTAGATTTATCACTTATAATGTACTCACTAACCTTGTGTTAATTTAATTCAGTACTAAATGTACTGTGGAGGTTCTGTTATTAATTACAACACTAGTTTTCTCCTGACAGACTCAAAGTATATAATGAGTTCATCTACAGAATGAAATCCAAACATGGTTCAAAGCCTCATTCTTTGATACCCTCAAGAAGCAGATAGTCTAGTGGGGTTAGTGACAAATGTCATTAGCAATTAGAATGAAGAAAATGTCTTAATGGAAGGATGTTCTAAAGAACGGTGCTGTCAGTAATAAAAAAGCTGCCCCAGGCTGCCTCCAAAAGGTAGGGCAGGCTTCAGAGAGAAGCTGAGCTGAGACATGAAAAATGAGTGATGCAGCAGGTGGACTAGTAGGGGGAGGTACCACATGAGCAAAACATGGAAGAGAAGAGAAACAGCTTGCACAGGAAGCTACCAGCTAGCTCAGTGTTTCTGAGGTGTAAAGCTCAGTATTTCTCAGTAGCAGGAATAAAACAGGAGATATAGACAGAGATGACATAAAGATGGCTTTGCATACTATTTTACTTTTTGAAAAATTTTACTTTTGAGGCTGGGGGGGAGGTCACCAAAATAATTTGAATAGAGAATTAATATGATCACATTTTCATATGGGATAGGTCAAATTTGGCAGCACTGAATCGGATTGATTGGGGGGGAGGGGAGAGTGGAAGGAATAAATGGAATGAGACCAGAGACTGGCGAAGAATTAATGATTAGTTGACATGGTGCCTGTGTCAGTGATGGTCAGAATGGACAACAGAGAGTAAGATAGATATTAACTAATTCATTCATGCTTTTTAAATTTCTAACCTTGATGCCCTAGCACAATGATCTTCAGAGCTATCTACCACCTGGAGAGCTTTCTCAAAATAAAGATCCTGTCCCCATACCTAAAACTTCTAATTTAGAGTGGGGAAATGCCAGCCTAGTATGACATCACCTGGGCAGACTCTCAAGCCTGGCTGCACATTAGAAACTTCTTTTAAAAAATATCATGCAGGGGCAGCCTGGGTGCCTCAGCAGTTTAGCACCACCTTCGGCCCAGGGCTGATCCTGGAGCTGGGGATGGAGGCCCACATTGGAGCTCCCTGCATGGGGCCTGCTTCGCCCTCTGCCTGTGTCTCTGCCTCTCCCATGAATAAATAAACAAAATCTTTAAAAAAAAAAAAAACATGCATAGCTCCAACTTCTCAGAGATTCTGATTAATTCATCTGAGGTAAGGTTTTGGAATCAGGTGTTTTTAAAAACTCTCAACTGATTCTAACATGAAGGTATGGTTCAAAACTATTACCAATCCTCCAAAGCAGAGAGGTTCTATACTTTCTCCACTTTTTTCAAAACTACTTCCCCTAAACTCACTCTTAACAATAATCATATCTTTTAGCTGACTGAGACCATAGGAGTCGGATATAAGCAACACGATCTTTTCTCTTTTTTCTCTCCTATCACTTTGATTTTTGATCAAGAATGTCTCTATCATCTTGATCTCACCACCATCCTCATCTGGATTACTGAAGATAAAGATAATAAACCAAACTCCTTTCTTGAGTGAATCTTTTCTTCTGATTACAATCATGTAATTACAATCATGTAATCAAGTCTCTCCCACATTAAAAATAAAAACAAAACACAAATAAAACAACCTTCCAAAAACTTTGCTAACTCCTGAGGCACCTTTCCATTGCTTTCCTTCACTTCAAAGCAAAATTTCTTTGATTATAAGTTCTCCTTATGACTGCAATTGGTGTAGTGATTCCTGATAATTTCTAATAACTTTGAAAAGTGGGAAAATCTGAAGAGGAATATTCTGTCCCAGAAACTCTAGTCAGGCCCTAGACAATAGGTCCTCTACTTTACCATGCAAAGTCAGAGAGGGAAATCCAACATTCTTATACAAAAGGAGGGACTTTCATGTATTACATAAGGACAAAGAATTGATCTGAAAAGAAGATAAGTTCTTATATGAAAGGTGAGAGAGCAAATTTCATGTATTTTTATATCATTAATATTGCATTATGTTGTCAAACTTGTTGCAATAATTCTGGTGCAAAATATATAGTCTAAGCTTGTAAATTTGGTTCAATCTAGGTACCAGTGAGACAGAAAATAAGATAAGGGCTGAATTATTGGCCATTGTTTAATATGACTTTAGAATAAATGTACTAAAAAAAAGAATAAATGTACTGGTCATTAAAATAATTATGTGACACATTTCAGCAGTTTTGGGGGGCAAAAAAAACCCAACACACTTAAAAATAGCCACATGGGAAAAATGCCCATCCTACTGGCTCAAAGTAAATAGAAACTATGCCAAGGACTGGAGAAAGGATCTCACAAAAAAGTCCACTCATCTCTCTTGAAAGAGGCAGCAATATCTCTGGTTCACTAGACTTCAAAGTTAAATCAACTGACTTAAGAGAAGAAAGATACAAGATAAAGAACATTTTAGTGATATACTGTGACCTATCTCATTCTGGCATCCAGGAAGAATTTAAAGTATTACCCCCCTTCCACCATCACTGTCAACATCAAACTGAACACACACATTGACAATTTTATGTCTAACAAGTAGATCTCTGACACGGGTACAAGAATGTTGAAGACCAAGTAAATCTTTGGCTGGAAAATTAAAAAAAGTAAAAGTAATTCTTCCTCAATTATCTTTTCTCTCATCCTTAGAAAGCTGAATTAGAAAACTGAAAGGAACCCATAAGAAGGATAAGGAATAAGTAAAGAAGAATAAAACTCTACTTCTATCTGAGAGAAGGATTCCTTACGGGTCCCTGCAAGGGCAAATTCTGTTTACATGATTAAGAAATGGACAGACTTGGCTTAGCAGAAAGATTGAAACATTTGCCGGGAGCAGATCTGAATATATTAACCCTGAAATCAAATTATTCCAATGGTTATTTTCAAGATTTAGATATGTGAGACCTTATATAACTAAGTTCTCAAGTAACTATTAACCATTATCTCTTGAAGGCCAACATAATTCCTAATTTATTAATTTCTCAATAATCATTTGTTGAAATAAAATTTTTTGGTCTTAGTTTGGTTGGTATGCCATAATCAGTAAAATCTGTTTTAAAAATTTGTGGAAGAATAAATGAAAATGCCCTTTAAAAAAAACTGAATACTTGCATGAATACAATATATTCCTACCATTAGGTGAAACAGGATACTTTAACAGTACATCCCACCAGGCAATCTGCCTGTCGAATCACCAAGCTTTATTAAGAAACCAACAGATGGGCAATATAAAAAAATTGACATTTAGAAGATTTTGGTCTTTACCCTTTGGCTCCCTGCCCTCAGGCCCAGAGTGTGGCCCTTAAATCTGTCTCCCCAAGAGACTGTAGGAAATGTCTGTGTGGTCAAACTGGTTCCACCATTGGTCCCATTCCAACCAAAGCTCATTAGTTTTACTTTTCCCTTTAGATTTGTGGGTTAGAGTTTTATTTGTTGCATAATAGAAGGCACTAGCAGCTTGTATTTTTCTTTACCCCTTGGCATTGAATCAGCAATGTATCCATTGCATTTTCTTTATTAAGTGGTTGTTCACTCTTTGTCCTTAGACCTGGTTGTCATTCTAAATACTTATTAATTACTCTAATTATAATAACATACCAGTCATTTTATGTCTCTCAACTAGATAAAATAAAAATGAACTAGTGCTTTAGCTTCAACTTTAAAAATCTAGACCTGTATTGTCTAATATGGTAGCCTCTAGATACATTCGAATATCGAGCACTTGAAATATGACTAGTCCAAATTTAAAATGTGCTGTAAGCAAAAACACACACCAGATTTCAAAGATTTACTACAAAAGAAAAAAAAAGAATTTGGAATATCTAAAATTTTAAATTATTTCTTTGAAATGATAATACTTTGATGATACTGGGTAAAATAAAATATATTCTTAAAATTAATGCCAACTGCTTTTTAATTTTTTAATGTGGTGACTACAAATTTTAAATTATACATGTGGTTTACATTCTATTTCTAGTGGATAGCATTGATCTAGATGCTCAGAGTCATTCTAAAGATTTTAATTCTTAATGACTGAATAGTTTTACTAATTAATTTGAATTCACTCTTGCAGACTGGTTTAAAATTTGTTTATTATCTTCTAAAGTTGACAAGAATATAAAAGATAAATTAAATAAAACTAATTAATGACCATTAATAATGTTTAAATGGCACTGACCTTGATCTTCCAAGAGCCTGGGAAGTCCTTTAAATACCTACATTAATGGCTTTGTGTCATGCCAAGTGATACTGAGTGCTGAACCAGAAATATTCTAATGCTGTTCTTGCCTTAGGTGACTGCCTCCACCTGGTGCTCCACTAAGCATAATAAACAGTGAGTGACACATAATAGCCCAAGCCCCAATACATGTGTTGGAAAAATGTCATAGCACTTTTACCCAAAACAATGTCGTGAAATAGAATATAAGAAATTAGAAAAGTAAATCTGTTTCTAGTACTTGTGGTGTATTCTCAAACTCAGCTTTCAATATATATGTAGAATAATGTATGCATGAATGTATGATCATCTATTCATCAGAGGCATTTTTTTAAAAAATGAGTGACCACTGTATTTCTGACCTATAAAAGGAAAATAAATTTTTTCTTACGGAAACTAAAAGAAATAATGAGATGAAAAACCCTAATATTAAAAAAAAAAAAAAGCCACCAACCATCCCTCCATGTCACTGCTTTTATCCATTGAATTGAAAAGCAAGAGTCATAAGAAAACAGCTCAACCATGAGAAAATAGTAATATCCTTCTAATCTGGAATATACAGGCCTATCACTGAATCCAAAGGAAATACAGGCCTACGATGAGCCATTTGTGCAAAGGAAATAGAAGCCTGCAAAATCACATAGAGCATGCAAACTGATAAAGACTCAAAAAAAGAATAGCTGCATTAGGAAAATTGTTCTGTATAATTTTCCTATCCTTCACTAAGGAAGTGAACTCCATAGCTGTAACAGGATATTCAAACAGGGAGAAAATTATTTTTCTCCAACACAAGCTTCTATTAACAAGAAACTTAATAACAAGAAATCATTCAAAGGATTTAATAATGCAAAGATAGTATACTTCGAATAACATAATCTAAAAGATACTCCTATTTATAAAAACTCACAAAGGCAATGAAGAGATAACTAAAGACTGCCCAACATTTGTGTACAGAAGCTCTCAGTACGATCCTATTTTTGTTCATCTTCAAGCTTCCAATTTTTCAGATAGATAGACCAAAGCATTGAATTTAGTAAACTTGCTAAAAATAGAAGCAGCCTGTAGAGGAACCAGAACCAGAAGTAAATTAATTTACAATTTTTTAAATTAAGTTTTCAAGCAGTTCTTTCTCTCCACATTCTCACTGTAAAACCACTATTCTTGGGGCAATATGAATGATTAGCTTTTACCAGACCTAATATGAAGGAAATAAACTTTTTTCCCTTTCCTTTTAATTGAATAATGAACATATAGTGTTATATTAGTTTCAGGTGCAGATATAGTAATTTAACAATTCTATACATTACTCAGTGCTCACCGAGATGAGCAACACACCTCCCTCTGGCAATGACCAGTTTCTTCTCTGTATTTAAGTAGGTTTTTTGTTTGCCTCTTTTTATAATTTGTTCATTTGTTTTGCCTCTTAGATTCTACATATAAGTAAAATCATATGATATTTGTCTTTGTGTGACTTAGCCACATTTAGCATTCAATCTTCTCGGTACACCAATGTTGTTGCAAATGGCAAGATTTTATAACATGAAAGAAATAATCTTAACAGAGAATTCACTATAGAAATGGTCCTTGAATCAAGTGCACCTTTTAAGTTGTTCCACAAATCACGTGAAACTCTTTCCTAAACTATGGCTTCTATGAGTTAATGATACACTCCTTAAAACATTGTATAAAATGTATATGATCATATACTTTTTAAAAAATCAAAATAGGAGGAGGCAATACATAAAGTTTTCTTTTTTTTAGTATATCATTTCCTTTTTAGTACTTTATTTTTTTTTAATCTACATAATTTGCCACTCTATAAATGTCCCCAAGTTTCTCAACTCCCACTGTATAATGTCTATTTAGTATTTAGGTTATATATAATTTTTTACTCTTACAAACAATATTACAGTACTATTCTTTGGTTTTTACACTGCAACCAATTTAAGAATCTCAGAAGAATAAATTCCTGGAGGTGGAACTTCTGAGTCAAAGATTATCATGTTTTTAGGCTTTTGGCAGATAAAAAGCAAAAATTACTCGCCAAATTACTCAGGCCAATCAATCAATGTTCCCACCAGAAATAAAGAGTAGGGCCTGTCTTCCCATACCCTCTCCAATACTGAATGTTAAGAACTATTTTAATCATACCTCATAGGAAAAGAAGAATGTATCTCAATTTTTACTCAGATTTTTTTTGACAAATCAAAATTGAGAAATTTTTCTTTCTTTTAAAATTTACCTTTTATTCTCTACTCTCTCCTTCAGTTGGTCTTTCCTGATTCTATGAAAAAGAACAATAACAATAAGAGTTCTCTGTCTTGAGACGGAGTATACAGGGTATATGTGAAAATATTTACCTGCTTCCAGGGACTGGTAAATATAATTCAGTGCTGGATATACTATGCATTCCAGAATTTCTCTAACATCTTTGGTTTAGCTTTTCAACAAACAAAGCAGAAACCAGTCTTATTCTATATAATGCTCCCTTGGAATAGAGAACATTTCAAGTTTGGCCTATATCCAGCAAAAACTCAAAACTTTTAATATTATCTAATTTTTCATTTCAACTCACTATTTATAGGGTTTTCTCTTCAAACAATTTCTGTCTTTCATGAACACAGATTCAAACCCTAAGAGAGATCCTTTCTGTAAATTTATACTTCAAAAGGAAACAAACAAAAAAACAAGAGAAGTGCTTCAAGATTGCCATGGAAATTGACATTCCTACTGTGCATCTTAGGACAACATGTGAGAGCTTTAGTGAAGCCTTTGAAGATTTAAAATGCATCAAATTAAAAACCATGTCCACTTAAATAAAGAGCTCTTCTGGCATCAATTCTGTCCACATATCTGGTAGGGAAGCAAATGGCTTTTTTTAAGATATGAACACAGTTGGGGATAAAGATATTTTCTTTATAGGGACTATCTAGATATCTCACTGTTGGATATTAATGTTAAGATAAAAGTAAAGCAGATTTATGAAATGGACATGACAGGGAAATAAGCTACAAAGAGAAAACAATCTTCAGATTGCAAGAAATTGGAGTGCTACAGAATATCACCCAGTCTTAAGGATTTGAAGACAACTTTAAAAGAAATCTAGTTCAACCACTTATCTATCTAATGCTTAAATCTTCTCCATGGGAGATTGGTCAAATGTTAATTCACTTAATGTTTAAATACATGCAATGATAGAGAGCATCTATTGTTATCTATTGGGGCAGCCCATTTAAACTCTAAACTTTAAACTGGAGCAGTCCATTTAGCCGTGGCAATTAGTAAGTCCTTCTTGGTATGTCCTGCTGAAATGCACTTTCTTATACTTCATATTTATGGATTCTGACCTCTACAGCAGAGTTGCAAGAGAACTCTTGGTTGGCTAATTTTACATCCATTCCCAACTGCTTCCTCCTTTCACCTTCCATCAGAAGGTAAAAAGTAAATGCTTTTTCTCCAGTCTCCACTGAAGCTAAGGGATGCCAGTGGAACCCAGTTATTATTAATAAGATAGAAGAAAAGTTTTAAATGGGGGTTCTGGAAAAGCTTTTTATCCATCCACTCCCCTTTCTTTCTGCCTTGGCATAAACTTGATAAGGGTATAATTGCTTTTGCAACTAAGAATCTCAGACACTGGCCCTTACGTTCCTGAACCACTGAACACTGGCAACCACCTACCTTTAGACTTCCTGTTACTTAAGAAAAGTAAACTCCATCAATACTGAGGGATTTTAACTGAGTGTTTCTAATGCTTGCGCCTGAAGACATGCCTATTTAACACATATCCCATAACGATCGTGCTGGAAGGTCAAATATTTGTTCTATTTGATAACACCTCATATCTTAACAGAGAAAAACATATTTCAATAAACTGCTACAGGTAGCCAGATTAAATATAGCCTCATCTTCAAATGTCAACAATCTAGAATATATTATATTGCAACAATTTCAAACCACTAGGTAGACTACACCCAAAAGTAAGGGAACTTAGTAAATGGAAGTTAGAGACCTCTGAATTCTGAGGGAAGGCCACTGAAGCAATTTATTCATTGTCCCTGGTCAATTCTTTCTCTTTTCTGTCCTCTCTTTCCATTCCTATCTTACCTCACCTCCAAATTCACATTAAATTAAGATTTCTAAACCTTGGGAAGCCTGATAGAATGATCCAATTCGTTTTCTCTTCCTTTTTTTTTTTTTTTCAAGTCTATCAGGATGTCAGTTTTCTGCAAATTACTTGGCACCACAGCTTAATCTCAAAAAGGAGTACTGAATTTCAGCTTTCCCAGGATCAACAAATGTGAGCCTCAAGTTGCAATGTGATTTACAGATACTGATCTGCTATAATCTTTTTAAACTAATAGCAAAATGCTCCCCAGAAATATGTCCAAAAGTTGAACCTATTTTTCTAGCTTTGTTTAATGCATATTACCAATAATGCTATAAAAGAATTAATATAAGTAGTCTCTAACAGGAATTAAAAAAATAAAAATACATTAAGGTAAATCTAAATTTCTCCCCATAATTCATTCCCAACTCAATTCTTTTCAAGAAAAACTATAATTGTATTGTTACAGAATTTGTGTTTATCAATTGCATTTCTTTTGTTTCTTTCTTATTTTTTTTTTTTTATTAGAGAGAGAGCAGGTGGAGAGGGGCAGACAGAGAGGGAAAGAGAGACTCTTAATCTGGCTCCTCACTCAGCACAGAGCCCCACGCGGGGCTCAATCTCACAACCCTAAGGTCACTTTAGTCAAAATCATGAGTTGGACATTTAACTAACTGAGCCACCAGTGTGCCCCCACAAACTGCATTTCTGAATCAGTCAGCAGGGCTGATCATATATCTTCCATCTACTTTAAAGAAACCTTCTAAGGAAGATAGTAAAATAGTTAACAGAACAGAATGAACTTCAGCAAGAGTAAGTTCTGGAAAAAAAAAAAAAGAGTAAGATTCTGAGTTTGAATCTGGATTGCCCCATATGAACTGATATCGGACAAATTACTTAAGTCCATGTGTCCTCATCATCAGTAAAGAAAGAATAATTATATCTACCTCATAGGTTTATTTTTTAAAATTATGTATTTATTTATTCATCAGAGACACAGAGAGAGGCAGAGACACAGGCAGAGGGAGAAGCAGGCTCCCTGCGGGGAGCCCAATGTGGAACTCCATCCTAGGACCCCGGGGTCACGACCTGAGCTGAAGGCAGACGCTCAACCACTGAGCCATCCAGGTGTCCCTTCTTCATAGGTTGATTATGAGGATGATTTAAGATGTGTGTGTGTGTGTGTGTGTGTGTGTGTATAAGCCACACACACACATACACGTATATGGCTTAGCATCATCACTAGCACATAAGTTTTCAGTAAATGGTTAGCTATGGTCATTCCTGGAAAAGTGCTGGTCCCTTTGGTACATCTGAGACCTCAACCATACTACTCTCTTTTATACTACCCTGGTTTTCTCAAATTATTTCTTTTGATTTGGCTAAATGATTCAAAATCATGGACTATCTAGCATAAGTATAAATTATTTTCATATTTATATAACTTCATACGTTTTAA
Organism: Vulpes lagopus; assembly: GCF_018345385.1. NCBI lineage: Eukaryota > Metazoa > Chordata > Mammalia > Carnivora > Canidae > Vulpes > Vulpes lagopus. The sequence continues at coordinate 31,070,789 of NC_054847.1, read as the reverse complement.
CCTGAACCATTGTCCATCCTTTTATAGGAATAGAATCTATGTGGTTTAGCAAGAATTTTTGAAAAGACAGAAATAGTAAGGAGGTAGAGATTGAGCCCCCTGATATGAGAGGTATGCCTAAACTTGTATTATCCCAGGAGGATACCGTGAGACAAGGACTCAAGAGCAAATTGCTTTTTTTGGGAAATGCTGGGAACATTAGGGAAGTAAGAAAGAGCTACAAAGAAGGGTTCCTTATCAATCCTACTACCTACTCTAGGTAACTTGATTTAATCTCACTAAAGAAACTCTAGGAACCAGTGCAAAACATATACCATCAAATTGGAGCACCTAAAGGGCAAGAGAGCCCAATTCCTGAGATCATCAGTTGACAGGTACTCCGAGGGATTGTTAAATTCCCGGCTAGTTCTCACCTACTGATCATGTATCATAGGCATATATGTTTTCTGTGGTGCTGGTGAAAAAGAAATCAGCCACTGAGATGCAAATACTGGGGCATGGAAGCCAGGAGGAACCCACTGAATGATCAGGGTAGGAGGAAGGAGGACCTGATGGGTGTGTGCATCAGGACACCAAGCACCAAATCAAACTAGAAGAACAAGAGCTAAATCCAAGTAACGTCCTGTGACAGAATAAAACCCTGGAGTAAAAATATCACAGGAAAGGAATCTGAGGGGAGGAAGTAAAAGGCTGAGATTTTTGTGGAATGGAAATGCTGGCAACTCAAAAGAAAGCTGGAATTTGGGTTTGGGGAGCGTGGTACACATCTCATACGCCATTTCAGTTGTGTGTATCCTAGCATGAAATTCATGATGCTACAAGGCCTTCCCGCAGCAATATGGGCGCACCTAGGACTTCGGGCACACATTTTTCATCTGGCTGACTCTTCTTTAGAGTATATGGTACTTCCTAAAACATGTCAAGTCATACATTTCAGAGCCCCTGAAAGAGGAGTCCATTTTGGAACCATCCGCTCTGAAGAAAATTCAAACATCTTTTGACTCCAGATGTGCTTTGGTGACTGACACTTATTCGCTGGATGACATTTTCTGCATTTTCCTGGCCTGCTGCACCGAACTTGTTAGATGCTGTCTTCCACAGTGGATGTCCAGAGAGAAGCCCAGAACTGTGGGCTGAGGCCCAGAATCTAGATCGGAGCAGAACCTAAAATTGTGAGCAAACCCAAGACATCTGCAATTGATGACCTCTGGTTCCCTCACTTCTTCAGCTAATATTTATTAAGCATCTACTTCTCTCTCACTTATATATGTGGCAGAGTTATAGTGGGAAGCAAGCCTGGGGCTGAAATCCCCTCTTACAGGATCTGCCAGTTAGTCCCTTTGTGCTGAGGAGGTCAAAGTTATAGATTAGATTGCTATGATCAGATGCTCACTTATTTCCAGTGTCTGAATGCCACACTCCATCTCCGCCTCATCCCTGCCCCATCCCTGACAAGCTTATCACAGAGGGGACCTCAGTCAAATCCATCTCTAGGACAAGAGACAATATGCCCTACAGTGAGGTCCTTCTCACACGCAAGGGATGTCAACTATCATTAAAAAGGCTTGTGAAACATTTACAGCAAGCTATTCAATGATTTTTATTGGGCTTCTCTGAAGTATGATTACATTTAGGAAGTTTTAAGAACTTAGTAGGACATCTTCATGTAAGAACTACAGGATTTCCTTTATATAGAGAAACTTTCCGTGGGAGTCATGATTGTTTACTATATTGATTTTTCATTTTTTATAAACTCCTGTGGACTTGATACATTGGGGTAAAGATATCTCTGAAATGGGTAATTCTCACTTCAAAAAAAAAAAAAAAGGCTGCTTATGTGGAGTTGTCCTTTCAGATTAATGTAAAAAGTTAGGCATGTTTACAAGGCACCCGGGTGGCTAGGTCAGTTAAGCATCTGCCTTCAGCTCAGGTCATGATCCCAGGGTCCTGGGATGAGCCCTGCATGGGGCTCCTGCTCAGCGGAGAGTCTGCTTCTCCCTCTCCCTCGTGCACTCACTCTCTCTGTGTCTCTCTCTCATCTCTCATGCATCCACACTCTCAAGCAAATGAGAGTGCCCTCCCTCATGGGGCTCCCGGCAAGGACCCTGGTTCTCCCTCTCTCTCTGCGTTTCTCTCTGTGTCTCTCATGAATAAATAAATAAAATCTTTAAAAAAGAGAGAGAGATGTTTAAATGGCTATTTAAAATTAATTTGGGGGACGCCTGGGTGGCTCAGGGGTTGAGCGTCTGCCTTTAGCTGAGGGCGTGATCCTGGTCCAAGGATCGAATCCTGCAAAGGGCTCCCTATGAGGAGCCTGCTTCTCCCTCTGCCTCTCTCTCTGTGTCTCATTAGTAAATAAACAAAATCTTTTTAAAAAATTAAAAAATAAAATTAATTTGGGGCAATTCTAAAAGTTAAATAAATTAATTAATAAATTATGTGTTTCTAGATCCTTCTCTAAAACATATTAATCTTCCATTTTGTATACTGGGATTTTTTTTTTTTTTTCAGAAAACTAGATATATAAATGAACACCTTTGGAAATATAATTGAATCTTTATCTCTTTGGGGGCAACATTACCCTTAAAGTATGATGATAAGGCTGAGAATGGTTTCATTTCAAAAACTCAACTGTTCAAATGAACAAAGAAAAATACTGACTGAATAATTTTTAAGCATACAAACAAAAAATAATTTACAGCTATCTCCAGGTGAGAACATGGAAACAAGGTAAGAAGGAAAAGGGAAACAAATTAGGATGCCCAGCGTTGCCTTCATTAGTCAAGTCAACCGTGCTGTTTTAAAAAGGCAAATGACAGTCCCTTCTCAGGGTCCTATTTGATTGTAACTGCTTTCTAAGTTAACTCCTGTCAGTCCCTTATGGAAAATTCAAAGTGGGTACAATATAGCAAGCTTTTATTTTTTTTTTAAATACTACTTTTAGGCAGACCTTTACTTTCCACCTTACCACAGACTCCATCATCTCCTATTACTCAAAACCTCATCCTGATTTAGACTTTTATTTATTAAGCCTCGTCTCTGCAGACATGTGATCTGGGACTCCTGTGCAAAATTTCCCCCACCCAACCAAAATGCTCTATTAACTATCCTAGAACACTGTTCAGTCCATAATTCCACTCTCAAGTAGCCCCCTCATTCCCCCATTCCCTCTTTGCCATTCCATTTCTCCATAAAATCCACTCACGTAATAATTATTATTTATGAGCAGTAGTGTACCACTATGTGTTTAGTAACTGGCTCTCTGTGGAAAAGAGGGGAATCACTGATCTGCAGTGTTTGCCAATTTCTGTGGTATAACGTGTCCTACCATGGCATTGCCAATTTCAAAACCTACAGTGAGAAAGGTGCATACAATCTGCTCTTGAGAGGTGATGAGAGCCAGCTCCAGCATACAACTGTTTTATCGGAATAAGTGGCTCAAGACTTTGTAATGCCATATCAAAGTATTGTATTTTTAAGAGAAGTGAGATATTATAGTAGAAGCAAGCATTGTGGAGCAGAAGTAAAAAGGATTGGGTTCTAGCTCTGCCATTACCTAACTAGCTGACTCTAAAGCCACTTAAACACTCTGGGTTTCAGTTCTCTCACCTATAAAATAACAAAAGCACACTAACTAACCTTCTAACACTAACAGGTCTATGAATGTATGTAACTCCGGCTATGACCGTGTCTCTTATCACCCATCTTAACTGAAATCTTTAGAGTAGGCTGTGCCATAACATGTTATGTCCTCAACACACCGAGCACAGTGCCTTGCACTGAGCAGGTGCTCCACAAATAGTTTTTGAGTAAATTATTTACCTGGGCGACCCTGGAGGTAGACTGAGTACACAAGGGATTAATGGAAGACAAAGGGGTGTGGGATTGTATCAGCACAAGGAGATGAGATCAACGGATTAATTTGAAGAAACATTTTTCTCTGTAAATATAGATATTTTATGGGTTGGTTACAGATGGATAGGAAGTACCATTTTTAGTTGCACACCATATCTGTTCTTTCCCTCCTTTTTAGGAGCATCTCTGAACAGGAACCAAATTGTCCTCATTTGACAATGTCTCTTAGTAGAAATTTCCCTTCTCCACCATCATTTTTCTGTTCTTAAGATCACACTAAATTGTGTCATTAGCATTTTTTATCATTTATATTTCTCTCATCATATATCTCTGCCAGATTTATCTCAAAAAATATCTTTTCTACCGATCTCTTTCTTTCCATTTTTCTCACAATGCTACTTGTGATTATAAAGAACTTGAATTGGGACACTATTGTTTATACTCATAGTCCAAAGTACAAGAAGACCATATGCAATGAAGTAAAATTGGACATTCGACAGAAAGATAAATGCGATTCTTTCTATCTCAGTTTTAGCCAAGGCCCCAAAGGTCTATGTATTATATAACAGTGAGGTAGGAAGGGCCCCACGCAGAATTGCTAAGACTGCAAAACCACCTCTGCCAAGTGGTTTATTCCAAGCAGTAATGACTCTTGAGTTGGAAGAACTGGAGAAGAATCCTTTGGAGAAAGTTATTGCAGATATTGTTGCCCCAAGGGAGAAAGACTACTTCCTTACTTTAAGTCAGGTGAGAGCAAACTCAAAGGGAGACTTGGGAGAGTTTGACAAGTAAATGCTGGGGGTAAGACGCTATGGCCAGACTGGAGCAATGCACAAAGACAAGACGTGGGCCACACAGGAGGAAACAAACCTAGAGCCATCTTGAAAGAACTGTCTAAAAGACAAAGTGACTCAAGAGGCGGACAGCTACCAGAAGTCTAGGAACTGAGGACAATGTCAAAAGTAACCAACTGCTTGAAGTATCACCTATTTCACAGGCATGGGAATTATAGATGAGGGTCTCATAAGGGGAATCACCCCAAAAACAATGGATAAAAAGAATCTGCTTTGAACATCTGTGAAGTCAAAGCCAAATCACATCAGTAAGATCTCTACTGCCCCCTTTATGTATCTTCCTTCATCTCACTCCAGTGCTGGAGGGGCCAGAAACCACCGTGAGAGAATGGAAGAGGAGATGCCACTTCCCATATGCACGCACACCACGTGTGCATGCACACACATACCCCCACACACACTCCAGGCTTCCAATCCTTGCTCAGCCCTGGCTGAGGATGTAAGAAATTTTAAAGCGGACAATACGTTTGGATTATTAGACTGAACTATATTCTTTGAAGCTGCAGAACTATTAATTAGAGAGTAACTTAAAAAGTTATGTTCTTTAATTCTGTTATCCCTCTATTTTGCCTAATTACCAACATTAAGATTGTGTTTTTTTCTATTGCCTTCCATTGGAAATAAATAATGTATTTCTACTCCCTTTAGATTTTTCAGTGAACTAGTCCTAGGACCTCAGACACCTATTCTTTAAAAAGGAAAATGTGTGCATCATTCCAAAAATCAACGGTTGGGACTCAATCCATTTAGAGACTGAGTCTTCCTGCAATGTGCTTACTCTTGTGGGGATTGTCCAGGTAAGGCTAAAACAAAACTCTTTATTCAAAATGATAACCTCTGTATATATAAGACTTGTATGTGATCTCAAATCTCTCAAAGGATTCTTGTAAATGTTTTCCCCAGCAGGTCTGGCATGGGAATAAGAGAAACCCATTATTCCATTCGTATTAATTTGTCATGGTGTGTACGGTCATGTACCCAGGACAGAAATGACACAAGCAAAGACTTCCAGGCTGACTGTCTCCGGGGGGCTCAAGTCACCATATTGACAGAGTAAATAAAGATATATTCTAAGACTTATGAACCTGCCCATTATTCCTCTGGAACAGCAGCCAAAACCAATAGGAAAAAAATGACCCAATGCTGCCAGGATGGCAGGCATTCTTTACTACATTTCATGCCAATTATTTCCTTTCACATGACAAGCAGGCATTAATTTTCAACTCCTGACCTATATTTCACATATCTGGGTTTCAGACCAAAAGAAACACTAGCCATCATAAAAATGCTGTAACAGCCTGCCACACGATGAGGAATCCCTTTAGGCTCCCAGCCAATAAGTTTGGTTTGAGTCTGCAAAACTTTTATAAGGTGGAAAGGTGGGGCAGGAGAAAATGAGGGTAATTGTCCTACCTTCCTTCAGAGGTCTTATTTATCGCAATATCTACCACATTCAGAGTGGTAGAAAGAAGTGATGGAAATAATAATCCAGTGTTTACTTGTCTCCATGGTGTCTCAGGGCCAGCTGACCATGTCCTTGGCTGTTTCCCCTCTTTCAAGCACATTCTAATCATTCAAATAAAACTTCCCCTCCTCCCCCAAAAAAGTATCTTGCCTGAAATATTCCAAAGACATGGGACTGGAATAGAGAATTCTCCAGACAAAAACCTTACGATAGAGGGTGGCTTTTGCAGGATGTCATTGCCAAAGGCATTTATAGTGGCTGAGAGGGAATTTAAGTGTGATGGTGCACATCCACTAAATGGTTCCCTAGGGGCCCTGAAAAAGAAAAAGTAATATCCAAAAGTGCCCACCATCTTCCCAGGGGTAACTTTTTCAGAGTAACAATCTAACTCTGTGAAGACTCACAATGTGTTCAGCTGAAAAAAATGTAGTGAAGATACATACATTCCTAGCTCCATAAAGCAGACCCCAAATGCAAACAAGAACCAGATCACAAAACATTCTCAGAGTATAGCCAAGTTCTAGATGGATATCAAGACCCAGAGAGACTTAATTTAATTTTCTAGTGTAACAGAGTAAGTCAAGAAATAGGGGTTTTAAATGAAATTCTTTTTGCCTTACAACCATACAAGTGCTTAAATAAGTCACTGTCAAACTCTATTGTTTCAAATTATATTATTGTTTCCAAGCATAATAAGAGAAACATGGGGAAAAGGGGCGGGAGGCATATTGCATTATTACACAAAGTAGCCTCCGGCATCTTTCTGGACTTCATTCATTCACTTCAATTATTCATTCATTCATAAGTATGTATTAACTACTACATTCCAGGTACTGGGCAAGTTGCTAGGGTTGAGATTGTGAACAAGATAGATAAGACTCCTATCTTCATGGAGAGGCAGAAGAGAGGCCAACTGTACTCTGGGCAACAGACAAACTGTAGCTGAGCTGAAGCCCTGGAACTACCCTCTGACATACTTTAGTCAAGGCAGCCAGCCTTTGCTTTACCACTGTGTGATCTCAAACAATTCATGAATACCTTCTGGCCCCCAATTTGCCATCACTGCCATGAGATGGTGACACCTGTTTTACACCCACTGTATTTCGAGCTAAATTCTAAAACAATAAAGCTTTATAAAACACTGTATAAATATCTAAATCACAAATATTAGAAAACACCTGCAGTAAAAATACTTGTTGAGAGATGGTATTCTACTTGTTACCTAACTCAAGTCTAACAAAAAATACACCATCAGAGATGAGAGCCAAAAGAGGGAACCAAGTGGTGGTTATAAATAAACATTTACACAATGCCTCCTGAAGAATACAATACTGAGTTTTGTATAAGGTCACAAGCTAGGACATGGCAATGTTTTTCAGAGTTTTATTTAAATTACTCGCAAACTATGTAAGAAAAAGAATATGCATATTTCCCATGTAATACCTTCCAGAATTAAATAAAATAAAGGAAATAAGACATGACTTTATAGATGAATATGGTTTTCTTTAAAATACAAATAGATTAATATTTCAATTAATATTTAATGATTCTAGAGAAAAAAAGGTAGAGGAATAGTCCATGAACTTTGTTTTTTGGCTTTGGCGCTCTCTCCCCTTCTCTTCCCACCTCTCTACGAAAGGAAAAAAGCCAAGAATTATGAGTTGGGGGTACTTTTTCATTCTTCCATAATTCAAACATATGTTTTCCAACTGAAAAGGGGGCAAGTGCTTCTTTAGCTATGACCCAGAATGATCACTTTCAGTTTCAAAGAAGATGATTAAAAGCAAGTAAACCAACAGAGGATGTACAGTGGTAGTCACAAAGAGGGTTTTTTCCTACATCTAAAACATAACTGAATAAAAATATTTTGCATGGCTTTACCTCTAGGTAAAAAAAAAAAAAATGTATTTTTTAAAAAGTAGTGTGCAAAAAAAAAAAAAATCCTCATAGATGGGTGTACTGGATTCCTTATAGCAACGAGTGCCAAGGTGTTCTCATTTTTAGACAATGAGGACAATGAGTTCAAATCCAAAGCCACTGACGAATCCAAACCTGCCACTGTAGGAGCAAAGAGATTGTCATTGGATGTTTTAATTCAAGAGGCATGGGGAATACACCGCAGTTCATCAAGACTGGTTTCCTTGTCTCCTAGTCCTGGCACACATATATGGGAAAACTCTGACCCTTTTGTAAACAGACAGCTTGACTCCCCCACATTTAGTGTGGTGGGGCCCACCTAGCCCAGTAGCATACTTCTCAACAAGCAGAATATTAACTTGGCATGAGATGATTTATCACCTAGTTATTGCAGGCATGGCGGGGTAGCTGCAAGGAGTAAATATTCTAATGCACTCTCACTCCAGGAAGGCATAGAAAAGGTAGAAAGGGTAAGTCCATTATAAGCTTAAATACTTAATAAGATTTAATACCACCCCTTTGCTGACAGAAGTAAGAGAAGGGCAGAAAGAACTCCAAAGAAGCAATGGGAAAACCACACGTCAAAAAAAGAAGAAAAAAATCAGAGTTCTACACAGTTTACAGAAAGGATGCAATGGAGTAAGTTTCTAGTAAAGGTCATCAAAAGTCCCACTACAAAGGTACTATAAAAACACAAGAAAGAGGAAGACACTAAGCAGCTGGGTAATTGCCAACTCACAGAAAATGTCTTCTAGAAACATCAGCATGAAGAGAAATTATGTCTTAACCAAAACCATCTGATGGCTGAACTCTAGATGCCTTGTAAACAGGATCTTTGCCTTTATTTTCCTCCCAGCAGCTGACTGTAATTTTGGTGGTTTATATAAAAGCTGGATTTTCTTTTCTACAGATGAAATATATATATTTGCTGTTTGCATTTCTGAAATCTTTCTTTAGCCCTATAAGGCTCTGGTAACCACGGATACAAGTACTACTACTGCTACTACTACTACTGCACACACACACCAACAAAACACTGATATACACTCATATATCCAGATCTCCGGAGGAGGAAAATACTCTCTGATAAAAGAAAATATAATCTTTTTTATGGAGAATTTTTTTGGGGGGGTTATAAATATGACACAGTATTGTCAGATGTCTTATATTTTTCAAATGATATCTCAGTCAACAACAAGGGATTTTAGCATGATTTACCTGCACTAGATTTTAAATCTGCTGAACTCATGGAAGTTTACCATAGCCCAGCAGGGTGCATGAGACATAGGCATTGAGTACACTTTTGTTAAGTATATTAATTAATATAGTGAGACCAACCAGCAAACCTATTGTTTAATTGAAGTTTTACTTTAATCATTTCTATAAATTAATATTTCCATTTTAATATTGCTAGTTGTGAGCAAATAAAAAAATCTCTGCTCCGATTTCATAAATATGCTAGGATTTCACACTACTCTCTTCCCCAGTGGCAGCCAAGCCTGAATCAATAATTGTATAGTGACATTTCAAATCCCCATGTCTCAAGCTAACAAAACCAGTAGGGTAAGAAGCAAGTGTATTAAATATTATTTGAAGAATGCTTAAAAGAGTGACTGAAAGGATTTTTCCTTCACCAATTTACCACTGATTTGATCTGAAAATGCCACTACAAATCTACTTAGTAGACTCAAAACATACAAAGGCTCTGTTAATATGCAAATGTTATAGGTATAACCTGAATTTTCTTACACCTTAACACGGGTGTGCTAAAATATTATTAATTAAAATAATGATTTAAAAAAATAAAAATAAAATAGGATAAAATAAAATAATGATTTAAATGTTCCTGGCTTATACATCCACTTATGCTAGATCCTCAGGCCTTCAGCATCCCCAATCACTGCTCCATTCCTCACCCCCTGCAAACTCCTTTCCAGTGTTTCTTGGGTTTTCAGAGGGCATCTCAGACCTGCCCCTAAATGACCATATTCCAGCTAGCTCCTGAAGTGATCTTAGAGGGGTAATAGAGTCCTCAAGAAATCAAATCTATGTAAGGAACAATGTCATAGCAAAGAATACCTCACTTCCGTTTTGGTCCCAGAACTTACAGAGTGTTCTCTTTCTCTCTCTCTCTCCCTTCTCCCTAACTCGCCTTTAAATTTAACAAGAGTCCCTCTGCTCTCCACAGAGCTCAGCTGTTTCCAGTAGGGCTGAGAGATAGCTCCAGGTGACTGCAACCATGGTGCGCACTGACCCAGCCCAACCCCCAGCAGGCAAAGCTCTCTTTTGAGAATTCATCCAGCCTGGCTCCTTCTTCTCCCAAGACATTCTTCAGTGTTTGTGCAAATGTGCTTCTGGCAAATACAGGAGAAAAATTTGCCAAATATGCCTGGATTTCGGTCTCACTTGAGACCATATTCACATACGAAAAGATGAAGAGATAAATATTAACACAATATCATCCACAAACGCCTTCATGAGAATTAGATTTTTCCAGCTTTACTGAAATACAATTAACAAATAAAAATTGGGGATCCCTGGGTGGCGCAGCGGTTTGGTGCCTGCCTTTGGCCCAGGGTGCGATCCTGGAGACCCGGGATCAAGTCCCACGTCGGGCTCCCGGTGCATGGAGCCTGCTTCTCCCTCTGCCTATGTCTCTGCCTCTCTCTCTCTCTCTGTGACTATCATAAATAAAAAATTAAAAAAAAAAAGAATCTGCATTTAAAAAAAAAACAAATAAAAATTGTCCGTGTTTAAGGTGTACAAGGTGATCTAAGATATGTGGACATTGTGAAATGAGTACCACAGGCAAGCTAATTAACACATTCATCACCTCACATACTTATTTGTGTGTCTGTGTGTGTGGTGAGAACAACTTAAGAGCTACTTTTAACAACTTTCAATTATACAATATGGGATTATTTACTGTAGTCCCCAGGCTGTACATTAGATCCCCAGAACTTACCCATCTTAGAACTGAAAGTTTGTACCCTTGCCCTTGGACCAACATCTCTCCATTTCCTTAATCTCCTAGCCCCTGGCAGCCACCAATTTATCCTCTGCTTTTATTCTAATAATTCTCCAATTTTCTTATCCTATTCTGTGTTCTGAATTTGACTTTTTTAGATTACAAATATAAGTGCGACTATACAGTATTTGTCTTTCTGTGTCAGGCTCACTTCATTTAGCAGAATGTTCTGCAGATTCTTAGACCAGTTGACCTTTCAGCAGACTCAGATCTCTGAATGATACAAGAGATGAGATTTGATGAGCCAAGTTAAAGGGGAGAGGGATATAAAGGCTAGAAAAATAAAGAAGCTGGAGGTCCTTCCCTGGAAGAAAAGTCCCAGGAGCCAGTGCCTTAGCTGGTGCCACTGCCACCTGAATGGCTTCAGGCAGCCTGAAGATAATTGGGCGCACGGCAGGGGACACCTGGATGCAAGGAGCTAAAATGGGAATGGAGGGACACCAGAGGTAAACTAGATCAGGTCTCGATGTTTATGAGAGTCAGTCTTAGAAGCAAATATCAGGGCACCTGGCTATCTCAGTCGGTGGAGCATGTGACTCTTGATATCGGGGTCACAAGTTCAAGCCCCATGTTCAGGGTAGACATCACATAAAAAATAAATACATAAAACTTTAAAAAGAAAGAAATAATTATCTTTTCCAATGAAATTCCACACGAAGTTTTATATTTGTTTTTGGTCTTCACTGTAACTGGCTCTGTTCCATCTTTCGCCAGTCATAACAACAGTCTACGTGACACCAAACATCCAGCCAATTCAGCCATAATCAAAACTCTTGTTAACCAGCCAGCTGTTTTCTGTATGTAACACCAAGCAATCCACTCGCTGGACTAAGGATACGCCTGGAATGATGGAAAAGACCAGATGTTTTGGCATCATATAAATGTTAAGTGCTAGCTGAAAACAGGAGTGTTAGCTGTCACTTTACATATGATCTTAAAAATGATCCACTCTTGCACTCTTCTCATGCCTAGGACATAAGCTCAACAAAGACCTAAGATACACATGCACAAACACATGCACAAACATGCGCTAAAAATCCTGGCTAGTGAGCATGTGTGTTATGGAACATGTCAGAGGGATAGGGGAAATAGGATACCTCAGCGTGCCCCTGTCCTGCCCTGCCCTGCTCTTTTAGCCGCTCTTCCAGGCTCTTCTGCCCTCTAGCTTTGGCATATGGGAGACAACACCAGAAGATGGAGGAGGGCAGGAGGAAGGGAGTAAGTAGGTAATTTTTTTTCTTCTGTCTCCACTGATGTCTCTACGAGCTACAGGTCTTGCCAGTAGACCTTCCTTCTAGTTCTAGTTCGCACCTGAAGGCCCCAACCTCGGTCCCTCAAGCTCCCATGTCATCTGTGTAATCTGTTTCCTGGATGAAATTTCATCTACTCAGAGACCTAGAGTGACTTTCATTTCTTTGGCTAGACTCTGATACATAATCTGAAAAAGTATCTTCTGACCCTGGGATTTCAAGAACAATCTGAGGCCTATGATGTAGCAACCCAGGTACTAAGCTCTCCTCCTTTTCCTCTCCTCTCCTTGTCAAGCATTCCAATTAGGAGGAAAAAGTCAATAAAAGAGACTTATCAAAGCACAGTCCCACTCAAAAGTTCCCTTGGTGGTTCTTATGAGACAGAGCCCTGAAATCAAATGTTTGCAATGCTTAACCAAAATCAGCAAACAATCCTTTGTGTGTGCCTCCACTCTCTTTGTATCTGCAAATGGACTTTTTAATTATTATTAATAATGGCAAGAACACTTTTAACATTTTAGGATTCATCTTCTTAAAGTTTTAACTGTACAAAATGTTAACTATAGGCACAATTTTGTATGGCAGCTTTCCAGAACTTACGCATCTTACATAACTGAAAATTTATACCTGCTGATTAATAATTTCCCCCTCCATGCAGGCCCTGGCAACCAATATTTCATTCTCTGACCCTATGATTTTGACTATCAGATGCCTCTCAGAAGCAAAATCATGTAGTATGTGTCCTTCCGTGACTAGCTTATTTCACTTAGCATGGTGTTCAAAGTTTATCCTTATTGTCACATATTATAGAATTTCCTTTCTCTCTCTCTCCCTACATTTTTAACCTAATATTCTACTGTATGTATGTACCACATTTTCTTGATCCATTCATCCATCAGTGGATATTTAGGTAGCTCATCTCAGCTACTGTGAATAGTGCTTCAATGAACACGAGTGTGCTAACATCTCCTCAAGATCATAATTTCAATTCTTTTGGATACGCAGAAATAGAATTGCTGGATCATATAATATTTCTAATTTCAATTTTTTTAAGGAACTTCTATATTGTTTTCCTTAGCAAATGCACCATTCTGCATTCCCATCAATAATGCAAAGTGTTCTAATTTCTCTATAGCCTCACTAATTCTTGAGTTTTAACAGCCATCCTAACGTGTGTGAGGTGATGCCTCGTGATTTTGATCTGCATTTTCCTGATGATTAGTAGTATTGAGCATCTTTTCATTTGTATTTCTTCTTTGGAGAAATGTCTATTCAAGTCTTTAGGACATTTTTAAATCAGGTTACTCGGGGATTTTTTGCTATTCAGTTGTAGGTGTGCCTTACATATTTTAGAAATTAACTCCTTATCTGATATATGGTTTGCAAATATTTTCTCCTATTCTTTAAGTCGCCTTTTCACTCTGTTGTTTCCTTTGCTGTGTCTTTTAGCTTTTTGTGTTCAACTTGTCTATTCTGCCTTTGATGCCTGTGTTTTTGGTATCATATCCAAAAAATCATTGCCAAGACCAATGTCCTGAACCTTTACCCTATATATTCTTCTAGGAGTTTTACAGTTTCAGGTCCTACTTTTAAGTCTCTAATTCATTTTGAGTTTACATTGTGTATGGTGTAAGAATTCAATTTCATTCTTTCACACTTGAATATTCTGTTTTTCTCAACATCATTTGTTGAAGAGACCATCCTTTTATCACTGTGTATTCTTGACATTCTTGTTGAAAATTAGTTGATGATACATACATGGATTTACTTCTAGACTCTCTATTCTGCTTCATTGGTCTACATGTCTTTATGTTAGTACTATACTGTTGTTTTATTTTTAAGGTTTATTTATTTGTTAGAGAAAAAAAAGGGCAAGTAGGAGGAGGGGCAGAGGGAGAGGGAAACAGAGAATCTCAAGCAGACTCCACACCGAGCAAGGAGCCTGACTCAAGGCTCCATCTCATGACCCTGAGATCACAACCTGAGCTGAAACCAGGAGTCCAAGAGGCAGATGCTTAACCAGCTGAGCCACCCAGGTGCCCTTATACTGTCTTAATTAGTATAACTTTTGTAATATTACAGGGGCAAGAAGTATAATGTCTGCAGCTTTGTCATTCTTTCTCAAGTTTGATTTGGTTATTCAGAGTGCTACATGATTCCATAAGAAGTTTTAATATTTTTTATATATCTGTAAAAAAAATACTATATAATTTTATAGGGATTGCAATAAATCTGCAGATCACTTTGTATAGTATGGATATTTTAATAATATTAAATCGTCTAATCCATGAATATAGAGTGCTTTCCATGTTTTTTACTATTTCAATTTCATTTATCATTTTTTTTTAGTTCTCAGTGTATAAGTCTTCACACTCCCTGATTAAATTTATTCTTATGTATTTTCTATTTTTTTTCTTATTGTAAAGGCATTGTTTTCCTAATTTCCTTTTCAAATATTTTGTTGTTAGTGAATGAAAATATAACTGATTCTTGTATGTTGATCTTGTATCCCAAAATTTTATTGAATTCCTTTATAAGTTAACAATTTTTTCTAATGGAGTCTTTGGAGTTTTCTCTGTATAACTGTGCCACTTGCAAACAAGGTGTTTTGTTTTGTTTTGTTTTGTTTTGTTTTGTTTTTAAACAAGGTTAACCTAACTTGGATGACTTTTATTTTTGTCTAATTTCTCTGGCTAGGACTTCCAGTACTACGTTGATTTCAAGTGGTAAGAGTGGGCAACCTTGCCTTGTTCCTGGACTTAAAGGGAAAACTTGGTTTTTCACTATTATGATGTTAGCTGAGAACTTTTTATATATGGCCTTTATTAGGTTTAGGTAATTTCCTTTTATTCCTAGTTTGTTGAGAGTTTTTATCATGAACGTGTGTTGAATTTGGTCAAACACATTTTCTGCATCTATTGAGATGATTATGTAATTTTTATTCTTTATTCTGTTAACATGGTATATCACATTAATCAATTTTTGTATGTTGAAACATCCTTGCTACCTAGGAATAAATTCCACTTGATCATAGTGTGTAACCATTGTAATTTGTTGTTGATTCATTTTGGTAGTATTTTGATGATTTTTGCATAATAATATACTTCTCTGTGATCTTTATTAATGCAGTCCATTACTTCAAACTAATAGCAAATATTATTGCAGAATATGGCAAAAAAAATAATATCTTTATAGTATTTGTCAGCTTTCAAAATTTTATTTTCTTAGCCTAAATAATTATTCATTGCCATACCCATAGAAAAACTTAATAAAGGTTGGAAGAAAAACTGAGGACATATTTCAAAAACAGGACAAAAAGTTAAATAATGGAAATATAAAAGAAAAATAATGAAATGAGAAGAACACAAGAAATCAAACATCTGAATGTTAGGTATTCATTGAGAACAAAGGGAGGTGGAGGGAAGAAAGTTATCAAAGAAAGAATTCAAGAAAATTTTTCAAAGTTAACGGACATGAGTTTCCAGATTGAAAGAGCCCAGTGAATACAAAGGAAATTAAGCCACACAACAAATGTCATCACAGTGAAATTTTAGAGCACAGTTGGGGGAAGAAAAAAACAACAATCCAATAAGGGTCCAGAAAGGAAGGAGAAAAGAATTTCACATAAAGTTTCAAGAATCACGGGGCGGGAATCCCTGGGTGGCTCAGAAGTGAAACACCTGCCTTTGGCCCAGGGCGAGATCTGAGAGTCCCGGGATTGAGTCCCACATCAGGCTCCCTGTATGGAGCCTGCTTCTCCCTCTGCCTGTGTCTCTGCCTCTCTCTCTCTCTCTCTCTGATGAATAAATACAATCTTAAAAAAAAAAAAGAAAGAAAGAATCACAGGGTGCCTACGTGACTCAGTTGGTTAAGTGTCTGCCTTTACCTTTTGTCACTTTTACTGCATATAGAATTCTAGATTGCAGATAATTTCCTCTCAAAATTTTGAAGACATTTACTTCCATTGTTCTCTTATTTCAGTGTTGGGATTGAAAATATCTCAATCATTGTGATTATTTTGCTTTTTAAGATTTTATTTATTTATTTGATAGAGAGAGACTGAGCAAGAGAGCACAAGCAGGGGAAGCAGCAGAGGGAGAGGGAGAAGCAGGCTCTCCACTGAGCAGGGAACTTGATACGGGCTCCATCCCAGGACCCTAGGATACTGGTGGTAGGTGGGACCAGAAGTGGACTGAGCATAGTCAAGGCAGGTGGTTGGAAAAGCATTATCAACATCCTCCAGAGTAGGCCTACACATAGTGCTAAAAATATTTTCCATTTGAATGTCTCTTTTCATTGATCTTGTAAATGGGATCTAGCCCATTTATAGGGAGACATACATGCTAACAGTCTGTATTCCTATACTTACACCACAATGTTGAACATAAAAGAGATGCTAAAGAAAACAGTTTATAGTAAATCAGTTATTTAAGTGCTTATTTACAGAGGGATTATATATTGTCAGGCAACCTGAAAATGTTTGACCTTAATTTTATGTAAAACTTTCCTCATAGTTCTAGAGTGAAGGATCTTAAAAGTATATGTTAAGACTTTGAACTACTTTTTGCAATTCAGCTTATGACATTGTCCTCACAGGAAAATTATTCTCAATATAACATACAAGAAAACATAATCTTTAACACAATTAAAACTTTATATCATCTATCCATGTTTTCTGGTGGATGGTCAAGTAAAATAAAGACAAACAGGTCGGTATGAAAGCTACTGAAAATCTCACTATTTCTGTTCATAAGTATTTGCTTTTGTTAAACACACTAGCATCTTCATTCTTACCTATATCAAATCTAGAATCTAACACCTAATCATCAGGACCAGCTCATGGTACGACTGTAGGAGCATAGCCCACACACTGAAATTCTTAGTGCAATGGCTATCTGAGTCATTCCTGTTTCTTTATCACCAAATCCTTCAGAAATCTTTAGCTGTTATCTCTCACTGCCCCCAGAGCTTTCTATTTTTCCCCTAGCAAGTGAAAAGACTCCAGACATGTGAAGGAAAAAGGCGGCATAAGCCTAATCAAAGGAAGGCTTGCTTTCTTGACATTCTGTAAAAAGAGCAATAGCTTCTTAAGGGGCTAAAAAGCTTTCCTTATTCATTCATTTTTAAAATAAGCCTGTAATTGGACTATTTGTTTTTAATGGTTCCTTAGAAAAGCAGGTTCATTATAAATAGAATTTATAAATTCATATCAAAGAGAAATTTATTAAGAATTATGGTTAAAATTTGCAATGGGCCAATATAAGAAAATTTTTCTGATAATTCTAAGGTGATTTTGCAGAACATTTAAAAAGTTATTTAACACTAAGATATTATAACTGGGGATTTAAACTATTTTTTAAAGATAGTTAAAACTGCCACAAAACAGAAAAATCCTCCCAATGTATTATTCCACATAACATTAGAAAGCCATAGCAAAACTCTGAAGAAGCATTTACATATTATTACCTAGAAAAATATCTCTAAGTGCACAATAATAGAGAGTAATTTTATCTGAAAATTCAAGGCACTTTAAAAGACTAATAAAAAAATGTTAAAATTATAATCCTTTAAAGAGTCTGCAGCTATATACATATATTCATGTGTGTACATTTATATCATTTCTGAATGGTATTACTATGTTCATAAAAATGCTGTGCTCTTTTTAAGGGAGATTTAGATACTAAATTTTGCACTGAATCTTTAGGGATTTATGCCAAAGTTAAAGCAATATACCAAAGCAAAATTCAAAGAAAAGCGGTTTTTAAACAAAGTGAATTGAAAGGTAATAAGGTGTTTATCCAGTGGGAAGTTACACATATAATCTTCTAATTTGAAGTCAGAAGATTAAAGCTGATTTTCACTTACCTATACCAATACACAAACTATTAAGGTAGTTGGCATGTTAGTTCTACTTTGGCTTTTCCTGCCAATTGTCTGCCAGAGAGAAAGGTAATGACCTCTTTGGACTTCAATTACTCCAGACAAAATAAGGAAAGCAATATTCTCAAATTCTAAGACCTTGTGGAGATTGTGGGGGAAAAGGACTCTACATTTCATGATATTTTTCCACTACAGTCGATGTACAGTTCAAAGAACTTTATAAGTCAGAGAGCTCTGTGATTCTTTTATTTATCATTGCTTAGATGAACTACTAGACTACATATACCTAAGTGGGTCTTATCATTAATATACTGGCTATTCTCCTCTATCATATACTCTGCGGTGTTCATCTGGTCTCCAGCAGCAATACATCAAGAACTAAAAATGACCTTCAAACTACATCAGTATATCCAGACATTTCTGCCAAAATGGAGTAAAAAGGGCAGATTTAGTACCACCACTACCACCCTCTGTGTTATAAACCACTGGGATATTATTTTTAAAATACAGGGAACAATGACTTAACAACATTAGAGTAGAAGCATTATAAGATTATGTTCTTTGTGAGAAGAAAAAAATGACAATGCGATCTCAACATTCACCAGCTTACTTCCTGGAGACAGTTTCAAGGCAAGAGACAAGCAGTCACCGAGCTGAAGGAGCAGATATCAGAATTCAGATAAACTCAGCACCATACCCTCCAGTTCTACCCACGTTGAAGCAAATGGTGGGTATTCATCATGTCTAATGGCTGAGTAATATTCCATAGTATATATAGACCACATCTTCTCTATCCATCATCTGTCAATGGACACCGAGGCTCCTTCCACAGTTTGGCTATTGTGGACATTGCTTCTGTGAACATTGAGGTGCAGGTGTCTCAGTCTTTCACTGCATCTGTGCCTTTGGGGTAAATATCCAGTAGTGCAATCGCTGGGTCATAGGGTAGCTCTATTTTTAACTCTTTGAGGGCCCTCCACAGTTTTCCAGAGTGGCTGCACCAGTCCACATTCCCACCAACAGTGCAGGAGGGTATTATGCTGAGTGAAGTAAGTCAATCAGAGAAGGACAAACATTATATGGTCTCATTCATTTGGGGAATATAAAAAATAGTGAAAGGGATTAAAGGGGAAAGGAGAGAAAATGAGTAGGAAATATCAGAGAGGGAGACAGAACATGAGAGACTCCTAACTCTGGGAAACGAACAAGGGGTAGTGGAAGGGGAGGAGGGTGGGGGGATGGGGTGACTGGGTGACAGGCACTGAGAGGGGGCACTTGACAGGATGAGCACCGGGTGTTATACTATATGTTGGCAAATTGAACTGCAATAAAAAAATATACAAAAAAAATTCAGATAAGCTAAGAAAGGTAGAACTCATGGAATATAGTACCACAGAGGGAAAAGCTGCATAAAGAAAGAACTCCAGAGATCTATGGTAGGTCCGCTTGACACTTTGGATACTTATCTGTGCATGCGTACAAGTAATGTCCCAAGGCCGGGGGGAGGGACCACAAAAAGTAGTCAGAAAAACCCTGTGGCTCTCATGAGGCTAGGAATAATTTGTTTTCCCATAATCCAGGATGGGGAAAAAAATATAGGAAACATCAAGTAGAATTCTCAGAAGGATACTGCATGTCAAGGTACAACATAATCAAATTGCTGAAAACTAAGAATGAAAAGAAAAATCCGAAAATCATTCAGAAAAATAAAGTACATTGTGACATATTATATAGAGAGCAATAAAGAGAAGAATGACCACAGACTCTTCATCAGAACCTATGCAAGCAAATGTACTGAAAGAAAAAAAATGAGAATGTCTACCTACTGTTCTTTACAAAGGGAAAATATCTTTCAAGAATGGTGAATAAATATGCATTTCCAGACGAATAAAATTAAGAGAATTCATTATCAATAGAACTACACTCCAACAATGTTAAAGAAAGTTTCTTATGCAGAACAAAAATAACACCACAGTGAAAGCTAAACTTTCACAGAGGATGGAAGAAAGACAGAAACAATACCTATGTGGAGGAATACAAAAGACAATTTTCTCATTTTTTAAACTATCTTCAAAATATAATTGATTGTTTAAAGCAAAAATGGTAATAATGTGGTTTGCAGTTTATAGTGCATGCAGAAGTGAAATATATGACAATAACACCACAAAGGGTAAAGAGATGGAAGTACACTGTTGTAAAGTTCTAATACCGTATATGATAAGGTACAGTATTGGGGCACCTTGGTGGCTCAGGTTTTGGCTCAGATCATAATCTCAGGGTCCTGAGACCAAGCCTCATGTCCGGTTCTATGCCCAACAGAGAGACTGCTTGAGATTATCTCCCTCTCCCTTTGTCCCTCCCTTCCACTTGTACACACACCTGGCTCTCCCAAATAAATAGACAAATATTTTTTTAAAAAGTGACAATATTATTTGAATAGACTATGATAAATTAAAGTTACATATTATCAACCCAAGAGAAAATAATAAAAAGCAAAACAAGAAGGTGAAATGCAACAACAGAAATAAAATGGAATTATAAAAAAAATATTCAATCAATCTCCATAAAAGAAAGAAGAACAGAAAAAAAAACACAAACACATGAGGCAAATAGAAAACAAAATGAGGGATCCCTGGGTGGCGCAGCAGTTTGGTGCCTGCCTTTGGCCCAGGGCGCGATCCTGGAGACCCAGGATCGAATCCCACGTCGGGCTCCCGGTGCATGGAGCCTGCTTTTCCCTCTGCCTGTGTCTCTGCCTCTCTCTCTCTCTTTGTGTGTGACTATCATAAATAAATAAAAAATTTAAAAATATATTTAAAAAAAAGAAAACAAAATGAGATGGGTAGATTTAAATCCAATCATCTGTATAATGACATTAAATATACATAGTCTAAACATTTCAATTAAAGGTCAAAGGTTGTTGTATTGAACCCCCCCAAAAAAAGACAAAAAATACTCTTTAAATATAAAGGCACAGGTATTTTAAAAGGACAGAAAAATACATGCCCTACTGACACTAATCAAAAGAAAATTTGAGTGACAATATTAATTTTTTAAAAAGTATACTTCAGGACAAGAAATATCATGAAATCATATTGTATGACTAAAGAAGAATGTTTCATACTAAGAAAAGTGTTAATTCATCAACAAGACAAAATAATCCTACATGTGTATGTAGCTACTAACAGAACTTTCAAATGTAAAACTGACAGAACTGAAAAAGACACAGACAAATCTTAGTTATATTTGAAGATTGACACCTCTCTTTCAGTAATTAATAGAATATGTAGTCAGAAAGTCTAAAGGACATAGAAAATTTGAACAAGGTTATCAATTGCCCTCACCTAAAAAAACATTTAAAAATACTATACACAACAGCAGAATACACAAATTCTCCAAGCACGTATTGAATATTTACCAAATGAGACCATATTCAAGTCCATAAAATTTCTCAATAAATTTAGGAGAAATGAAATCTTATAAAGTATATTTCATGTCTGCAAAAGGGTTAAAATAAAAATCAACAAGGGATATTTGGGAAACTCCCAAATATTTGAAAATTAAACAACACATTTCTAAATAATTCATCAATAAAAAAGAAATAACAAGGAAAATATAAAATATTTTGAACTGAATAAAAATAAAAACACAAATTGTCAAAATTTATGGAACATAAGCTAAAGCAGAGATTAGAGGGAAAATCACAGCAAATGCTTCTATTAGAAAAAAAGAAAGGTCTCAACTCAATTACTAAGCTTCTACCTTAAGAAATTAGAAAAAGAATGGAAAATTAAACCAAAAGCAAGCAGGAAGAAAATAATAAAGAGCAAAAATCAATGGCATGAAAAACACAAAACCTATTACTAAGAGAAAAATCAACGAAATCGATAAATCTCTAGTCAGATTGATCAGAAAAAAAAAGAAGACACAAATGACCAACACTTGGAATGAAGAAGAAACATTATAAATCCTAAAATATCAAAAGACGATTCCTGCCCCTGAAGAGTTTATAATCTAGTTGATAGGGCAGGCTCTACGCACAGAGAAAAATGAACAATCTTATACTCGAATCAACAACTTTAATGAGAATCCATCATCTATTATATGCCAGAAAAGGTTCTAAGTACTTTTTATATATTAAATATTTTAATAATCACAACCATAATAGGTAGATACCATTATTTACTCCAGTCTACAGAAATGTACCTTAGGCATTCGCCCAATGTAGATACGGGAATGGTAGATATAATTTAGTAACTCAGACTCAGGAGGAGAAATCAGGACAAGGAGGAGAAAAGAGGATTGCACTGGCCTTGGGAATTTGTCATGGAAGACATAAGGCCTAAGCTATCTCTTGGAAGATCTATCCTGATGTCTACCAAGTTTTACACTAGGCGTCGCAATCTGATATTAGATCTACTAGAGACCTAGTACTTCAACAGAGTAGCTTACACCCATGTTTCAGCTGCTTCAACAAGCATTTATCGAATACTTACTGTGTTTTCGGCTCTGGGATCATAGACCCAGGCAGATCTACTGAATACGTATATAATATGTATATACAACATGCACCCTACTGGTAGATGTCACGGAGCTATATACAGTCCTCGCTCTCAAAAAGCTCAGAGGCTAGTTAGTTGTGTGTGTGTGTGTGTGTGTGTGTGCAAACAAATTAGAAAGCAATGAGACTAGGTGGTAATTATGAGCGAACCTGAATAATATTATATACGAGTCCAGGAAAACGGAAGATTAGTGTGTTATCCAGAGCTTCATGAAGGAGAGGCATTGGATTTGAACACTGAAAAACTAATCATACATATAAAAAGAGAGAGAGAGAGAAGAGGGGCAATACCAGCTGTTGATGAGGAAAATTCAGGTGGGATAAACAGTCTGTTAGCTAAATGTAGGTAATGCCAGAAGATGGCTAAAGATAAAGCGGAACATGCAAAGCAGGCAGGAGCGATAAAAGTTGGGGCATAAAAATTAGGTTGAATCCCAGATTTTTGTTGAAAATGTAGGCTTGATAAATTTCTCCCCTAAATTCTAACTAAATTATTCTGTTTTATTCAAGCAAGAGAAAGGGCATAAACACAAGAGGGAGTGGAGAGATCTCCCAAAGCAATAGAGAAAAATGTTTCAGTGATCATTTGCTATGCATGTCATTTCCTGGGAACTCAGAAATATCAATAAAAATTAAAATAGAGAAGAAATATACCTAATCCAAGATTTTATTGATTTTTAAAAGACAAAAGCTTCTTTAAGCAATTAATTAACATGCATCACTGATGCCACCAAACATCATCAAACCATGTAAGAGGAAGCTTAGAGTAATACAATCACTGATACTCCTGTGGGCTGGTAAAGTGGCTGCTGTGCTCAAATGACAGGGCACTGGGTCTTCAGGGTGTCCAAGGGATATTCCCACTGCAATCTGTCAGCAGACTGGCAAGTGTTCTTAGTGACAGGAACACACAGCCCAGGAATACAGTCCTACCCTCGCTTGTGGCTCACAGCACCTCAGCGCAGTGCTGCTCTCCTGGCTCCCTCTAATGGCCCCAAATACCAATTAAGCAGCCTCATCATCTCTGTATCTATATTCCAACATAGGTATCAAGTTTGAATGCCTGATGAGACTAATTAAGTACTTTGCAGGAGTGTGAGGTAATCAGTCCTGGGAGGGAAGGGGGAAAAAGGCAATGCCCAGAAGTGGATCTGACATGGTTCCTGTCCCTGTTGAGGTTTCATAAGATCACAGCTGAAAGAACATTCTACCATAAATTGAAAGGCTCTGCATTAACAGCAGGAAACAAAAACCCATTTCACAACTCATCCCCTACTAATGCACACCCACCGCAAATCCTCAGGTCGTCGCGTTGTCCTATATCGCCACCTAACGTCCACAGGCAAGTGCATGCTAACACTAGCTGAGCCCGAAAGGTGACATTTTTTTCTGCAAAGCCCTTCCAAGGGCTTCCAGGTAGACCTAGCTGTTCACGTCAGGATTCCTAGTGTGATTCCTCATTCTACTCCAGGGCATACTGGTGAAAATGTAATAATGAATTTATTTTATGAGAGTTAAAATCCCATTCTGTGGATTGCCCTCGAGTACTTTGAGACTGCAAACTCTGCAAACTGCTCCCCAGGATGACTTTTTCCTTTTTTCTCTCTCTCTTTTTTAGAGGAGGGGGGCAGGCAGAGGGAGAGGAAAAATCCCAAGCAGTCTCCCTGTCCAGTGAGAAGCCCCACGCCGGGCTTGACCTGAGATCATGACCTGAGCCAAAAATCCAGAATCAGGTGCTCAACCAACTGAGCCACTCAGGCACCCCAGGATGACTCTTGACCCTCAGCATACATCTGACTCCACACTTTTCCTTCTCACTATCTTCTATTATTGGAGTATGGATCCCGTCTACAGAGTGCATGCACTTTGAAAGCATTCTTTGCCGCATGAGATATAACTGGGAAGAGAGGGCTGTATCAGAAATGTACCCAAATTGTTCATAACACCAGCATTTGATTGGCTTTACAATTGGTTCATTTTGTAGGTTCACCCTTTCCCTCCTTCTGCTCCTGCAACCACACAGTGGGAAAGAGAAAGATGTTTTTTTTTTTAAGATTTTATTTATTTATTTATGAGAGACGCAGAGAGGCAGAGACACAGAGAGAGAGAGGCAGAGACACAGGCAGAGGGAGAAGCAGGCTCCACGTAGGGAGCCCAACGTGGGCCTTGATCCCGGGTCTCCAGGGTCACACCCCGGACCAAAGGCAGGTGCTAAACCGCTGACCCACCCAGGGATCCCCGAGAAAGAGATGTTAATGAATAATCAAAACTCAACAGAATAACAGAATATGACAAAAATAATTCCAAGGATTAATTACTTCAGAGACCCCATCTCCTTCCAAGCAATCTTTAGAGTATAAGCCCAAGCAAACCATTTCTAGACAGGAAGTGTAACAAACTTCCGAAGATACAAGCTATTAGATGGCAATAAATTCCCTCAAAGCATTACTGTCTGAGTCAGGCCTTTTCTGTACCAGGCAAAATAGAAGATGTGAGCAATTAGATGAGTGTAGACATATGAAAATGGGACAGCTTTCTCAGTTTGCTTTGGAGTTAGATGTGCCAGATTGCCATGTAAAATTTAGGGCATACTTACACTAAAAAAATTACTCATTGTTTATCTGAAACTCAAATTCACCTGAGTGTCCTGTATTTTATCAGGCAACTCTACTTGGAATGGAATAAAAGACCTCGTTGGAGAAAATGACTAGGCTCCTAGCAGAAACGGAGTCACTTTTATGAAAATGGTGTCTTGGTGGGGTCCAGAGACCAGTATCAAAACAAGGGCCCGACATTGTAAGCATTCAAATAATACTCTGCATTTATTTAATACTTCAAGAAATATTTCATATTTGTTATCTGGATTCTCCTAATGACAACCATTATGTGGATATTTTTATGGCTGTCTCAAGGCTCACAGATGTTAAGGATTTGTCATGGTGATACACATGAAACTGTAGGAAAAAGAACTTGAATACAAATCTCCCAGTATGGTACAACGTCCACAAATAAAATGTTCGTGTGGAACCCACACAGGACTTTTAATTGACATAAGGCCAGGAAAATGACGATATTCTGAGTCACTGAGCTGTCTTACATACTTTCAGACAATAGAGTCCAGTTTGATTTTTTTTTTAAGCACAGAACATTCCCTATATTTCCCCAAGTACAGTGAGACATCATTCTTCTAAGGTAGGTTTATTCACACGCACCCAACTACTACCCTTTGTAAGCCATTTCGATGTCCTCGAGACTTCTGATAAAATCCAAATTTGTTTAACTCAGAGTTCACTCTCCCTAGATCTTTATATTTGAAATTTAGAAAATGTTCTTGTAATAATCCCTTTGGCTGTTGTGGCTCAGGTTTGTTTTTAAATTGTGGAGTAGTGACACCTGGTGTTCAAAGTATGTATTACATGTTTCCCTGACAGTTTCTCTTTCATTTACTGATTTTTAAGGCTTCTTTTTTTTTTCTTTTTTTGATTTTATTTATTTATTATTGAGAGAGAAAGAGAGAGAGAGAGAGAGAGGCAGAGACACAGGCAGAGGGAGAAGCAGGCTCCATGCAGGAAGCTTGACATGGGACTCGATCCGGGGATCCCAGGATCAGGCCCTGGGCTGAAGGCAGGCGCTAAACTGCTGAGCCACCTGGGCTGCCCTATCTTTTATTTATAAAAAAATAAATATTTATTTTTTTGTGGTGGTGTGCTGCATTAGTAGGGGATGAGTTGTGAAATGGGTTTTTGTCTCCAGCTGCTAATGCAGAGCCTTTCAATTTACGGTAGATAAAGTTATTTTCAATTTAGGTTCCTCAAATTCTAGTTCTTATAAAAATTCCCTGAAGAATTTCTGAAAATGCAGCTTCCTAAACCCTTCATAGATTCTGATTATCTACAACTGGGGTAACGTACATGATGCAAGCCCCACTGCTACCATTCCTTTCTTCCTCCTGGTCAATCTCACATAAGAAAACATTATTGTATGGCCCCAACAAGCACTGTGCAAATATATGGAAACCAGAGCTACAAGTATAAAGTTCAGAGCAGTTCAATGATGACAATAATGCTGATGATAATAAAGATGATCTCAGATGACATTTATTGCACACTAAGTACTGTGTACCACGCTAAATCCTTTACATGGATTATCTCATATAATCTATAAAGTAGATAATATCTGGGGCACCTGGGAGGCTCCGTCAATTAAGTGTCTGACTCTTGATCTCAGCTCAGGATCCTGAGATCAAGCCCCACATCGGGTTCCACACTCAGCACAGCCTGCTTGTCCCTCTCCCTCTGCTCCTCCCCCAGCTTGTATGCACTCCCTAGCTCGCTCTCTCCCTCTCTAAAAAGTAAATAAAATCTTTGTTAAAAAAGTAGATAAAATCATGGTCTCCATTGTAATGAGGAGGCAGAGAGATGAGCAAATAGGTAATTGTTATTTCTAATATCACAAGTAAAGTCCACTGATTGTATGAATCACGTTCAAACTGAAAATAAGGGCAGCCCCGGTGGTGCCGTGGTTTAGCGCTGCCTGCAGCCCAGGGTGTGATCCTGGAGACCTGGGATCGAGTCCCACGTCAGGCTCCCTGCATGGAGCCTGCTTCTCCCTCTGTGTCTCTGCCCCTCTCTCTCTCTCTCTCATGAATAAATAAATAAAATCTTAAAAAAGAAAAACCTGAAAATCAAAATATTAAGCAGAAGGCTTCTCTACCATTACACCCTAGAGACCCCAACATTCACCCTCTACAATATTCATATGTTGCCACATGGCAATAGATGGCTAGAACACATAAGGTGTTTCCAGGAAAAGTTTGAGTTTTCTAGAAATGGCTAAATATATATATATATATATATATATGTCTATCTTAATGTATCGAATACTAAAAAGATATTGCATCACTGGCATAAGGAACTTAAAAGTTGTGATAATAGTCAAGTTCTGTGACTGAGTCAAATAATAAAAACCAAGTGTTCACAGATTTTTACTTTCATCCACACCTTTTTTACATTTCTATTATCATTTTGCATGTTGTTTTCTTGCAACCAGGTAATAGTTCCATGCAGAGTTTATTAAAATAACACAAAATATTGTCTTCAAACTTCTACTGTGCTTTAGATATGCTTGGTTGAGCAGAAATTAGTCCATCTTGTCTTTTGGTTTTATAATCCTACTACCTTTACAGAAAGAATTAGCTACGATGCAACAGTCTTTCCAAACTGAGCACTTAGCCATGACTATACGTTCCTTCCGTTGCCTAAGTATGCGTCTTTTTGTTACTCAGAATCAGTGTGTTCTAGAATCAAAAGGAAGGCATACATTTACCAAAAAACATCAATGCACGCAGCTGAATGCGTGAGATGAGAAAGAAAACCCCCAAGGATGTGATATACTGGCTGGCCTCTGAATAGTCTCGTAATCTGGTGAACGGATCCATTTCTACAGTTTTGCCGAGGTCCTCGCTTATCTGAAGCAGCAGCACAATCTGAGAGAGAGAGAAAAGGAGAAGCAGGCAGGAGAGAACCGAAGTAAGCGGAGAGATAGCTACTCACCCCTTCATCTTCCGCGCTGTATTGTTGTCGAAGGCATAGGGGTTTCGGAGCCAGACAAATCCCGGGTTTGATCCCATAGTCACCACTGCAGGTATTTGTATGGCAGCAAGCAGTTTGGGCCCGAGTGTCAGTGTCTCCCCTCACGCAGTACAGACCCTACTCCTCTCCCAGCCCAGGTGTTGGGTAGCTAGATGCCAGGAGCAACGGAGCCTGGAAAGCAGCAGCGGCTACCAGCAGCTGGTTATTAACCATCCACACTTCGTCATCTACTCAGCAAACATGTATGGTCCCCCCACCCACCGCCCCCCCCCCCCCCCCCCCGTGGCAGGAATATAGTAAAGTGCCGGGGATGCAGTGAACAAGCAGATGAAGCCTCTGTCCTCAGGAAGTTTGTTTCACCTTCTGAGTATCTACTTATCAAAATTCCACCCCCCATACCCTGCTCCACTGAAACTCCTCCGACAAAGTCACTGTTGCTGGATTTATCAAATAAAATGAACCTCGCTAAGGTCTTTCTGTAGCACCTAATAATACGAGCAACGGCAATCATTCTTGACATCTAACACTCCTGATTTCCTTCTCCTTTCTGAAACTTGCCAGTCTTGTTACTAGGTTTTTTTCTGTTACCCCTCTAATTAGTGTTTCCTGGTATCCTGACTTTGCCCTTTTACTTTTACACTCTACACTAGTATGTCTTGGACTAACGGAGCCACGAACTCCTTTAAGAATCTGAAGCTATGTACCCTCTCCCTACGGGGGAAAAATAATGAATCTACTTACAAATATACAAAAATCTGCATACATTTTCAAGAGTTTCACTGACCTTTCTCCCGTCCCATAAAGCCCATTATTGAACTCTAGGTTAAGGGGTTCCCATGGTGTTCATTACTACCCATATGCCAATGACTCTCAAATCTCGGTCTCCTGTACAAACCACTTTCTTGAGCAATAGGCCTACTTTCAAATGACTTATTGGCAAGTCCACCTGAACTCCACGTAGGCGTCTTCAAACTCAAGATAGCCCAAGCCAGAGATGGCCATCTTTCTCCAAACACCTGTTCTGCTTCTGGAGAACGTGAAGTGTGGAAAAGAGAACACTATTTTTGAAACTAACGGAGATTTTTATTTTTTTAAGATTTTATTTATTTATTCGTTTTTGTTTTTGTTTTAATTTTTATTTATTTATGATAGTCACAGAGAGAGAGAGAGAGAGAGAGGCAGAGACACAGGCAGAGAGAGAAGCAGGCTCCATGCAGGGAGACTGACGTGAGACTCGATCCTGGGTCTCCAGGATCAGGCCCTGGGCTGAAGGCAGGCGCTCAACCACTGAGTCACCCAGGGATCCCCCCCTGATTTTATTTATTTATTCATGACAGACAGACAGAGACACACAGACACAGGCAGCGGGAGAAGCAGGCTCCCTGTGGGGGGCCTGCTGCGGGACTCGATCCCGGATCCCGAGCCGCCCAGGTGCCCCAGACCTAGAGTTAAGTCCAGACCTGGAAGCTTCGGAAGCATACTTACCCTCTTTCTCCTTCCATTTCTTCATATGTGACACGAGGATGAGGATACCTCTACTTCCTATACTGCTACGAGCCTTAAAGCAAATAATGCAAAAATCCCCACCCAAGTGCCACCACATAGTGCACGCCCCACAAATACTGATATTACCGGGTTTCAAATAAAGCAAAAGCAACTCTCCCGAATACCCTGGTTCATGAACCCGGATCCTCCTCACGGGCCCTTCCAGCCGCCCTCGGGCGGCAGCAGCGGGTGCCCGAGGCGCCAGCGCCGTCAGGACGGGGCCCCGCTCCACCCTTCGCAGCTGCTCCCCGCCGCCTCCAGGACCACCGGCGACCCGTGCCCTCGACGACCTGTGGGCCGAGGCGGCACGAGCTGCGGACCCCACGGCCGCTCACCGCCCTCGCCCCGACACATCTTTTCTCCGCTTTCGGACCAAGCCGGGTTCATCCTTCCAGTCACGGGCGGCGGGGGCGGCGGGGAGGCGTCTGCCTGTGGCCCAGGCCGTGACCCGGTCCCAGATCGAGTCCCACGTCGGGCTCCCCGCATGGAGCCTGCTTCTCCCTCTGCCTGCGTCTCTGTGTCTCTCAAAAATAAATTTTAAAAAATCTTAAAAAAAAAAAAAAAAAGTTCAAGGGTGCCGGGGGCTCAGCAGGGGAGCGTCTGCCTGCGGCCCAGGGCGTGACCCGGGTCCCGGGATCGAGGCCCGCGTGGGGTTCCCCGACGAGCCTGCTTCTCTCTCTGCTGTGTCTTTGTGTCTCTCATAAATAAATAAAAGCTTTTTTTTTTAATTAAAAAAAAAAAAAAAAACAGTTCAAGGGCGGTCCAGGTGGCTCAGCGGTGAGCGCTGCCTGCGGCCCAGGGCGTGACCCGGGTCACGGGATCCAGTCCCGCATGGCGCTCCCTGAGGAGCCTGCTTCTCCCTCTGCCTGCGTCTCTGTGTCTCTCAAGAATAAATAAAATCTTTTTAAAAAATCAAAAAAAAAAAAAAAAGTTCAAGGGTGCCGGAGGCTCAGCGGTGAGCGCCGCCTGCGGCCCAGGGCGTGACCCAGGTCACGGGATCGAGGCCCGCGTCGGGCTCCCCGCGGGGCGCCGGCGTCTCGCCTCCCTCCGTGCCTCTCAGGAATAAGTGAATAAAATCTTAAAGTTAAATAAAATAATAAAATAAGTATGGACTTCAGTCAGAACCTGAGCAGCGGGAACAAGCTGCCCGTACGGCCGTGAGCGCCGGCCACGGAGCCGCCCAGGGCCCGGGACGCGCAGGAAGCTCGTCCGGGCTCGAGCCCAGCGGCTCGCGGGCTGACAACCGCGCCCCGACCGGCGGGAGCCCGCGTCCTCCGGCGGCAGCACGGAGGCCTCGCGGACACGAGCCTGTCACCCGGACCCGGGGGACGGACGGGGAGCACCGGGAGCCTCGCGCCGGCCGGGGGAGGGGGGCGCGTCCTCCCACGTCCGCCCACGGAGGCGGCCCCGGTGTGCGCGTGCGCGTGCGCATCATCCCTCCGACGCTCCTTCGCATCGATGTGTGCGGAAGCCGCTGCTCCAGCCTGGTCGCCGCCGGCGTAGGCGCTCGCCGCGCTGCCGTCGCGGCCGCCATTTTGACGGCGGAGCCAGTGCGGGGCCGGGACGGCTGGCGGCGGCGGCGGCGCCTGGTACGGACGGCTTCCACCGTGTCGGACCCTCCGAATGCGCCCGTCTGGGGGCCACCGCGCTCGGTATGGCCCCTGCCCCGACAGGCTCCCTGTGGCTAGGCCGTCACCGTCATCCCCGGCCCGGCGCTCGTCCGGAGCTGCTGTGGAACCGCCGGCCCTCAGGACAGTGTCCCGGGCGGGCACGGACTCCTGCTTCCCCGCCGTCACCGGGTCCCAGCTGCTCGCAGTAGCGGGGGGGTAGGGGGGGGCTTAGGGGCGGGGCCCAGCGGGGGTCCTTGGGGGTGGGGCGCACTTCCGGGGAACGCTCGGGCGTCGGGGGCGGGGCCCTCCGGGGGGGGGGGGGCGCGCACTTCCGGGGAGCTCTCTGGGGGTGGAGCCCTGCTTGGGGGCCGGACGGACTTCCGGGAGCGCTCGGACGTCGGGGGCGGGCCCTGCGGGCGCGGGGGAGCGGACTTCCGGGAGCGCTCGGGCGTCGGGGGCGGGGCCTGCGGGGGGCGCACTTCCGGGGAGCGCTCGGGCGTCGGGGGCGGGGCCCTGCGGGGGTGGGCTTGGGAGCGGGGCGCACTTCCGGGGAGGGCGTGGGGGCGGGGCGACGGCGCGCCCTGGAGCTGGCGCCCGGTGGGTCACCAGGCTGCTGTGTTTTGTCGGTCCCCCAGAGGTAGAGCTTCACGGAAGGGACGATCGCTGGCGTCCGCCCTCCCCGCCGGAAATGGCCACCGTGAGTACACGCAGCCGTTGTTGGCAAGTGGGTTTCGGGACGGCGGCCTGTTTCTCGCGCTCAGACGTGCTGTGTGAGAAGTGTCGCGGGCAGCGGGGGGAGGGGCGGGTGTGGACAGCGCGGCGCGCCCCTAAGGTGGTTTGAACACGGACGTTTTCGTCGGTCCCCGTGTGCCCGCGGCTGCGAGTCCGTGTTTGGACATGAAGCCAGTGCCCGGATCCTTGCAACGTTTTTAGAAGACAGTATTCAGTGGTTACTCAGAATCTGCTTTTATATTTTTTTTTGGGTTTTTTTTTTGGTTTTTTTTTTTAATTACCCCTGTTAGCTACACGGGAAGGTTTTTGTAGCCTCCCGGGATAGCGCGTAACCTCCCACACCCTGCAGAACGGGCGCCAGGGAGGGGGGCCCGTAGCCCGGAAGTACTGGTGGGCGGCGACCGCCCGGGTGGGATGCAGCTCACCGCGGAGCTCTGGGCCGACGCGATCGCAGAAGCACTTCATCGGAGTTCCGAGAAGATGCTGGGATCCAGATAATTGGAGATTTTAATTTAACTTTATTTATTCATGAGAGACACAGAGACACAGGCAGAGGGAGAAGCGGGCTCCCTGCAGGGAGCCCCACGTGGGACTCGATCCCGGGACCTCAGGGTCACGCCCCGGCCCGAAGGCAGATGCTCAACCGCTGAGCCGCCCGGGCCGCCCGATAATTGGCGATTTTAATGGAACAACAGGAGATTGGTCTTCAGAGACCCCTCTCCCCTCCGTTTCCAAAACTCAAGAAGACCCTTCCGCCTTGCGCAACGCGGAAGAGCGGGAAGTGAGGTTGGGTCGCGGAGGTGTAATCGGGGACCAGGGAACCTTGCATGTCACACTCAGGGTTCAGATTCAATTCTTTGGTGGTAAAGCTGTGGTCCTTTGATCAGAGCTGTGTGAGGAGGATACAGATGGCAGCCTTGAGCCAGGGTAATATTCCCCTAAGGGAACGTGGTAGGTTGAGAGTCTAGTGATGTGACTGCAGGGTCAGGTCATAAACGTGGACCACTGTCTTGGACCCACTCTAAGGTGACTTTTTACTTAAAACCACAGGAAGGGAATGTTGTAAAAGAAGCCTGAGGTGCTCTCAAAACAGACATTAATTAGAATAGAATGCGAATGTTTAACTTGGCTTTGTTTTCATTTAAATGGATTAGCTCAGCAAGGTGACTATTTTCTAAGATGCTTTCATAGATCCTTTTATTGTTAGAAGTTTGTATAAAGTTTTAGTATTCAAATATACTTTTGAAAATTTGTGTTTGCGTTGTAAACACTGAATGCAAGTATGTGTGTCTTCGACATTGTAGTTAACATACGTAGCAAGAGTCATAAATGTCTCAGCTTTGAAAGCTGGACGAGTAAATCAAGATGCCTTGGTGGGAACTTTGACAAACTGCACTTTTCATTTGTGATTCGGCAACTGGAGCAGCCTTTCCTTAGCTACAATGATTTGTTATTTAAGCCATTTGGGAATATGAATCCAATGCTGTGAGCTCTTCTGAGTTTTCCAGAATAGCTGAAAATTTGGACTTTTGGTGAAATCTGTGATTTTTCAATATTTATATCCAACACAAATTTCTTAGGATTTCTTATAACATCCCACTCAAATTTCTTTTGTGTGTACCACACAAAAATGTCTGAAGATAGGTATGGATGAATTTCCTAGAATGTGGATGAATTTCTTAATAACAAGC
The DNA here is from genome assembly GCF_018345385.1 of Vulpes lagopus. Taxonomy (NCBI): domain Eukaryota; kingdom Metazoa; phylum Chordata; class Mammalia; order Carnivora; family Canidae; genus Vulpes; species Vulpes lagopus. Next base: position 31,036,810 of record NC_054847.1, on the reverse strand, counting down.
TTTCAGTCTTTGTTATAGAGCCTGTTTTCTGCTCATATAACCCAAAACGGGACTTAGTCCTAAAACAGTGTCAAACAGACATTTCTCCTTATACTACTAAGGACTTTAAAGTTATATTTTAATAACCTGTCCTCTTCCCAAGTCTAGAATCTTAGGTTTTGAAGTAGTCATACACAAAATCATGCTTATCCTCATACTAAGATAAACAGGCTATTCTAATTTTTGAGTCATTTATTGGTTGTCACTTTTAGTTATATTTACCAGCCGACCCAATGTCATAAAATCTGCCAGGTAAGAATTTGAGTGTCCTATAGGTTAAAAGGAAAACTTGAAACACATCAACACTGTTGTCAGCTATTCTTTTCAGTGGATAAGTTAGATACTGGCTTATTTAGCTGTTAAAATGAAATTTGGTAAATAAAATTAACATGAAACTTGGTGATTAGATTGTCTTAGATTGGCAACAAAACTCACATTTTATTATGACTTTTGTTAAATGCTTTACCATCAAGGAAAAATTCCAGAGTAGGAGTTAGTGGCCTTGGCACTCCCAGGCTAAAATAATCATAATCCTTAATAATACTAGGCAGTTGCTAAAATAATTTGGATTATCTTTCTTTTCCTTTTTTGCTTATGAAGCAGTTAATCACAAATAATAGCTTGATAATCGTACTTTAATGTTAATAGTATATGGAAGTGTGGGAATAAGTAAAAGAGTGCATGTAAAGCACTTAGCATAGCATCTATCCCATAGTAATTAACATCAATTGATTATTTACTATTTAATATTGCCCCCTTCAGATAATGTCTTATTGAGGGTTATTTTTAAGGCTTTGCCCAAAATATTTTCGGAGTTTAAAATTTTATATTGCCTTTAAGATCCTGAGCCATTATTCTCTTAAATGTAAATGTCTTATTTGTAGAGGTAAACTTTAATTGTAGAAACACCCAAAGTCTGAGTTTGTCTAGTAAGTTAAAATCTAATAATTATTATATTTATCTCTGGGGAGGTTGGGTCCTGACCCAGGGAAGGATGCTGAAATTTTCAGATGGCCAGAATGCTCAGGAGACCCGCCTTCTTTGGAGATACATTAAGGAAGTTCTGTTTATCCAGTTATTGAAGACAGAGTTGAAATTTGCTAGACCTAGAAGGAGAGGGAAAGGGGCATTCTAGCAGAAGAAGTCATAAGGCAGTATAAAAGAAGGCAGAGAAATATGAGAAGTGGTGTGGGTTTTTTTTTATGTGAGACTAAAGAATTGAAAAAGAAAGGAAGGTAAAGTTAATAAATTATGCTAGAGAGGTAAAACAAGTTAGGATGTTCTCTTGTACTTAGGATGAAAAAAAAAACACCTGGGTTGGAATTCAGAGTACTCTGTGAAAGGGGAAAAGACTGATTCTGAAGTTATCAAAAGGCTAGTCTTTCCACACCCTGGTAACTAATTTTCATATCACTCCAATCTATTCTTAAATCCTATTCCAGTCCATCCTGCACTAAGTGATACATTCCTAAAAACATTCCTTATTTTTGTCAGTTTATTCTATTCCCTGCCTCCAGATCAGGATTCTGATTTATTGAATTGCTGTTAACAAGCCCTTTACTGTGTCAAATATAAAGCCTTTTATGATTACCCACAACTTAACTTCCAAGTCTGTTTTTTACCGCAATCCCTTAAATATCTAACCTTACTAAATTTCTCTCTTTTGAATATACCTTTTATGACTATACATCTGTTTCTGAAAGTTACTCATTGAAATGCCCTTTTCCTCCACAAATTTCTATTTCTATTCAAAACCTTGTGTCCTCTGTGAAACTTCTTTTCCTATTCTCTCAAGGAGCTCTTAATTGTTCAAATCTTTTAATAGTATTTCACAGATAATATGGTATTCTTACATATTTTCTACTACACTCAGTTGGCATTTTTGTTTTTTAATGTAAAGGGTCGGATAAGTAAATATTTTAGGCTTTCTGTGCCATATAGTCTCTATACAACTACTTAATTCTGGCATTATGGCATGAGAGCAGCCACAAACAGTACATAAGTACGTGTGACAATATTAGACCAAAACTTTACTTACCAAAATAGGATATATTCAGCTATAGTTTGCCAACCCCTGTATTAAATTATTACACTGACATAGGGCACCTGAGTGCCTCAGTCAGCTAAGCTTTAGACTCTTGATTTTCTTCAGGTCATGATCTCTTTAATCCCCTCTTGAGATTGAGCTCAGCGGGGCGCATCTGCTGGAGATTTTTCTCTCAAATGGATAAATCGGTATAAAATATAATAAAAAAATTATTTTGACCCAAGTATTTTGCTAGAAATTTGTTTATGAAAGATGTTTACACATTCATCTATAGTCAGTGACCTCAGAGTCCAGGAAGTGAACATAGCAAAATATTTACCACAAATCTATGTACTAAAAGTGTTGAAGATTCCTTAACAATAAAAAAGTCTTACTTGTACTACCTTTTTAGTGTTGTTCCTGAATAGGGCAACTTCTAGAGGTTCCTATTCTCTCTAGTGTGGCACTCTTGATTCTAGCCTTTATCAGAAAGGCCATACACTTTTCCACAAAGTAATTTATTACTTGTTTGTTTAATAGATATGTTTTTAAAATTATATACATAATCCTTGTCATATGGTAGTTGTTCCATAATAGGATAAAACTTGGTTTTAAAAGATACGTTGCAGTTGTGAGGGTTTGCCAGAGATTGTCTATGTTAAAAATAACGTATATGCAGAACAAATAATTTTAATTTTTGTCTTATTTTTAGGTGCTCTGTAATAGAGCCAGACTGGTTTCCTATCTCCCAGGATTTTGCTCTTTAGTTAAAAGGGTTGTCAGTCCCAAAGCCTTTTCAACTGCAGGATCTTCAGGTTCTGATGAGTCTCATGTGGCCACTGCACCGCCAGATATATGTAAGTAAAAGTTACCATAGTTTACTTATATTTGTTGCAAAACACCCATCTCCCTTTTGGCAACCACCAGTTTATTCTCTGTAGTAAAGACTGTTTTTGTCCCTTTTTTTTTTTCCTTAAATTCTGTATGAGTATAGTCATTTGATATTTGTCTTTCTCTGACTTATGTCGCTTTTATATCCTCTGCATCCATCCATGTTGCTACAAATGGCAAGATTTCATTATTTTTTATGGTTGAGTAATATTCCATTGTGTACATATACCAAATCTTTATCCCTTCATTTCTGTATGAATATTTGGATTACTTCCATATCTTGGCTATTATAAATAATGCTTTGTTAAATATAAGGGTGTATATATCTTTTGTTGTGTGTTTTCCTTTTTCTTTGGGTAAATATCCAGTATTCAATTATTGAATCATTTGATAACTTTGTTTTTAATTTTCTAAGAAATCTCCATAGTGTTGTGCAAAGTGTCTGCACCAGTTTGCATTTCCACCAACAGTGCAGGAGAGAATCGTTTTCTCCACATTCTTGCCGGCACTTGTATTTCTTATATTTGTTCTAGCTATTCCAACAGTTATAAGGTGATCTCTCGTTGTGGTTTTGATTTCTTTTCCCTGATGATTAGTGATATTGAGCATTGTTTCATGTGTGTACCAACTATATATTTTCCTTAGAAATAAGTCTCTAAGCTCTCCATCCATTTTTAATATATTTTTTTTAATTTTTAAAAAAGATTTTATTTATTCATGAGCGAAACAGAGAGGCAGAGACACAGGAGGAGGGAGAAGCAGGCTCCATGCAGGGAGCCCAATGCGGGACTCTATCCCAGGACTCCAGGATCAGGCCCTGAGCTGAAGGCAGACGCTCAACCATTGAGGCACCCAAGTGTCCCTTTCCATCCATTTTTAATAGGTTTTTTTTGGTTGGTTTGGTTCCGTGTTAAGTTATTTATATACTTTGGATATTAATATTTAGAACTATAAATGATGTATCAGATACATCATTTCAAAATATCTTTTTCCATTTAGTAGGTTGCCCTTTTTTTGTTTTTGTAATTATTTCCTTCACTGTGCAAAAATGTTTTTTTTTGGTATAGTCCTAATAGTTTAATTTTGCTTTTCTTTCCATTGGTGAGCAGAAATATCTAGAAAACTGTTTCTATAGCCTTTGTCAAGGAAATACTACCTGTGTTACTGAAGAATAGTTGAGAGTGTGAATAGTTTCAAGTATACATTATGATAATTCAACAGTCATATATATTACATAGTTCACAACAGGATAAGTGATAAAAGGGTGCATCTGTCACTATGCAGCCTTACTACAGGATTATTGACTATATTCCTTATGCTGTATTTTTAATACCTGTTGCGTACTTATACCTGGAAGTTTGTATGTTTTAAACCACTTCCCGACTTTGCCTATCTCCCCCCTCCCTTTCCAGATGACAATTATCAGTTTGTTCTCTGTATCTATGACTCTCTTTTGTCTTTTTTGCTTGTTTGCTTGGTCATTTATGTTCCATGTTTATTTTTTTTATTTATTTTTTAAGATTTTACTTATTCATGAGAGAGACAGAGGGGGGCAAAGGACAGCCAAAGAGAGAAGCAGGCTTTCTGCAGGGAGCCCAATGCTCCATCCTAGGACCCTGGGATCACAACCTGAGCCAAAGGCGGACGGACAATCACTGAGCCACCCAGATGTCCCTCTGTTCCCCATTTATAAGTGAAATCATTTGGTATTTGTCCTTTTCTGACATATTTAACTGAACATAATATCCTCCAGGTCCATCTATTTATTGCAAAGGGCAAGATTTCCTTCTTTATGACCAACAATCCACTGTGTATGAGCGCATACTACACATGTTCTTTATTCCTCCAACTATCGATAGACACTTAGGTTGCTTTCCTATCTTGGCTATCGTAAATGATGCAGTAAACACAGGGTACGTATGTTTTTAAATTACCACTTTATTTTCGTTGCAGAACTACCTAACAGTCAAATTTCTGGATCGTCTGGCATTTCTCTCTTAATTTTTTGAGGAACCCCCATACTGTTTACCATATTCTGCACCAATTGACATTCCCAATCAACAGACCACAAGGGGGGATCCCTGGGTGGCGCAGCGGTTTGGCGCCTGCCTTTGGCCCAGGGCGCGATCCTGGAGACCCGGGATCGAATCCCACATCGGGCTCTCGGTGCATGGAGCCTGCTTCTCCCTCTGCCTGTGTCTCTGCCTCTCTCTCTCTCTCTGTGACTATCATAAATAAAAATTAAAAAAAAATTTTTTTTTAAAAAACAGACCACAAGGGTTCTCTATCTCCACATCCTTTCCAACTCTTCTTTATCTTTTTCATTCTAGCCATTCTGATGGCTATGAAAATGAATTCATAAATATGATAGTTATGAAAGACTTGTTTGACCTTTTTTTTATCATTTTTAATTTTTCTCCAGCAAAACTAAGCTATTTCACAATGAGAAAATTCAGGAAGCGTCTGGTTTTGACAAAATTACACATAACATTGGACACTGACAGTTGTGGAATAGGAGAACAGTCTACAGACTCAGGTTTGAAGAGAGAGATCTGCTGGCACAGGGCAGAAGTGCAGGAGAGAAGTCTCAGCACCCTGCTACTGTACTCAGGCAAAGGCAAGAGAGACCTGGATTAGGACAGTCGCTGTTAAACAGGAGCTAAGTATTCCAAAAGCCAATTTTAAAGACATTGGTGGCTTTTATTCACTTGCTCTGCTTCCGTATCCTCCCAATCTGTAGCAGTTTTCAGCCTGGATGAATAATAGCATCGTAGTAGTAATGGTAATGGCGCTTACTATGTGCCCAGCCCTTGTCTAAGTGCTTTACGTGTAATCATTTAGTCTTCAAATCACCTCACGAAACCAGTAGCATTTCCACTGCACAGATAGGAAACCTAAAGTTAAGAGAGGTCAGAGGATGTGGTCAGTGATAGGACAGGGAGTGACAGCCAGGAGTTGAACACCAGAGTCCTGGCCAGAGTCTAATGCCTCTCCTTATCCTCTCATTACCAAAAGTACCTGTTGGTGGGTTACAGCCCTTTAGACTCTCAAAATGCTGAAGTGGAAGTGGTGGCCAATATTCAAATGGGAATATCCAGCTGGGAGGGGAGGTGGGAATCCAGAACCCAGAGAATAGTCAGGATTGAGGAGACACCACGGAAGGGGGGGTGGAGTTCACTCGACCAACCTGAATCCCTCAAACTCCATTACTGAGTGTAGGATCAGAATTTAACCCACTGATTTTCCCGACTCCTTAACAGAACTTCTTTAGGAATCACCACTCTAAATGATGACATCCTATCACCAGCATGGTGCATAAGGCCCCCTACATCTGTCTCCTGCCGACCTTTTGGGGAATCATCTAATCGCCTTCAGGCTACCCTCTGTGGTTGCATTCCCAACTTAATTGTTCATACCTCAGAGCTTTTCTTTGGCATTTCTGCTCTTCTTTACTTGGAATGCTTCTCTACCTTGTCTGTCAGGTATATTTATCTTCACAAATCATCATTACCTCCAGATCCTTTCTCCTGACCTTAACAGTCTCGTCCCTTTGAGTACAACAGTCAACACAAAGGAGGGCTCCAGAGTGCTTGATGTCATGAGCTGAGGAGGCATGGGCTGAACTATCTCAGAAAATCCTCCCTAAAACATGTAATATATCTATTTTCACTCTTCATTCCTCAATCTTAGTAAATAATAAACAACAAAAAAATAGTATATGACTTTTTTGGTTTTTTTTTTTATTTTTTGCCAAGGTATATACACATTTTATTTAAAAAAGTTTACAGTTTTCATTATACACAACTATTAAGAGGTTATAGTCGGAGGAGGCATTGTCCTGTTGACAGAAGTGCCCGCTAGATCATCACAATGCAAGGAAAATGGTGGAAGAGAGGAGATAGGGCAAGGAAAAAATAAGCGATAAAAAGCTTAGATTTCAATTAAGGGCTGGTAAGTCCCTTTTCTCTCTTCAAGTATCACACAATATGTACCAAATACAATCAGTAAATAATGGCCATTTCTTCCCAAGCCCCCACTATTCTCACTATTCAGGTCTGACCTGCCCCTCATGGGCCAGCTCAAATTTTGTCTCCTCCAAAGACTAGACATGTAGTAAGCTCTATGAATTGGAGCAGACATACAGAGCATCAGAATAAGAACTCAGACTTTACTCAGTCAGAGTGCACATATATTGGGGCTGATGACTTAAAAAAGGTATGGGGTTTGAGAAATACGAGTACCAAATTTTAAAACTATTCCATTACTTTTGTGTTTATATGGTAATAACAAGCAGTGATTGTAACTAGCAAAGAACGTGCTGGTACCTGTTTTAATAAATGTATGTCAGGAATGCTTGCAGTTACTGTTCAAGATCAAATGAGTAGCCCTCGAGATCTCCATTGTCCCTTTTGGTATAATGTGACTGTGGCAATGTTGCATGCTCTGAAAGAAATATCACTGGAAAAACCAGAAGTTTCATACCTTTTTTTTTTTTTTTTTTAAGCCATTCATCTATGGATGAACACTCGGGCTGCTTCCACATCTGGCTATTATAAATAATGTTCAATAAACATAAGTGTGTAAATATCTTTTTGAATTAGGGTTTGGTAGGGGAGAGGTAACTACCCGGCAGTAGAATTACTGGATCATTTGGTAATTCTATGTTTTATTTTTTGAGGAACATCTATAGTGTTTGCCACAGTGGCTACTCCAGTTTGCATTCCCACCAACACTGCATGAAGGTTCCCTTTCTCCACATCTTTGTCAACACCTGTTATTTCTTGTGTTGCTGACTTTAGCCATTCTGACAGGTATAACGTGGTTCTCCCTGTGGTTTGCATTGGACTTTCCCTGATGATGAGTGATGTTGAGCCTCTTCTCATGCGTCTGTTGCCCGTCTGCGTGGGTCTGTGGGAAAATGTCTGCAGGTCCTCTTAAAAATTAACAATTTTTAATTGTTTTACTTGAAATTTCTTGGTGTTGAGTTGTTGAAGTTCTTTATATGTTTTGGATATTAAGCTTTTATTGGATATGTTATGTGCAAATGTCTTCTCCATTCACTAGGCTGTCTTTTGCTTTGTTACTGGGTTGTTTCTCTGTGCAGAGCCTTTTGTTTTGGTATAGTGACAGTAGTTCAGTTTGCCTTTGGTTTTCCTTAGAACACGTATCTAGAAAAATGCTTCTACAACTGATGTCAGGGACGTTCGTGTCTGTTTTCTTGCAGGAGTTTTATGGTTTCAGGTCTCTGTTTAGGTCTTCAATCCATTTAGAGTTTGTTTCTGTGTGTGGTGTAGGAAAGTGGTCTGGTTTCATTCTTTTGCCTGTAGCTGTCCACTTTTCCAGCACCATTTGCTGAAGATCCTGTCTTTTCCCCATTGTATAATCTCGCCTGCTTTGTCATAGGTTATTTGACCGTGTAAGTGTGGGTTAATTTTGGCTCTCTACTGTTGCACTGATCTGTGTGTCTATTTTTTGTTGTTGTTGCCAGTGCCATACTGTCTTGATTACTGCAGCTTTGTAGTATATCTTGACTTACAAGATTGTGCTGTCTTGAGCTTTGCACTTTTTTGTGAACATTGATTTTTCTATATGGATTCTTTTTGGTTCCATACAGATTTTAGGGTGTTTTTTTGTGTGTGTGGTTTTTTTTGTTTGTTTGTTTTTGTTTTTTTAGTAGTCTGAAAATTTGTTGGTAGTTTAATGAAGATTGCATTAAATCTGTGGATTGCTTTGGGTAATAGGGAAATTTTTACAATAGCAATTGTGCCAGTTCATGCACATATCTTTTCATTTATTTTTTGCATCCTCATTTTTCATCAGTGTTTTACAGTTTTCAGAGTACAATTCTCTCACCTCCTTGGTTAAGTTTAATCCTAGGTGTTTTATCTTTTTGGTGCAATTGTAAATGGGATTGTTTCTTAATTTCTATTTCTGCTACTTCATTAGTATACAGAAATACAATAGATTTACCAATAATCTCTATTCTGCAACGTTACTGAATTCAGTTATCAGTTCTAGTACTTTTTGGTAGAGAGTTTTTAGAGTTTTCTGTATAGGGTTTATGTCAGCTACACATACTGGAAATCTTACATCTTCTTTACTAGCTTGGTTGCCTTGTATTTCTTTTGAGGGGGTGGGTGCTGATTTCCCTGACTGGGTCTTGCAGTACAGTGTTGAAGGAAACTGGTAAGAGTGGACATCTTTATCTTATTCTTGATCTTAGAGGGAAAGCTCTGCTTTTCACCATGGAGAATGAAGTTAGCTGTGGATTTTTGACATTTAACCTTTATCATACTTTGTTGAGAGTTTTTTCATGGTGAATGATGATGTACTCTTTCAAATGCTATTTTGTGTCTGTTCAAATGATCATATGGTTTTTGTCCTTAAAGTGACAGTATCACTTAACACTTTTTTGCATGTACTGAACCACCCTTGTATACCTAGAATAAATCACACTTGATAATTTTCGAGTGATTTTTTTTTTTTTTTTAGATTTATTTATTTGAGAGCAAGAGTGTGTAAGCAGGGAGAGGGAGAGAAAGAATTTTTTTTTTTTTAAGATTTTATTAAGAGCACATAAACGGATTGGGGGTTGAGGGGAAGAGACAGGGAGAGGCAGAAGTAGACTCCCCACTGAGCAGGAGGGAGTCAGCCAGGGGGCAAAATCCGAGGACCCCAAGATCATGACTTAAGCCAAAGGTAGACCTTAACTGACTGAGCTACCCAGGTGCTCCAAGGAAGAATCTTAAGCAGTCTCCTCATTCAACGAGGAGCCCAATTCAGGGCCTAATCTCATAACCCTAAGATCCTGATCTGAGCCAGAATTGAGAGTAAGGTGCTTTTAACCAGCTCAGCCACCCAGGTGCCCTGTGAATGATTTTCTTACTATATATTTGTATTTTTGATAGTACTTTGTTCAGGATCTTCCCATCTATTTTCATCTGAGATTTTGGTGCATACCTTTTTAATTTTAGTATCTCCAGCTGGTTTTGGTAACAGGGTAATCTTGGCCTGCTGGAATGAATTTGCAAGCTGCTTTCATGGTCTGTATTTTGTAATTTTCAAGAACAATATATAGTAACTCTTCTTCATATGTTTGGTAGAATTCACGGGTGAAGATACCTGATCCTATACTTTGTGTTAGGAATTTTTTGACTACTTATTCAGTGTCATTGCTAGCAATTAGTCTGTTTAAACTTTTTTTTTTTTTTTTTAAACTTACCATCTAAACCATTTTTTTTTTTAATTTTTATTTATTTATGATAGTCACACACAGAGAGAGAGAGGCAGAGACACAGGCAGAGGGAGAAGCAGGCTCCATGCACCGGGAGCCCGATGTGGGATTCGATCCCGGGTCTCCAGGATCGCGCCCTGGGCCAAAGGCCGGCACCAAACCGCTGCGCCACCCAGGGATCCCTGTTTAAACTTTCTATTCATGATTCAGTTTCCAAAACTTTGGAAAGTTTTAGCTTTCTAGGAATTTGTTCATTTCTGCTATGTTCTTTGTTGGCATATAATTTTACATAATATTTTCTAACTATCTTTGGTATATTTGTGATGTCAGTTATTTCTCTTTTATTTATGGTTTTTAGTTTTCTCTCCTTTGGTGAATCAGTCTAAAGGTAATTCAATTTTGTTGAGCTTTTCAAGGAACTCTGGGTCATGGTTTCATTGACCAGTTGTGGGTTGTCTTTTGGGGGGATTCTCCATTTTAATTATTTCTGCACTAATCTGCATTATTTCCTTTTCTCTTGTTTTTGCATGTTTTTTTTTTTTGTTTTTTTTTTTTTTTTTTTTAGCTCCTTTAGATAATAAGGTTAGGTTGTTTACTAGAGATCTTTCTTGCTGCTTTAGTTATGTCTATATTGCTATATAATATTTAAGAGCTATTACCACATTGCAGAGATTCTGGACCATTATGTTTTCATTTTTATTTGTCCCCTTATATATTTTATTTCCTCTTTGATACCTTGGTAGGTGCATTCAAGGTTTAATAACATGTTATTTAGCCTGATTGTATTTGTGTGGTTTTTGTTTTTTCAAAGATTTAATTTATTTGAGAGAGTGCACAAGCTGGAAAAGAGGGAAAAGGAAAAGCACAGGCCTCGCTGAGAGGGAACCTGACTCGGGGCTTAATCCCAGAACCCTGAATCATGATCTGAGCAGAAGGCAGATGGTTAACTAAGTGAGCCATCCAGGTGCCCCCTGTATCTGTGTTCTTTCCACATTTTTTCTGTGATTCATTTCCAGTTTTAAACCTTTGTAGTCAGAAAAGATGCATGATATGACTTCAGTCAATTTGAATTTATTGAGACTTGTTTTGTGGCCTAATATATCTGTCCTGGAGAATGTTTCATGTGCACCTGAAAAGAATGTGTATTCTGTTTTTAATGGAATGTTCAGAATATAGGTTAGGTCCGTCTGTTGCAATGTGTCATTCAAAACAGTGTTTCTTTGTTGATTTTTGTCTGGTTCATCTATCTATTGACATAAGTAGGTGTTAACATCCTCTACTTTTGTACTATTGCCAAGGTCTTCCTTGTCTCGTTAATGGTTTTATGTATATAGGTGCTCCCATGTTGGGTGCAAAAGTATTTAGTTTGTTATATTCTCTTGTCAGACTGTTCCCCTTATTGTAGGTAGTGTCCTTCTTTGTCTTTACAGTCTGTTTTGTTTGATGTATATTATTACCCTAGCTTTCTTTCACTTCCATTTGCATGGTCATGGTTTTCCATCCCTTCACTTTAAATCTGCATGTGTCTTTAGGTCCAAAGCAAGTCTCTAAAGGCAGAATAAAGGTGGGTCTTGCCTTTTAATCCATTCAGTCACTTCCTACTGATTTGATTGGAAAATTAGTTCACTTACATTCAAAGTAATTAATGATTAGCAGGTACTTAGTACCATTTGTTACTTGTTTTATTATTGTTTTTGTAGTTCTCTATTCCTTCTCTTGCTCTCTGGTGGTTTATGTGAAAAAATAAAAAGAAAGAAATCCAAGCATATCTATTATAGGTAGTTGATTTGTGGTTCCCATTAGGTTCATATATAGCATCTTAAGCAGTAGCAATCCGTATGAAGTTGATGGCCACTTATGTTTGAGTCCATTCTAAAAGCACTAAGTTTTTACCCACCTCCACATTTTATGTAAATGATATCATCCTTGACGTCCTTTTATTTTCTGATTCTCTATGATTTTTATAGATATAATTGATATTACTGCCTTTATGTTTTTACCTCCATACTGGTTTTATATTAATCTACTACTTTTATTTTGTATTTACCTGTAAGATTTTTTCCTAATTTTCTTTCTTTGTTATGGCAATTTTTTTCCACTCAGAGAATTCTCTTTAATGTTACTTGTAAGGGTAGTTTAATGGTGATGAACTCTTTTGACTTGTTTGGCTGGGAAATCTTTATTACTCCTTCTGTTCTGAATGACAGCCATGCTGGATAGAGTATTCTTAGTTGCAGTTTTTTTTTCTTTTCAGCGTTTGGATATCAGCCTATAGCCTTATGGAATTTCCCTTGTATGTGACTGCTCTCTTTTACTGCTGTAAAAATTCTCTATCTCATATCTGGATATGTATTTCCTGCCTCAGGTTTAGAAAGTTTTCAGCTATTATTTCTTCAAATAAATTTTCTGCCCCCTCTTCTGGGATCTCTATAATATGTCTGTTTTTACGCTTGTGGTATGGCTGAGTTCCCTTTTTCATTTCCTGTTCAGCTTGGTCACTTTCTATTACCCTGTCTTCCTAGTCCCTGATCTGTTCTTCGGCCTCTTCAAATGTTCCATTCATTGCTTGTAATTTATTTTTTATTTCAGTCATTGAGTTCATCTCTGGTTCTTTTTATATTTTCTGTCTCTTTGTTGAAGTTCTCACTAAGATCCTCCACTCTTTTGTCAAGTCCAGTAAGTACAGTTATGAGCATTACTTTGAAATCTTTATCAGGCATATTGCTTGTCTCCATTTCATTTAGCTCTTTTGCATGGTATTGTCCTGCTCTTTCATTTAGGACATATTCCTTTGTCTCATTTTGTTTCTGTGTTTTTTTGTATTTATCTGGAAAGTAAGATATATCTTTTGATCTTGAAAGGAGTGGCCTTACAAAGAAGAGGTCCTGTGGTGCCCTGTAGCACACTTTCTACTCTTCTTCAGAACCAGGCACCTTAGGGGTGACTTTGATAGGAGTTTTGCCCACTGTACTATTGTGGCTCAGTCACATTTGCCTTCAATCTAGTCAGCTACAAATGTTCACTTTGCTTGTTGTGGGCAGGGTTTGGTCCTTGTACTGTTAAGGGCCCATGGGGCAAGGAAGGGCTTACAGTTGGGCAATATCAGTAATCAGTCTAGATGCCTGCTTTTCAGCCCATTAGCTGGGGCTGCAGTTGCATAAAAGTGTATCATGTGAGAGTCTTTGTTGATTAGTGGGGCCAACAGATCAGAAATCAGATGTCTGCAAGTCAATCTGCTGGTACTGCAGTCAGACTTGCATGTATGGTTATCTTCCCACTCCGCAGGGCAAGTTATCTTGGAGTGATGGTATTCACTGTCAGGGCTGCTTTGCAGGGACTCCTGCCCAGTGGGGCTGCTTGAATGGATTGAATCAACAGGACAATGTAAGGTTGGGCACACGGTGTTAGCAAACTACATGGAGAGTATTCACAAATGCGTGGGTATCTAGGCTGAGATGGGATGATGAAAATACTCTTGGAGAAGTTTCTTACAGATCCTTGCTTCTCCAGCACAGGTTCTTTTCAGCACACATTGAGATTAATTGAGATTAATTAAAAAATAAATAAATCACCTTCATGTATATATCCCAGGCACTTTTCAGACTTTTGCTTCTGTGCTGTATCTAGGTGAGATTGTTAGTTACACACTCTCTGAGGATGGGAACTCTGTTTCCTATCACTCTCCAGCTCTCCCAGAGCTAAACGCACTAACTGTAAAAACTTTTGAAGTTAAGCCACACTGATTTTCAAAGCCAGATGTTATGGGGACTTACTTTCTCCGGGGAGTTCCCTATGTCAGGGGTACCTCCTGTGGGGTCTTTTCCTCTTCCTTCTCTGTGTTTGTCCTTCCTGTTTGTGGTTAGTCTCACTGGGTACTTTGGTTTCCAACTGCGTCTCTGCCCCTTCTATCTTGATTGGCTTCTTCTCTGTGATTAACCCAAAGACTTCCTGGGTTAGTTGCACTGATATGTCTGTTAATCTAGGTATCTATATTAAAGAAGAGAGCTTAGGATCCTTCTACTCTGCTGTCTTCCTAGGTTCTTTCCAAAATTTACTATATTCTTTTTAATGACTACCAGGTATTACATAGTATGGATTACTGTACTTTATTATATCCTTTTTCTTATAATGGTCTTGTCTATAAACTGAAAACTGGCTACGTTGATCTATTGGTTTTATAAAAATACCTAATTAGAAAAAATATATTCTTTTAGTCCACCCATGCATTTGACTGTTGGAGAAAATAGATTCATTTTGTTGTTCGTTTTCAGGCTCTCGAACAGTATGGCCTGATGAAACTATGGGACCATTTGGACCTCAGGATCAGAGATTCCAGCTTCCTGGGAACATAGGTTTTGATTGTCATCTCAATGGGACTACATCACAAAAGAAAAGCCAGCTTCATAAAACTTTACCTGATGTTCTAGCAGAACCTTTATCAAGTGAAAGGCACGAGTTTGTGATGGCACAGTATGTGAATGAATTTCAGGTAAATTGTTAATATCATTTATTGTTTTCTGATTATTGCTAAAATAATTTCTGATAACTGTGAGCGTATTACTTGAAAACATTTTTTAAAATCTTAATTCAAAATATATTAACATATATGGCTTTTAAAAACTTAGCATTGTTCTATATATGTTTGCTATATAATTTTCTTTTTAAGATTTTATTTGAGAGAACACACAAGCCAAGGGAGAGGGAAAAGCAGACTCCTTGCTGAGCAGGGAGCCAAAAGTGGGGCTCGATCCCTGGGATCATGACCTGAGCTTAAGGCAGACACTGAACTGACTAAGCCACACAGGCACCCCTTCTTTTTTACTTTAGATTACAATCTCTTTTAGGTAAATAGTTCTTCAAAAATATATTGTCTAATAGCTGTTTATTTCAGATATAGTTTAATTTCTATATTACTAAAAATTTAGATTCTTTTTCACTTTTATAAACAATAATCCTAATTTTTATGTGGAACAGATAACTAGTTTTATGCTCCACTGGGCCCTTAAAACAAGAAAATACTGAGATCTCTGAACTTCTCCAGATAGAGTAATCTAAAAAAGAAAGACTTACAAATAACTTTTGTTTTTGTGGGGTTTTTTTAAGTGAGTTTTTAAACTGGTATGGCAGGAGTACCTGGCTGGCTCAGTTGGTAAAACATGCTCCTGTTGATTAGGGGTCTGTGAGCTCAGGCCCTGTGTTGGGCATAGAGCTTACTTTAGAAGTGGGGAGTGGTAAATAAATAAACTGATATGCTCACCTAACTGGTTTCTATCAAACCCCTAATCCTTACCATTTTCTGAATTTCTAAATAGTTTCAGGCTGAGTTTTGTGTTTTTTTTTTTTTTAATCAAAGCCATAATATTTGTAGCAGCAGCCCTCACAATTATTATGATTTATATCAGATAGCCTAACATTTGGAGACAGTTGACCTTCCCTAACGTTTTATCTCCCACAATTCTTTCTCAGTCTTCTTGGCTCCTCTCTCTACCAATTATATGTTATTTCCCATGTGTTTCTATCCATCTTCTTTGAGTAACTCCTTGGTCACTTAATTCCCTGGCTTTCTCCATAAATTATAATTCCTAACTCTATCTGCCTGCCAAATGTCATTATCTGAACGTCTTAAAATTCCCTAGATTTTTTTGTGTCTCATCTTTAGGTTCCCCCTTCCTGCCCCCACCTCAAAACGTGTCCTTAATCCCATGTTATCAGCAGCCTACGTGACTTAGTCATTATCCCACTGACCCAAGATAAAGATCATACTGCTAAACTTGGCTCCTCTCTCCATCATATCCCTATACAGTGACAAAATTGCATTGCTTCCACCTCTGAAGTAGCTTTTAAATTATTTGTTGTCCCTTCAGTTCCCACTAATAAAGCTAGAGTTCAAGGTCTCTATCTCTCCTCCATTCTTAGAGGCATATAGTGAGATGGACTATGGAACTAGGTAATGAATCTAATTTCAAAGGTTAGTTCTGTCTTTTACCTGATTTTGTGGCCTTAAGAAAGCTACTTAATATTTCTGAGCCCGTTTCTTTATAAGTAAAATGGGGATAATAATACCTAGTGACCATAAAGTCGCTATGAGAAAATGTGAAAATGTACCTAAAACACTTAAATATACTGTGATCAGTAAATATTGGCTATTAATTGTCCTATTGCTTGCACAGTAATACTAGCATTAGCATTTTATATCTGATCTTGCTATTCTTCATTGTTTATAGACTAAAGTCAAAATTTCTTAGAGTGGCATAAATGACTTTCCATAGTTTTGATCTCTTAATCACAGCATACCCTATTTTTGTTTTTAAATGTACCATTCTCCTTGTACATACCATTGCATGTGCTTGTATTGTTTCTGTCTCTTCCTGGACTCTTTCCTCCTGAGTTTCTAATCCTTTCTACCTATTCTTTGCAAACCAAACACATTAACTCACATGTAGCTCAAATAGGATTTCAACCTTTTTCTGATTTCCCTCAGCAAAGCAAGTTTCTTCCCCATCTATACTGTGAAAAGACTTTCTATCTAATTCTATAGAACTTTTCACATTGGATTACATTTATTTGTTCATGCTATTTTTCTTCTATTAGCTCTTTTAAACCTAAGAGTGAAGACTGGATTTTTTTACTATTGTGGGGCTGCTCTTGCTATATAGTGTCTGATGTATATAGTAGGTGCCCGGTAAATTTCAGTTGAATAAAAGCCTCTAAACACATCCTGTAAGAGAGACTATATATTTAAGCATGTTATTTTGTAAGTTAGTGCTATGATCCCCATTTCACAGATTACAGAACCAAGGGAAGGATAAGTAGATACCAGAATATCAAAGGTAACATTGTAGGACATAGTCATGGCATTTTAGTTTCTTAGCCAACTTCTATTCATATTACAATATTAATATATTTATGTGTTTTTAAATCTTCACCTCTTTATTCATCATAGAGAACAGTTTGAGTATATAACACTATTACTCTATTGCCAGTTAACTAGGATTATTTCTAAAAACTTCTCAAGGAAGACAAGTTTATAATAGACCAAATATTTTATTTGAACTCCAGCTTTTATTTATACTTCTTATTCCTCTTAGGGTAATAATGCACCTGTTGAACAAGAAATCAGCAGTGCAGAAACTTACTTTGAAAATGCCAAAGTAGAGTGTGCGATCCAAACGTGTCCAGAATTGCTGCGAAGAGGTATAGTGTACTTCAAACATTTTTACACTACGTGTATTAGATAATGCCACCAGTTTTCTAATATGTTAAGTGATGTACTCCATAGGAATTATAATACTTTGTAATTAAATATTTTAATATGTCTGGCTGGAAATGATTACATGGCCAAGGTAAGGTCTTTCGAATGTCCCCTGACATCTGACCTCATGCTGCCATTAGACAGGAATAGTAGACTTTTTAATAATTTTTTCCCTGAAGTCATTCTTCTCCTTAGATAATAATTATAGCTATAATTTAATGAATACATAATTTTAATAAACATTTTTTGAAAATTACAAAATCAGTAACAAGTAACCTTACTGCTCTTCAGAATGGTAATATTTCAGTTCAGCAAGAGCAGAAGTTAACCAAAGGTTCACTTCAAATTCCTTTTTAAAAACAGCATGCATTTATTGGTACCACGATAATTTAATCATTTTTCTAAGGAAGTACTTTTATATACTGCTTTTTTTAATTTAAAAAAAAAAAGGACTTACTTTCTCCCTGGAATTATTATTTATAGATTTTGAGTCCCTGTTTCCAGAAGGAGCCACCAACAAACTAATGATTCTCACTATAACACAGAAAACTAAGAATGATATGACTGTTTGGAGCGAAGAGGTAGAAAATGAAAGAGAAATGCTTTTAGAAAAGGTAATTCTCTCAAGTGCTGACAAGTTTTATGATACATTGTAAGATGATGGGGTTCTTCAGGCTTTAGTAGTTCCCGGCTCACGTGCTGTATTTCAGTAGTAAGGGACTTTGACATCTGAGAATTTTGTTTTTTTGACTTAGATTCTGTCTAATACTGCAATTTTTTGGATATATGTGTTTTGGTAAAATTTGAAAATACAGTAAAAATGGCAAAAAAAAAAAAGTAAAATTAACTCTTCATACTCCTCACTCTTTTTAAAGCAAGTCAAGTAAAAAGTGCAAATTACCCAAGGAGTAATACTCTGTGTACAGCAATAACATACTGTATACCCATTTTTTCCTGTCCTTTGCTTTTTGCCAGATGTTGTGACACCTTTCCATAGCTACACATAGATTTCCGACTATGAATTTTTTATCTTTTCCTGTTGTAAGCAGTGAATATGTTTGTGCATATACTTTTATGCACACACTTAATCTACAGATTCCTAAATAGGAAATTGCTGAATCCAGAAGATATACTCCTACATTTTGATAGATGCTGCCAGTTTGCCCACCAAAAACACTGCCCTAGTATATATGCTGTCACCATAGCTCACCCTGGATATTATTAGCATTTCTTTTCATTTTTACCAGCCTGAGAATTGGTAAGTGGTAACTTTAAAGTCTTATTTAAAAATATATATAACATATAAATATATTATAAATATATAATTGTCTCAAGAGTTTGATGTTGGGTTATAGGAGTTTCTACAAGATAGGATAATACTCTTTTGCCTTGTGACAGATCAAGATTAGCTCACTTGGGCACCTTAGCTAACTATAATTGAAAAAATTCCTTTTACTAATTTCCGTCTAAGATAATACTAGCAATTTTTTCTGTTTTCTTTAGGATTGATGTATGGTTCTCTTCATTTGTAAATTTTAGGATAATGACTTCATACTAAAATGTCCCACATATAGCTTTGCTAATAAATTTCATGTAGTCATGATCATACGCTAATTAATAAGGAAGTTACAGAGAGGCATACGATATTGTCTAATTTTAAAGAGATATGAATTTAGAGAGTTAACATTTAGGCAGTAACTCATTTTCTATTTACATATAAGGCAGTATTTACTAATACATATACTTACCATTGCTATCAATTAGTCATTCATGTACATTGCATTATTGGTCCTAACTTCTAATGAGTTAAGGATTCCAAGTCTCATTTAATACTGACTCTAGTAAAATTATCAGTTTTTTGTAACCAATTTCAGGGTTTGAAATGTCATTTTTAATTTTATAATAACTAAAAGCTTTTTTTTCTATGGAAAAAAAGGTGTTAGTGACTATTTTAGAACCAAATGTAATTTACTGTCAGTAGATATTTTATGTTCGGTAGTTTATTGCAGTTTTTTCCACCAGATGTCAGTGTTTTCTGTCAAGGAGCATAAATCTTAAATACTTAAACTGGTTCTCTTTGTGATAATTTGGGATTCTTTTAGTTAACTTTTACCACATTTGCATTGTTTTGTTCTCCTGGGAATTTTGTGTACAGCAGATCTGCTCATTAAATGGATATATTTTCTAATGATTTTTCTAGCCCATATTCAGTTTTCCGATTTAAGAATTATGAAGATAACCCAAAAATACAGCATTATCTTAATGTTGCTCACTCAGTATTTTCCAAGAAAGTTAGCTTAGTTTACAGAAAAAAGTTTGCTGATTGCTGCTAAAGAGCCACCTCATAAGTTTTTAGGCTTTATAGGTTTTAGGGTCTCAACTATTCAACTCTCCCTGTGTATTGTGAAAGGAACTAAAGACCATATAAATGAACAAACATGGATGTTTTCCAGGGAAACTGTATATATACAAGCACCCAGCTGGATGGTTGGGCATTTAAGCTGCAAGTTGCTAACCTCTTCTTTTAGGATATGGCCCATCTTCCTCAGGCTTAAACATTTGGGGGATCTCAGCTGGATGTGCTCAGTGAGGTCTTAGTACTCTGTGTGGGCCAGAAATCATATTACCTAGCACTGCACCGACCCATGGTAACACCATTGAGCTCTCAGGTGCCAGTTGGCACAGTCTGTGAGGCAGATTCCTCAAGGAATTGTGCCTTGTGAGTCGAACCCACAAATTCCAGATGCTTCAACATTCCAGAACTCTTGCTTTCTACCTCCTTAGCTTGGAAGACAGTGTTCCAAACAGACATGAGGATCACGTAATTTGTTGCCCTTCTTTCTGTCCAAGATTACAGTTTTGTCTGTTCACGATTTAAAACCGTTGCCTCATAGGTTTTAGTATTACAGCCCCTATTCTATTATGGCCAGAAGTGGAACTGTGCCCTTGGTTTTAAACATTTATGGTTTGTCCCCCACCCCCCCCCTTTTTTTAACACTCTAATCTGGTCCTAATATTTGTTCCTGTCTTTTTCACGGCTTACACTTAAAGCTAATAAAGCTTTAAAAAGCTAATAAAGCTAATAAAGACATCATAGGAATTAGAGTAGGATGGCAAAACCAAGATTTTGAATAGGTGATAGAGCTACATGGTCTATAATAATACACAAAAAATACAAAGAATATGGTGAAAACTATGTATGACTGAGTATGAATAAATGTGTCTTTGTAACATGTAAGTTTTTAAACATTAAAATGAATGAATGGTTTTATCTTTTCATTAGGGTAAGAAAGGAAAAACAAAATATTCATATTTTTATAATATAAAAATGGCAGCTATATTTTCTAATTCATGACAAATTCAGGAATCAGTAGCACAGAACTGATTAGAAATTGTTCCTAAAAATTTAGAAGAAAAAATACAGAGACTTTTTGAAGGAAATGAAAGTGTTAAATGAACCATTAATTTTTTGGACTGGTAAAAATATGGCTTTATATCTAACTTATTTTCTTATTGAACTGTCTGAAGCAAAAGATATTTAAAATTTTGTTGAAAAATAATTTGTAAGGATGCTATCCAGGATATTTGTGTCTTT
Organism: Vulpes lagopus; assembly: GCF_018345385.1. Classification (NCBI taxonomy): domain Eukaryota; kingdom Metazoa; phylum Chordata; class Mammalia; order Carnivora; family Canidae; genus Vulpes; species Vulpes lagopus. The sequence continues at coordinate 31,015,773 of NC_054847.1, read as the reverse complement.
TTCTATGCAGTTCATTAATGGCGCTAAGGAAATTTGCTATGCTCTTCGAGCTGAAGGCTATTGGGCTGACTTTATTGACCCATCATCTGGTTTGGCGGTGAGTAATTACATTTTGAAAGCCAGATTAATTTGAAGTGGGAGTGTTTGTTTTTTTTTTTTTTTTAAATTATAAAATGGTTTACAACTTTGGTAGAAATAGATCATTTAAGACATTTTTTTTAATCTTAATTGACAATCTTTGAGGTACCATCATCACTTATAGTTAAGTTTTTCTGTCTTTGTTATTTTTCATCCTCACTAGTAAATACTATTACATTAATGAAATAGGTAGTTTACAAATCAGCAATCATAATTGAAGGGAGAAAACTTCAGGAAGAACCACTGTTGTCATATTTTAAATTCCGGGTATAGCTTTCAGTAATAAATAATTATGAAATGTTTTATATCTTAAGCTAGGAATATATATTATTTCTTTTCAAAATCAAGTAACACATGTAGTATAGACGAGAAATGAAAAACTTAAAGATTGTGTTTTAGATAACATGTAATTTGCTAAGATTATTGGATGAAGAGGAAGTGTTTGGTCACACTTTTAATATTTGGAGTATTAAAATAGGTATGTGCTCATCATTGTCTTTCTTGCTAATGAATAGAACTTTTATTTCCTCCAGTTTTTTGGACCATATACAAACAACACTCTTTTTGAAACAGATGAACGCTATCGACATTTAGGATTCTCTGTGGATGATCTTGGCTGCTGTAAAGTGATTCGTCATAGGCTCTGGGGTACCCATGTGGTTGTAGGAAGTATCTTCACTAATGCAACACCAGACAGCCATATTATGAAGAAATTAGGTGGAAACCAACAGTAATGTCAATTTATTGGCTGTACTATTGATATGTACCATTCGGGTTGATCTATAAACACTGTCAAAAGCTTCAATTTTTAAAATTTACTTATTTCTGGGTATTTATTTCAACATTTATGAAATTACAGCATTGGCAGATGGTATAATTTTTAAATCTCAAATGTTTATTCATGCTATCATTGAATACATGTTGATCACATCCACATCGTATAGAATGTGATAATTAACATGTAACCAGGACATGATCTCATATTGTTATTTCTCCCCTTTATTGGAAAAACTTGAGTTTTATTTTTCTCTAAAAATAAATCAATCACACATTTGGTTATGATCTGTTTTTTCATTGCTATATTTTTAAAAAAATTAATTTTGTAGTTTTGCATTTTTAAAATAAATGCAATCAAGAATTCTAGAAAAACTAAGAGTTTTACTTTAAAGTAACCTTGTGTCAGAAAATAAGGATAATACTATATCTTTGTATATGAAAGTGTATGACTCTCACTCTTTAAAGAATCCTTAACACCTGGATAAATGTGGTTTATTTTGACAAAACAGTACCTCAGCTGCTAAATTCTATTTCTCCATTTTAGCAAGAGATAGAAATTATGATACTTCACAGAAATGCCTGATACTTCACAGAAATGCCTCTTTGTGACACTTTTTTACAGCATTTTAAACTTTAAAAGAACCGTAGGAATCTCAGAAGAACAAGTAACTTCTACCAAATGAATTAAGAAAATGATTTTTTGTGTATTTTTCAATTGACTTTTTAAAGGAACACATGAAGATAATAAACTTAATATAAAACCCTGCTTAGTTAACTAACATGTAGTTAAGTGTTGCTTAATGATTCAAGGAGTAATGGCTGCAGAGTTTTCATTCATTATGAAAAATATAAAGCAATATAGGGTATACATGTGGAAAAGTGCAGCTATCATAAGTATAAGCAGCACCCAGATGAAGACAGAATATTACTGGCACTTCCTTCACTTGCCCCTCCCAAGGGTAACCACTACCCTGATTGCCTGCTGCATGAGTTGTTTTGTCTGTTTTGATACTTGATGCTATGTGAAACCACATATAGTATGTTCATTTACTGTGCATAATTATAAATCTGTTTGCGTAGCTTTTGCCTTTTCAGTGGCCCCACAGGAAAACTTGGGGCAGAGTGAAGGGGGTTCTAGTAGGTAGAGGCCAGGGATACTGTTAAACCTCCTGCAATGCAGAGGACAGCTCACACATAAGGAATTATTTGGTCTGTGGCCTTGCAGCTCTCTCATTGTTTCTGCTGTGCATATTGATTATTCAGGCATTCTCTTCTTTGTACCATTGTTTGAGCCATATTCCCTTGAAATTTCAACATTGGTTTTAACATCGGAAGTGCCATCTACCGGTTGAAAAGGGCACTTAGTCCCCAAAATGGCTATGGCTGTGTATTATCATATAAGGGCCTAGGGTACATGGTAGCAGGGCTCCTTTTAGCTTGCTAACAGAATTTCCAGAAACAACATGAGAAACAGTAACTGCCAGTTGTAATATTGTTTATGAAATGTGATGGCAAGATTCAGGTTCGGGAAACATAATCCAAGGGATCTTACTAATAGATGTAAGAAAGTAGTTGACTGTTATGTATGACAGTAAGAAAACACAGGTATCAGTTTAATCATGTCTGTTTATTCAGGACACCATAAGGAAATCCTATGTAAAATTGTCCATCTTAAACATAAATCTGCTTCCTTTTAAAATAAGGTTGAGCCATTGAAATTAATTTCGACCTGTCACTGAGAAATAGGTTTTGTTGTCAAATTTGTATTTTGGCAAGAACTTAGAAATCTGTGGGAAGGGATTGTTCAGATCATTTGACCTACATCCCTCATAGGCAAAATGAGAAATACGTAAGAGCACGCATTAGGTTATACAACTAGTGTTAAGACCAGCACTGGAATTTGGTTTGATTCCAGCGTGTATGTATGTAGGTGTTTTTTTGTTTTTTTTTTTTTATTGGCTCTGATCAGTGTCAAAGTTTATTAAGTGATAAACTAAAAATATAAAAAGTCAGAATTTAAACTGCAAGGACTTTCAGGTTAACTAATACTGCTACCACATTTCATAGATAAACTTCGAATTTCATTCTCTTGAACTCTGCATGCTTCAAATTTCTTTGAAAATGTACTGAAACTTATCCAAAAAAATTCAATTATAGATACTACACTTCAAAAAGCAGCTCTCTGACTTCAACTGTAAAGCTTCCACTTTTTTTGGACTTCTGTCATTTGGAACATCAATATAATCCTTAAATTTCAACAGAATTCTGCTTTTGGTTCCAATTCTATTTCCTTCTCTTATAACTGGTTCTCATGTTGCTCCAAAGCAAGATTTCTGTATGCCTCCCGTACAGACATTTTGAACCAGGTAATTGTTGAAGGAGCTGTCCTGTGCAATTTGTGATGTTTTGTAGCATCCTTGGCCTCTACTCTCTAGATGCCAATAGCAACCCCTCCTCATGGCAAAAATACCTGAAGATACTGCTAAATTGGCAGGGCAGGGACTAGGGGAGACTACATGTTTATATGAAATTTAACAAAATGTCCTAAATTTATTGCAACAAGCCTGTCCCCAGTTGAGAACCACTTAACGCACATTCTGCTTCAGTAGTCCTCAACTACATTTGAATTACCTCGAAGATATTACGCATGCTGATGATTTGGCATCCACACCCACAGACTGTTTTTATTAGTCGGATGAGGCCTGGGTGTCAGTATTTTTTGGTACTTCAGATGTGCAGTTAGTGTTAAAACCATTAGTATTTGAAACTAATAAAGAGACATCTAGGGAAATAAGAGCAGGATATGATAGTAGATTTAAGGTATTAAGGAGGTATAGGAAACAAAAATGAAAGCTATGTTAAGAGTTACCTAATCACTAAGCAGAGATAGCAGAGTAGGACTCTAGGCTCACCCTCTCCCACGTTTACAACCAGGCACACCACTCACATCTCAGTAAACAGAAAAGCAATCTAAAGACTGGAAGAACATATTCCACAACTAAATGTAGAGAAGAAACCACATCTGAGAGGTTAGGAAAGGCGGAAACAGAGGTTGGGGGCTGCCTGCAGGAGACAGGGAGCTGCATATACAGGCAGGAGAAGGACCAGGATGCCCACGTGGGGAAAAAGAATCCCCGTGACTGGCTTTGAAAACCAAAGGGGATGGATTCTAGGAGTTTGTATAACCAGCAGGACATGGAGCTTTAAGTCAGCTGACTCAGCACTGGGCCAGGGAAGGCAAATGGTAGCTGGGTGCCCACACTTAGCAGCTTGCAGAGAGGCACCATAGAAATGACAGTTTGTGCAATGCCTAGGACAAAACGAAGAAAACCTGTTTATACAGATTTTGGAGTATGTTGAGGAACTTCTCCAGGAACAAAGAAGTTGGCAAGTGCCATTTTCCTCCCCTGCCCCCCAGGCATAAGTACAAAGCTTCTTGCAGAGGTGGTGCTACACAGACACTTGCTATCTAACCTGTTGGCCATGTGCCCTGCCCACGAGTTCTCGTGAGGACTTCCCCACCACCACAAACACGTCAGGCCTGCTGAGACTGCCAGGCTCAGCACGGATTTTGTTAGCACCACACACAACCCTGCCCAGCCACTGCAGACACGGATAACTGTGCCCACAGCTGCTACACAGCCGTCATACACCATGCCCTTGATGGCCACCCCCACACTTTGTAGGATTCTTCCTGAGACTAGCAGTTCTACACAAATTTAGATAACACTGCCACCCTGCTTTCAAGCCTTCCCGTGGCCATTCTCCCTCAGAGCCAGCCTGCCTGGGTTTCGCACCACATAGAGCAAGCACAGCTCACAACTGGCAGAGTCAGGACTGAAAGAAAAAATGACCCAGACACGATACCCGGATGCGAGCAACATATAAGAGACTTCTCTGAATTGCCAGCTTATGGTGAGCAGGGGACATTGCACTGTGGGGCCCTCTTCATAAACCCAGTACTTTCAAGAGCATAAAATGTAGCTGACTTTGCTAACACAGAAACAGAATGGTAGAATGAGACCGAGAAATATGTCCCACATAAAAGAATAGGACAAAATCACAGCAGGAGATCTAACCAAAACTGAAGTAATATGCCTGATAGAGAATTTAATGTTCATAGAGTATTTAATGTTCATAAAGATAGTCACTGGACTTCAGCAAAGTGTAAAGGAAATCTGTGAGACCCTTGACAAAGAGAAAAATAACATACCAGAGATAATACATGAAATTAAAAATACAATAGCTGGGACAAGTAGTAAGCTATAGGAAGCAGAGGAATGTATATATGACCTGGAGGATCCAGTAATGGAAAGCAATCAAGCTAAATGAGAGACAAATACCACATAATGAGAATAGACTTAAGAGAATTCAGTGATACCATCAAGCCTAATAACACTTGCATTATAGAGATCCCAGAAAAAGAGAAAGTGGGGCAGAAAATGTATTTGAAGAAACAAAAGCTGAAAACTTTCCAAATCGGGAGGGAAAGAGATCTAGATTCAGGAGGCAGAGAGATTCCCCCTAACAAATTCAACCCAAGGAAATCCACACCAAGACACGTAATTAAAATGGCAGAGACAGTGATAAAGAATTTGAAAAGTTGCAAGAGAAAAGATGTTTACAAACAAAGGAAATCCCATAAGGCTATGAGCTGATTTTAGCAGAAATTTTGTAGGCCAGATGAAAGTGACAAGTGCTAAAAGAGAAGAACCTGCAACCTAGAATACTCTAACCAGCAAGGCCATCATTCAGAATAGGAAGAGTTTCTCAAAAAAAAAAAAGTTAAATGAACTCATGACCACTAAACCAGCCCTATAAGAAATCTTAGGGGGAATCCATGAGTAGAAAACAAAAACCATACGTAAGCATTAAGAAAAATAGGAAGCACAAATGCAAAAACAAATATGTCTAAAAATCAAGAGAAGCACAAACTAAAAGGATATAAAATATGGAGCACCAGGGTGACTCAGGCAGTTAAGCATCTGCCTTCAGCTCAGGTCATGATCTCAGGATCCTGAGATCAAGCCCCAGGTCAGGCTCTCTGCTTAGCAGGGAGTCTGCTTTTCACTCCCCTCTCCCCCACGAGTGTGCACTCCCTCTCTCTAATAAATAAAAATCTTTTTTAAAAGGATTATAAAATACAATTCCAAATATCTGAAATGTGGAGGGAAGAGGAGTAAACAATGACTTCAAAACTAAGCATTAGCTTAATACAGACTGCTATATGCAAAAGTTGTTATAGATAAACTAAATGGTAACCACAAATCAAAAAATAGGTATTTAAAAAAAAAAGGAGTATTTCACTAAAGCAAATTACTCATGAAAGAAAAGAGCAAGAAAGGAACTACAAAAGTAATCATAAAACAAAGTGACAGTAAATACACACATGGCGATAATTACTTTGAATGTAAATGGACTAAATACTCCAAAAGACATAGGGTGATGGAATCAATACAAAAAGCAAGACCCATCCATATGCTGCCTACAAGAGTCTCACTTCAGACCTAATGGAACATGCAGATTGAAAGTGAAGATAATTTCCATTTTTCATTGGAAATGAAAAGCCGGAGTAGCAATGCTTATATCAGACAAAAGAGACTTTAAAAGAAAGATTGTAAAAAGGAACAAAGGAAACTAATCAAACGTACAATCCAATAAGATACAACAATTGTAAACATTTAAAAAACCAAATATGCACACAACATGGGAGCACCCAAATACATAAGATAGCTAATAACAAAAATGAAGTTAAAAAAATGAAGTTATCAATGGTTATACAATAATAGTAGGGGACTTTAACACCCCACTGGCATCAACAGATCATCCAAACAAAATCAAAAAGGAAACAGTGGCTTTGAAAGACACATTGGAACAAATGGACCTAACAAATATATTAAGAACTATCTATCCTAAAAGAGCAGGATACACATTCTTTTCAAGTGCACATGGGACATTCTCTAGAACAGATCGTATATTAGGTCACAAAACAAGTCTCAAATTCAAAAAGACTGAGGTCAAAGACCTTTAAAAAAAAAAAAAAAAAAAAAACTCTGACCACAATGTTATGAAACTACAAATTCACCACAAAGGAAAATTCATAATGAACACAAATACTTGGAGGTTAAATAACATGCTACTAAACAATGAATGAGTCAACCAAGAAATCAAGGAGGAAATAAATACACGGAGTCAAATGAAAGTGAAAATACAATGTTCCAAAGTCTTTGAGATTCAGCAAAACCTGTTCTAAAAGGGAAATTTATAGCAATATAAGCCTGCCTGAAGAAGCTAGAAGAATCCCAAATAAATTAACCTTACTTGTAAAGGAACTAGAAAAAAGAGCAAAACCCAAAAGCAATAGAAGGAAATTATAAAGATTAGAGCAGAAGTAAACAAAATAGAAACTAATAAAAATAGAAGAGATCAATGAAACAAAAGTCCAAGGCCAAATGGCTTTATGGGGGAATTCTATCAAGCATTCAAAGAAAAGTTGATATCTATTCTCAAGTTCTTCCAAAAAGAGAAGAGGAAGGAAAACTCTAATTCATACTATTAAGGCAGCATTACCCAGATACCAAAACCAGGCAAAGACACTATAAAAATTTTTTTTTAATTAGAAAAAAAATCAGGTTGATATCTCTGATGAACATAGATGCAAAAACTCCTTAACAAGAATAGCAATCCAAAGAGTACCTGAGTGGTTCAGTGATCAAGCATCTGCCTTTGGCTCGGGTCTTGATCCCAGGGTCTGGGGATCAAGTCCCACATCAGGCTCCTACAGGAGCCTATGTCTTTTTTTTTTTTCCTAAAGATTTTATTTATTCATAAGAGAGACACAGAGAGAGAAAGGCACAGACACAGGCAGAGGGAGAAGCAGGCTTCATGCAGGGAGCCCGACATGGGACTCTATCCCAGGTCTCCAGCATCAGGCCCTGGGCCAAAGGCTGCGCTAAACCGCTGAGCCACTGGGGCTGCCCAGGAGCCTATGTGTTTTCCTCTCTCTCTGTGTCTCATGAATAAATAAATCTTAAAAAAAAAAAAAAAGAAAGAAAGAAAACTACCAATCTGAATCAAATGATACATTTAAAAAAAAAAAATCATTCACCACAATCAGGTGGGATTCATCCCTGGGATGGAAGGGTGGTTCAATATTTGCAAATCAATATGATACATCACACTAATAAAAGAAAGGATAGAAGTCATATGATCATTTTAATCGATGCAGAAAAAGCATTTGACAAAGTACATCTATTCATGATAAAAAAAAAAAAAACTCCACAACAAAGTAAGATTAGAGAGAATATACCTCAACATAAAAAGGCCATATATGAAAACCCTAACATCATACTGGTGAAAAACAGTGTTTCCCCAAGGGTCAGGAACAAGACAGGGATGTCCACTTTTTTTTAACATAGTATTGAAAAACCTAGTAGACACAGCAGTCAGACAAGAGGATGGAATAAAAGGCATCCATGTATTGATAAGGAAGAAGAAAAACCTTCACAATTTATAGATGACATAATTCTATATGTAGGAAACCCTGAAGACTCCACCAAAAATCTAGAACTGATAAATTCAGTATGGTTGCAGGATACAAAATTAATGTATAGGAATCTGTGGCTTTTGTATAGACTAGTAACGAAGCAACAAAATGAGAAATTAAGATAGCAATCTCGTATATAATTGTACCAAAGAGCAACTTAGGAATAAAGCTCACCAGGGAGATGAAAGACTTAGAATCTGAAAAGTATAAAACATTGATGAAAGATATTGAAGATGACACAAGTAGAAAGATATATCCCATCCTCATGGATTAGAAGAACAAATATTGTTAAAATGTCTATACTATCCACCTGAGTGGCTCAGTTAAGCGTCCAATCCTTGATTTTGTCTCAGGTCATGATCTCAGAGTCATGAGATCAAACTCTGCATCAGGCTTCACTCTGGGCATGGAGCCTACTTAAGATTCTCTCTCTCCCTCATCCTTTCCGTCTGCCCCTCCCCACCACTTGCATGCTCACTCTCTCTCTTGCTCTCACTCTCAAAAAAGAAAATCTAGACTGTCCAAAGCAATCCACAGATTTAATGCAATCCCTACCAAAATACCAACAACACTTTTCACAGAACTGGAACAAAAAATCCTAAAATTGGCACAGAACCCCAGAAGATTCCAAATAGCCAAAACAAACTTGAAAAAGCTAGAGGTATCACAATTCTAGATTTCAAGTTCTACTATAAAGCCATAATAATCAAAACAGCATAGTAGTGGCATGAACACAGCCACACAGATCAAGGAAATAGAATGAGAAGCCCAGAAAACCCACAATTATACAGTCAATCACTTTGGACAAAGGAGGAAAGAATACACAATAGGGGGAAAAGCCTCTTCAAATGGTGTTGGGGGAACTGGATGGTGACATGCAAAGAATGAAACTGGACTAATGGCTTACACTATACACAAAGATAAATTCAAAATAGATTAAGGGCCTAAATGTAAGACCCGAAACTATAAAAATCCTAAAAGAGAGCACAGGCAGTTATTTCTCCAACATCAAACATCGCACCTTTTTTCTAGATAGGTCTCCTGAGGCCAGGGAAACAAAAGCAAAAATAAACTAGTGGGACTACATCAAAATAGAAAGCATCTACACGGAAGGACAAAAATCAACAAAACTAGAAGGGAACCTACAGAATGGAAGAAAATATTTGCAAATGACATATCCAATAAAGAGTTAGTAATCCATAATATATAAAGAACTTATACAACTTAACACTCCCAAACCAAATAATCTGATTTAAAAATGGGCAGAAGATGGGATCCCTGGGTGGCTCAGCGGTTTAGCACCTGCCTTTGGCCCAGGGCGTGATCCTGGAGTCCCGGGATTGAGTCCCGCGTTGGGCTCCCGGCATGGAGCCTGCTTCTCCCTCTGCCTGTGTCTCTGCCTTCTCTATGTCTAAGATAGATTAGACAGACAGACAGACAGACAGACAGATAGATAGATAGATAGATGATAGATAGATATAAATCTTTAAAAAAAAGGGGGGGGGGCAGAAGACATGAATAGACATTTCTCCAAAAAAGATAGACAACAGAAAAAAAGATACTCAACATTACCCATTAGGGAAATTCAAACAAAGCTACAATGAGATATCACCTCACACCTTTCAGAATGGCTAGAATAAAAAACACAAAAAACAAATGCTGGAGAAGATGGAGAAGATGTGGAGAAGAAGGAACCCGAGAGTGCACTGTTGGTGTGAGTGGAAACTGCTATAGCCACTGTGGAAAACAGTATGGAGGGTCCTCAAAAAAAATAAAAAATGGAAATATGTGATCCAGTAATTATGCTACTGGATATTTACTTTAAAAAATAATAATAAAAACATTAATTGAAAGGGATACAGGTTTATTGTAGCATTATTTACCATAGCCAAATTGTGGAGGCAGCCCCAAGTATCCACTGACAGATGAATAAAGAAGACATGCATATATCTATCTCTCTCTCTCTCTCTCTCTCTCTCTCTCTCTCACGGATATCATTCAGCCATAAAAAATGAAATCTTGCCATTTGCAACAACACGGATGGAGCTAGAGACTATAATGCTAAGTGAAATAAACCATCAGAGAAAAACAAACACCGTATGATCTCACTCACTCATATGTTTTAAGAAATAACTGAGCAAAGGGTGGGGGGGCGAGAAAGAGACAAACCAAGAAAAAGCCTCTTGACTAGAGGACAAACTGATGGTTACCAGAGCAGAGGTGGATGGAGAGATAGGTGAGATAGATGATAAGGATTAAAGAGTACACCTAGCATCATGAATAATGTATAGAATAGCTGAGTCACTATATTATACACTTGAAACTAATATAACATTGTATGTTAACTATACTGGAATTAAAGTAAAAAAATTTTAGAGAGTCCAAATCAATTCAGGAATTTATTTAATCCCCACATCCTCTATGAAGCCTTTCCTAACTACTCCATCCCTCACTGATCATTTCTTTTCCTTCATCTGTATATCAGTTGGTACACCACACCATTTTGCACTTGATTGTACACAGTTTTTTTTTGTATTTTTGTCTTTTTTTTTTTTTTTTGTATTTTTGTCTTAAACTGTTCTTCTCATACCTTAGTCCTTAGTAAATTTGGACACAGCACTAAACATGCAGTAATAGTCTTCATTCTCATCTTACTAACCTGGATATTTTAATTTTTTTATAAGTTTTCTTTGCCCAACCCCTTCATTTTGTGTCAATACAATGTATATAAGCTCTAACTTAATTATCCTGAAGATTAAAATTCAGCCTTTGAACATAGGACTTCATATTATTGGAAGTTACAATCACTTAAAACTATGTTGCTACTAGAAACCTGTAGTAATTAAGATAAAATAGTATTGCCATAAAGTTAGACAAACTGTCTAATGAACAGAAAAAGTCTAAGAAACAGACCTCTACATAAGTAGCCACTCAATTTATGACCAACATGACACTGCAATGCAGTCAGAAAAGGATGATCTTTTCAATATATATGGCTGGATCAGTGGATCTTCATAGGAAAGGAATATACTTTTACTTTATGCCATACTGAAAAATCCCTTCCAAATGGGTTGTAAATCTAAACATACAGCATAGGGAATATAGCCAATGGTATGGTAACAACATTGCATGGGGATATATGGTAGTTGCACTCACGGTGAGCATAGCAGAACACGTGGGGTTGTTGAATCACTATGCTGTATACCTAAAACTAATGAAACATGTGTCAGCTATACTCAAATTTTAAAAATTAAAAATTAAATATAAGGAAACATTCATAAATGTGGGAAATTAAAGCTTTTTAAAAGGAGAGAAAAAAAAATGGTCTTTGTGACCTTACAGTAGGCAAGGATTTTTTAATAACAGGGAAACAAAACTATACAGTGTGGAAATTGATTAATTTTGTCATACCAAAATCAAGAATTTTTAATTCATCAAAAGACAATGTGAAGGAGAAGACAACCAATAGAGTTGAAGACATGCATATGCAACAATCCAGCTACACACACACACACAACCAATAAGACTCATCTCCAAAATATATAGAGAACTTCTAAAGTCAGTGGGGAAAAAAACCAGAAACATAACACTTAAATATTTACAAAGAAAGATATCCAAATGGCCAGTAAGCACGAGAAGGTGCTCTACTATATTAACCATCAGAAATGCAAATTAAACCCCCAATACCACACCACTTCATGTCCCCAGAATGGCTAAAATGAAGATACAAAGTGTTGACAGATGCATAGCAACTACAGAGTTGTTGAAAAATGATACACTTCAGAAAATATTTTGACAGTTCTAAACCTTAATACTTCTAAGACCTAGCAATTCCACTCTGAGATACAGACCAACAGAAATGCACACATCTGTTCAAGAAAAGACAAATACTCCTGTAAAAGTCTATACTACCACAGTACAGAAAACCCAAAAGAAATACATTGCTCAAAAGCCATCAACACTAGAATGGATATGTCAACTGGGGAATAGTCCCATAACAGGTCACTATATAATAATGAAAACAAATGATTTATGACTATTTGCCCCAGAATGATGACATTATTAAACAATGTTGTGTGAAAGAAGCCAGACACAGAAGAGGACGTGCCATATAATCATATACATATAAAGTCCAAAACTAAAACTGCTACTTGAAGTCAAGATGATGCTCACCCTAGGGAGGGGAGGGGTAGTGACTGCAAAGAAGGACCAGAGCTTCTGGGGTGTTGGTAATGCTCTTTTTTCTGAATTTGGTTACTGACTGCATAGGTATTTCAGCTGGGCAAACTTTAGTGCATTTATGTGCACTTTTTTATATACGTGTTATTACTTCAATAAAAAGTTTTTAAAAATACAACCAAATGCAGTCTTACAATAGTGGGAGAGCTTACTCAAAGATAAGTGGTGTGATACAAAAAAGATCCTTAAACAGTATACTTTTTTTAAAAAGGGATTACAATTTATAATTAACTCTGAAAAATTATGAAACAAAATTGTTCTTAAATATTTAGGTATAAGTTCAACTATCCATTAATTCTTAGATTACATAAAGCAACAGATTTGCAAGCCAATTCATTTTTCTTAAGCATTGTATTAGATCTTAAGCATTATATCAGATCTATATAATAAATTAGATATTATTTTACATTTTTTATGACATGATCATTTTGGCCAAGAGTTTAAAGAGTTTTCCAAGAACCTCTTTGGATACTTAAATCATTCTTTTAGAGTTTCTTTTTTTTTTTAACTTTTTTTTAAAATTTTATTTATTTATTTATTCATGAGAGACACACAGAGAGGAGGCAGAGACACAGGCAGAGTAAGAAGCAGGCTCCATGCAGGGAGCCCGACATGGGACTCGATCCTGGGTCTCCAAGATCACGCCCTGGGCCAAAGGCAGGTGCCAAACCACTGCACCACCCAGGGATCCCCCTTTTAGAGTTTCTAATATTTAGTCATCCTCATAGGTTTTTCTCTCTTTAATTATTAATCAACCTAATAGTTGTTTCATCATATTCAATTATTTCATAAAATGTTTCATTTTTATTACATTTGCAATTTTACTTCATTTTATTTACCTGTCATGCCATGGTTATTAAATTTGCTTCCTTAAAAGGAAAACAGGCAAAACAGATAAGGTTGCAATGCTATATAGTTTGCTCTGATCTTATCCTATAAAAAAATGGAGGTTCTTGATGCTTTAATTTTGTTGTGCGTAAGATTATATTTAAATTATCACTTCTTACATAGTCTAGGATAAAGAGCAATATTCCTGCATTAAAAATGAGTGGTAATTTAATGATACAAAAATAGGCCTTAAATTTTTTAAATAATGGTTTGTACTCATAGCCTAGGCTCTTTTCCTAGAAGTTGAATTTTTAGTAGTTTTGGAGAGTAAAAGCCATTCTTGTCACAAACTCCATGAACAGGTGCCTGCTAAAGGTCCAGTTCTTTTGCTGGAAGAATGCTTCAGCACAGTGCCTATCATGCCTATCACATAGATGCTCACTAACAGGTGTCCTAAAATAGATGCTGACTAATTTAATGATGGTTCAGAAAAGTAATCCAGATTTGACAGGGTCAAACTGAAATTTTGTCTTCATGTCCATTTTAATCCCAAAACCTTGTGTAGAAAGAGCCCCAATTAGTTTCAGATTAGTTCAACATGTTTTATAATTGCAACACAATTGGAACACTTAATGAAATACACTGCCTATCTCCCAAATATTGCCTGGTACATAATTACACTAAAAAAAAGTCACTTTTTACCTGAAATTCAAATTTATCTGAGTGCATGCTTTTTTTTTGCAAAACCAGGTGACCCTAAGTGAATGACAACAATGCTGTCAAGTAGTGATTTTTCTTCTCTCCAGTTTTACTAAACCTAGTTGACAATATATAAGTTTAAGGTATATACATACCATAATGATTTAATATATGGATAATTGCAAAATGATTGTCACAATAACTTTAGTTAACACCTATCACCTCACAGTTACATTTTTTTTCTTGTGGCAAGAACTTTTAAGGTCTACTCTCTGAGAAACTTTCAAATATACAATATTGTTAACTATGATCACCATGCTGTTTAATATATTCTCATATCTTATAACTAGAAATTCATACATTTTCATTACCTTCACCTATTTCTCTCAACCCATCTATGGGGACTGACAACCACCAGTCTGTTCTCTGTTTCTGTTAATTAACATTGTTTGATTCTGCATATAAGTGAGGTCATGCAGAACAGGCCTTTCTCTGACATTTCACTTAGAATCACACCCTCAAGATTCATTCATGTCACAAATGGTAAGATTTCTTTCTCCTTTTCTGGCTGAATAATATTCCATATATACGCACCCCATTTTCTTTATCCCTGTATCTGCCCGTGAACACTTAGGGTTTCATGTCTTGGCTATTGTGTGTATGGACATGTTGAATCACCCTGCCGTACGCTTGAAACTAATATTACACTGTATGCTAACTGGAATATAAATAAAAACTTGTTTTAAAAGATGACAAAAAAAAAATCAATGGAATAGAAAAGACAACCTGTGAAAAGGGAGAAAGCATTTGCAAGCCACATATCTGATAAGAGATTATCCAAAATACATAAGAAATTCATGCAACTGGGATGCCTGCGTGGCTCAGCAGTTGAGTATCTGCCTTTGGCTCAGGTTATGATCCCTGAGTCCCGGGATCGAGTCCCACATCAGGCTCCCTGCAGGGAGCCTGCTTCTTTCTCCCTCTGCCTATGTCTCTGCCTCTCTCTCTGTCTCTCATGAACAAATAAATAAATTCTTAAAAAAAAATTATGCAACTCAGTAGCAGAAACACACACACACACACACACAAAAAAAAAAACATGAAAAACTCAGACAATTTAATTTAGAAATAGGCATAGGGACTGAATAGTCCTCTTTCCAAATAAGGTATTCAAATGGCCATCAGGTGTGAAAAGGAAAAGGTGCTCATCATCAGTAATGATCAGGGAAATGCAAATCAAAACCGCAATAAGATAACATCTCACACCTTTTAGAAGAGCTACTATCAGACAAAAAAAATAGGAAATGCTAGGAAGGATCTGAAGAAAAGGGGACCTTTGTACACTGTTCTTGGAAATGTACATTTGTGCAGCCATGATGGAAAACAGTATAAAGAGTCTTGGAAAACTGAAATCGAGCTATCGTATGATCTGGAAATTCTACTTCTGGGTATATATCCAAAGGAAACTTAATCACCATCTCCAAGAGACATTTGCACTTGCATTCTCATTGCAGCATCATTTACAATAGCCAAACAATAATGACTTGCAATGGTGAGATTACAGAGAAACTTTAATAGAGCAGCAGACTGAAATTTTTTTTAAATGTACCAATATCTACTAAGAATAGAAGTACCCTCCTGAAAAGGGTACAAGATTTGATGATCCTTGAATAATCAGCACTTTCAGAAGTGACTAATGCATCCATGACTCATTTTTTTCCCCTCAGGTTTTTGCCTTGAAAGATCATGGTTACTGTAGCTCACTGATTGCTTCCCACCCCCCCCTATTTTTCTTTAAAAACTATGACTCAGTTACAGCCTTAATATTGGACTCAACAATATTTTGAAAAAGAATTTTGTTCAGATTTCTATTTGATTGCAAAAGGACATCTGCAATCTACTTGTCATTTGCTTATACAGCACGTGACTGCATTTGCCATCATTTAAAGTTATTTTAGCACTTCTGGGAAGGTGGTGAGTAGGGGGATCCTAAACCCACCTCGTCCCATGGACACACCTAGATAGTAGCGACAGCAGTGCAACTAACCCAAAGACAGCCTCAACGCTGGAAGAACAGACTACCCACTGTTAATCTGTAGGGGCCACACTGAAAGAGTAGGAGAGGCAGAGACACAGTCCAGGACTAAACCCCAAGTGAGACTAAACCAAAACAGGAGGAACAAACACCACATACGGAGAAGGGAAACCAGCAGAAACCACACCAGGCATCCCAGACACAGGGCACCCACCTCGGGAAGACAAGTCCTTACACCATGTGGCTTTGAAAACTAGGGGGCCTTAATATCAGGAGGTTTTACAATCAGTGGGGCTGAACACTGGGTACTTTGAAAATCGGCAGGCAACCCTCTGGGAGAGCCTGAGGGCAACAGACCACGGAGTCTCTGCCACTGAAGAGCATAACAAATAACATCTCAAAGATACAGCACAGATGCAAGTTTGAAAAGCTCATGAGGCATACACGAAGAAGATCTATTTACTAATCTCAGAACGTAGATTGGAGGGGCAAGAATCATCAGGAGACCTCTCCAAGGACAAAAAAGCTGGCAGGCACCATTTCTCTCCACACCCCTAACTTCCCACACTAGATAGCCTCACAGCTGCAGGAACCAGTGGAGGCCTCTCTACCTACACTGCTGACCATACACCCTGCCCTTACATTATGCTGAGGTTCCTCCTATTTCAACCCACCCTACTCAATGCAGGAGTCCCTTCAAAGAAGCTCTTGTCATATCCAGCAGGCAGCTCTTTCAGGAACCAGTGTCACACCAAAGTGACTCCTGCCCTGGGGAGGGGAGAAGGTAATAACCATACACACAGTACACAACCCATCTGACTATCCATCCCCAACACCAAAAAACCTCTAGGATGGCAACTCAAACGCTTTGAGTGGAAAGAAAGGGTCATAATCAAGAATAAGGAAATTATGAAAAGAATCTCACAAATAGAAATCAAAGTGACACATTAACAGAGAAAGGGGAAAAATCATATCATCACCTTAATAGATGCAGAAAAAACATCTGACTAAAGACAACACCCATTCATAATAAAAACCCCAACAAAGTAGGTTTAAAGGGAAAATAAAGGCCACATAAGAAGAATTCACAACTAGCGTCATATTCAGTGGTGAGAAACAGAGCTTTCCCTCTGAGATCAAAACCACAGAAGATTGTCCCTCACCAGTTTTATTCAATAAAGTACTTAAAGTCCCAGCACCAGCAATCAGACAACTAAAGAAATAAAAGGATAAGAGGAAAACATTCACTATTTGCGGATGACATGATACAATATAGAAAACCCTAAAGATTCTACCAAAAAACTACTGCAACTAATAATTCAGTAAAGTTGCAAGATGCAAAAGTAATATAAAGAAATCTGTTCCATCTCTATGTTAATAATGAAGCCACAGAAAGAGAAACTAAGAAAAAAAATCCCATTTACAACTGCACCAAAAAGAATGACACTTAACCAAGGAATTGAAAAACCTGTACACTGAAAACTATGAAACACTGATGAAAGCAACAGAAGATACCACAGACAACTGAAATAAATTCCATGCTCAAGTATTAGAAGAACCTAGATTATTAAAATATCTATAATATTCCATGCAATTTATAGATTTATTTTTAAAAATATTTATTCATATGAGAGAGAGAGAAAGAAAGAAAGAGAGAGGGGGGCAGAGGGAGAAGCAGGCTCCGTGCAGGGAGTCTGACGTGGGACTTGATCCCGTCTCCAGGATCATACCTCGGGCTGAAGGTGGTGCTAAAACACTGAGCCACCCAGCCTGCCCCAATTTATAGATTTAATGCAAACCCTCTCAAGATTCCAACAACATTTTTTTACAGAACTAGAGTAATCCAAGATTTGAAATCCCAGATTTCAGGGTATACTACAAAGCTGCAGTAATCAAGACAGTATGGCACTGGCAACAACAACAAAAAATAGACACACAGATCAGTGCAACAGTAGAGAGCCAAAATTAACCCACACTTACATGGTCAAATAACCTATGACAAAGCAGGCGAGATTATACAATGGGGAAAAGACAGGATCTTCAGCAAATGGTGCTGGAAAAGTGGACAGCTACAGGCAAAAGAATGAAACCAGACCACTTTCCTACACCACACACAGAAACAAACTCTAAATGGATTGAAGACCTAAACAGAGACCTGAAACCATAAAACTCCTGGAAGAAAACAGACTCGAACGTCCCTGACATCAGTTGTAGAAGCATTTTTCTAGATACGTGTTCTAAGGGAAACCAAAGGCAAACTGAACTACTGTCACTATACCAAAACAAAAGGCTCTGCACAGAGAAACAACCCAGTAACAAAGCAAAAGACAGCCTACTGAATGGGAGAAGACATTTGCACATAACATATCCAATAAAAGCTTAATATCCAAAACATATAAAGAACTTCAACAACTCAACACCAAGAAATTTCAAGTAAAACAATTAAAAATTGTTAATTTTTAAGAGGACCTGCAGACATTTTCCCACAGACCCACGCAGATGGGCAACAGACGCATGAGAAGAGGCTCAACATCACTCATCATCAGGGAAAGTCCAATGCAAACCACAGGGAGAACCACGTTATACCTGTCAGAATGGCTAAAGTCAGCAACACAAGAAATAACAGGTGTTGACAAAGATGTGGAGAAAGGGAACCTTCATGCAGTGTTGGTGGGAATGCAAACTGGAGTAGCCACTGTGGCAAACACTATAGATGTTCCTCAAAAAATAAAACAGAATTACCAAATGATCCAGTAATTCTACTGCCGGGTAGTTACCTCTCC
This sequence comes from Vulpes lagopus, assembly GCF_018345385.1. NCBI lineage: Eukaryota > Metazoa > Chordata > Mammalia > Carnivora > Canidae > Vulpes > Vulpes lagopus. The sequence goes on along the minus strand of NC_054847.1, from coordinate 30,996,728 downwards.
CCTACCAAACCCTAATTCAAAAAGATATTTACACCCTTATGTTTATTGCAACATTATTGAAAATAGCCACATATGGAAGCAGCCCAAGTGTCCATCCATAGATGAATGGTTAAAAGAAGGTATGGGGTATATATAACACGGACTATTACTCAGCCCTTAAAAAAGAATGAGATCTTACCATCTGCTACAACATGGGTTGACCTAGAGGGTGTGATCCTAAATGAAATAAGCCAGTCAGGCAAAAACAAATACCTAGGACTTCACTTGGGTGTGGAATTTAAGAAACAATACAAAACAACAACAAAAACCCAGACTCTTCAGGACAAAAGAACAAACTGGTGGTTGCCAGAGGGGAGGCTGTTGGGCCATTGGGTGAAATAAAGGGTTTAAGGGCACACTTAACCTTGAGGAGTGTTGAGAAATACAGAGAACTGAGGAATCATCACAGTGCACATCTGAAACTAACAGAACACTGTGTGTTAATTATACTTGAGTAAAAAAAAAAAAAAAAAAAAAAAGAACAAAGTTATTTAAAATACTATGAATTCCGTATCTGATGTTATAGAATCTTAATGAAAACAGCCCAAGACTAAAGCTGTTCAAACAGAGTTAAATCACTGGTTTGGTCAAAGGAAGACTGTTTCGGCACGGAGTGAACAGCTGGGGAGAGAGATGGGGAAACTGTGGGGTTTTTTGCAGTAACTAAGTTATAGTAATGAGATTTGTCCTATATTAAGGCCGCGTGGGTTAAAATACCTTTGCAGAGTCAAGTGGTCACTCATGGGAAATAAATGAACTCTCCTGGGACCCTGGGGCATGAATCAGTGACCTGGAAGAGGCAATTAATCCCAAATGGACGAGCACCAGGCTTTTAGGTTGCTCCCAAGTGCCCTCAGGACCAACCAGAGGCTGGCCTGCTGCCTGCTGTTGGACGCCCCGGCCCGAAGCTCTGCCCGGACTCAGACCGCAGTGTCTGCGCTGGCAACAACGGCTTCAGCCGATGGGAGGACACCTGAACTGGAGACACCACAAATATTGAGACTATAAAAGCTTTATAGACTTTGTTACGGAAATTTTGTTTCTGACAGTTAACACAGGTCCTCCAGCAAATCGGAGGGGAGGCGGTCGAGTGAAAAAGACGGGATGTCCCAGGTAGGTCTCAGCAAACTCCTGGCCTGCTTCTAAAACGAATCCTGTTCTCCATTTAAAAATTCAGTGTAAAAAATAAAATAAAAAATAATAAATAAATAAAAGAATAGAATAAAAATAAAAATTCAGTGTATTTTCACTGGCAAGTGAAAGACTCTGGAAGTGCAGGATTGCCTTTAGCTGCCGGCCTCTCCACTACGTCCCTCCATCCCCCAGTGCAGACTAATCCACAGCGAATCACGTCCTTTCACAGGAACACAGACAAATACACATTTCGGGGGGTGGGGTGCAGAGAAACAAGCTTGTGAATACCTTGGGAACAAAGCAACTTCACAAAGAAGAACAAAATAGCTATATATATGATGCATGTTTATCTAATGTAAAATATTATGTTCAGGGACGCCCGGAGGGCTCAGTGGTAGAGCTCCTGTCTTCGGCCCAGGTCGTGACCCCGGGGTCCCAGGATCGAGTCCCACGTCGGGTTCGCCGCAGGGAGCCTATTTCTCCCTCTGCCTGTGTCTCTGCCTCTCTCTGTCTCTTGTGAATAAATAAAATCTTTTAAGAAAATATTACATTCAAAGGTATCCATGTGAATATCTCAAATGGAAAAGGAAAAGAACCCTGATTTTACCGACCTGATTCAACATTCTCCCAGATGTTTAAAACCATAGGACGCAGTGATACCTTTGACCAATAGATGTCACCATCTAATTGTGTACAAAGTCCTCAAATTTGGAGCTTCAGTTTTGCAAAGAATTTGGCGTTTCTGATTTTGTAAAGAATATCCTACTTTATCAATCCTGCCACTGTCAAATTTATTCTGTTCAGAGAGAGGTTACCCCACATCGATAACGACCTTGTTAGTCGGTTGGCCCCTAACGCTATTACCCAGATGCCACTATTCAGTTATGAAACTAGTTAGATTCTCCCGTAATAGAAAGTGGATCTCTCCAGTGTAGTAGGCCAAACTGTTGAGTACTTACACGTGTCTTTTTTCCCCTATTTTTTAAATTGTGAGTTTCTGTGACGATATCAGTGTGTCTCATGCAGGCTAATGGCTTAAATGATGTTATGAAGGAGGACTTTTAGCTCTTAATACTTAAAGAAAGGGGCAGCAGTGAGACCTGGCATAGGGGGTCAAATTCATCCTCACCAGCAAGACAACTAAAGAATCCTGGAGTAATCAAGGAGTGCTGGGTTTAGCCAAAAGATCTGCTCTTTATATGGTCTCAAGTTTCCAATTAATTTCCAGTTGTTAAGCACTTGCTGCCTCCTGCCTCCATTAGAAGAGACTATGTCTGAAATATTATGAAAGCAGAAGGTTAATAAGAGGAACTACTGCGTTTAGGAAATGTAGTAATGTATTATGGCTCTAGAGTCATTAAAAATATGTAGTACTCTGAAATACAGAAAAAGTGTGTTAAAAAATGAACTGACTGGATTTTTTTTTTTATATTGCTCCACAGTAGGTGGGACAGGGCATTGATGATCCAAAGTATCTGTGAATCATAAAAGAAAAATTAAAACTTGCAATATTTTAATATTAAGAATTTATACTCTAATTCTTTGAAAAGTAAGGTATGTAGGAATAGACACATTCATTGAAGTTTCAGATCATCGTAAGTAATAAAGCCTTACATTAGAAAATAATCTCTAGCCTTGTAGGTAAATGAGAAAAAAAGCACAGAGATACTGATGCATCTTGGGTCTTTGAAATCATCTAGTTCTACCTTTTATTATTTAGAAGAGAAAATTCAAACCTTTAGAGTCTTAAGTGATTTGACCAACATTGCACTAGAATTCAGATTTGCCTGTTTTTTTTCTGTTGAACTATTTCTCTAATTGGCAATTTCTGATAACTCAGGTGGTTTTGAAATTAACATTTTTTTTCCTTATAAAAAAGAATTTTCAAGTACGACATAAGCTTTTTATAAAACTGATTTTCCTTACATGATCGTCTATTTTTAAAGCAATTTTAATTAGGAACCCTGTCCCTTCTCAGATCAGTATAAGTGGCTCACAGCACCCCTACTTCATCTAGGCAGGTCTCCATTTATCAGAGCAGTGATGACAGAAATGTAAGAAGTTCTGACTAATGGTGGTGCTACAAGTAACTGAGAAAGGCCAATACTTTTGATGTTAACAAAACACTGGATTTGCTCAATGTTTAAGCTTTATAATTATACCAGTAGGGCTATAAGTTAGCACCTTTACTGCTGAAATTCCTTACTCAAAAATAATGTCATGATCTGAAACTTCTGGTTTTTCCATTGATATTTCTTTCAGAGCATGCAACATTGCCACAGTCACATTATACCAAAAGGGACAACGGAGATCTCGAGGGCTACTCATTTGATCTTGAACAGTAACTGCAAGCATTCTTGACATACATTTATTAAAACAGGTACCAGCACGTCCTTTGCTAGTTACAATCACTGCTTGTTATTACCATATAAACACAAGAGTAATGGAATAGTTTTAAAATTTGGTACTCGTATTTCTCAAACCCCATACCTTTGTTTTTTAAGTCATCAGCCCCAATATATGTGCACTCTGACTGAATTAATAAAGTCTGAGTTCTTATTCTGATGCTCTGTATGTCTGCTCCAATTCATAGAGCTTACCACATGTCTAGTCTTTGGAGGAGACAAAACTTGAGCTGGCCCACGAGGGGCAGGTCAGACCTGAATAGTGAGAAGAGAATATTCCAGGCCCTAGGAATAGTCTGTGAACAGCATGTGGCAGGGAGTGCACTGCTTTGCCTAGAGCAGCCTCGACATGCAAGGGAGGGAGATGAGGCCAGCAAAATAGGCTGGGGCTGGACTGAAAGCATCTTCTGTCCCAGAACCACAGGTTTGTACTACATGCTCTAACATTAGACACTGACAGTTGTGGAGTAGGAGAACAGTCTACAGACTCAGGTTTGAAGAGAGAGATCTGCTGGCACAGGGCAGAAGTGCAGGAGAGAAGTCCCAGCGCCCTGCTACTGTACTCAGGGGCAAAGGCAAGAGAGACCTGGATTAGGACAGTCGCTGTTAAACAGGAGCTAAGTATTCCAAAAGTCAATTTTAAAGACGTTGGTGGCTTTTATTCCCTTGTTCTGCTTCCGTATCCTCCCAATCTGTAGCAGTTTTCAGCCTGGATGAATAATAGCATCGTAGTAGTAATGGTAATGGTGCTTACTATGTGCCCAGCCCTTGTCTAAGTGCTTTATGTATAATAATTCATTTAGCCTTCAAATCACCCCATGAAACCAGCAGCATTTCCACTGCACAGATAGGAAACCTAAAGCTAAGAGAGGTCAGAGGATGTGGTCAGTGATAGGACAGGGAGTGACAGCCGGAAGTGGAACACCAGAGTCCTGGCCAGAGTCTAATGCCTCTCCTGATCCTCTCATTACCAAGTGCCTGTTGGTGGGTTACAGCCCTTTAGACTCTCAAAATGCTGAAGTGGAAGTGGTGGCCAATATTCAAATGGGAATATCCAGCTGGGAGGGGAGGTGGGAATCCAGAACCCAGAGAATAGTCAGGATTGAGGAGACACCACGGAAGGGGGGTGAGACACCACGGAAGGGGGGGTGGAGCTCACTCGACCAACCTGAATCCCTCAAACTCCATTACTGAGTTTGGGATCAGAATTAAACCAGATTTTCCCGACTCCAGGGAAGGGAACCTCATGGGGTTCCTAGTGAGCGATGGAAACGGTGCCCACGGACTTCCTCACCAGAACTCGCAAGACTGAGGTTCCGCTCATCTTTTGCTCTCTCACACTGTACTTCTAATAATCTGCTATTTGATCAAGTACTATATTCATTTCCACTTGGCTCCAGGACATCCGGGGGCTTCCGATATTCTCAAGCTCATTTTAAAAGTTCCCACCTGTCTTAGGTTTCTGAGAATCTCAACTATCCTGCCATCAAGTGTGAGCTCAGGGATCTAGACACTCATCCGGAAATCAAAGAGCTGTGTAGCATCATGGCTTAAAAGGAAAAAAACAAAACACAAGAGCTTTGCAAAAACACCCGGGTTTGGACCTTAATTCCGCCATTGGTAAGTTTCCCATCCTTGGCCAAGTTGCTTTCCTGTCTCTAATAACGTGCATCTAAGGCAAAGACTGTCAGGCTTAGAGGAAAGGACACAGACAAGGCGTTTCTTCAATTTCCTATGGAAAAGGTCAGTAAATTTTAGCTGCTATCATCTGATCTGTAAAAGTGTACAATTTCATGGAATATAAGCAGTAAAAACTATCCTCAAACTGTATTTCCTTAGAGATACCATGCAAGCATTTCAAGACACACGTAACAAAACATGTTAGTACTTAATCTTATCAGTGACCGATGCTGTTTGCATAGTCAAGTCTTAAAAAGTCCTACCTGAGGCAAAACAGTTCCCATGTAGGTCACGGTAAAGGTCAGACCATTTGTTCACATCTACTGTGATGACTCTATTTATAAGTCAGTATGGACAGAATTAGCAGTTTTTTGCACAGACATTTTCTGTTGAAATTTACATAAAGTATCTCATTTACTATTCACAAAAACAGTATGGGGTAAGTGATCCCATCTCCAATTCATGAGAAGGAAATCAAACTCAGAAAAAAAATAAAAATTAAGGCCTTTACAAAGTTTTTAAGTAATGGTCTAGGAATCCAAACCCAATGTTTTGTTTTTTGCATATGAAGCTTCCCATCTTTCATACTGCATTGCCATTTGAAAAATCACTGGTCAAGCTTCTCACGTAGGTTTTGCATATTTTATTGGAAGGAAGGGCTGCTGCTGATGGGGAAGGGATTTAAATGTCATTCAAAGTGATTTGAGAGGTGATTATTTTTAGGTATTTGTAGGTGATAAATGGAAAGACATGATGATACAAGATTATATGGCAGGTGGTTCAGAGTATGTTCTGCTGCCTTTGGAAAGCAAAAGTTCAAGAAGCCATTGAATTTTGGTTTTAGAAAAAAGATCACGGTTTTCAGACTCACTAATAAAATGCAGATTAAAGTACAATTCCTAATACTGCTACCTCCGGCATGATCCATGAGTAATGGAATATCTTTATCATATAAATTCATATATTGTTCAACATAGACAAATACTTACATGTATCAAATACTATAAATACCTTAACCAGAATTTTACTATTTGTAAATTGATCATATGAATGAATTAGAAAGAAACATTGATGGTAGTCTTGATAGGCCTGACTGGCTAAGGTTCCCCTAAAAAAAAAAAAAAAAAAAAAAACAGATTGCGGACATTTCTGTGCATGTGTCCAAACACATGCAAATATGCACAACTTTTATTTCTCTTGATATTATCCTATTATTTAATAATAGTTTGTTGGTTAGAGTTACTATGAGATTTCTTAAATCTGTCTTAACCTATGTGTCTTTATCATGTCTCAGCTAGTATTCAAACAAGACCTTTAAAGTTAGGAAGTAGCAACTGTTGTTATAAAGTTAGATATTCATAGCTTTATTAAAGAAATATGTTTCAAGGTGTTTGTTTTTTTATGCCATGGGCTTTTTCTCAGAATGTTTTAAATGCATGAAGTACATATGTTTTAAAAAGTCTATTATCTTTAAATACATTTATCAAAATATTTTTGAAATTTGTGATTGGACATATGTGCTTCTGAAGCCTTAGTATTATAAGATGTCTAATTCTGAAGTATTGACAGTGTAAATGGTATTGATATATTGGCAACTACACAGACTGTCCCCAACCTACGGTGGTTCACCTTAGGATTTTTCAACTTTACCATGGCGCAAGAGCAATACATATTCAGTAGAGACCACACTTTGAATTTTGAGTTTGAATCTTTTTCTGAGCTAGGGATCTGCAGCACAATCCTCTCTCATGATGCTGGGCAGTGGCAGGGAGCCAGAGCTCCTGGCCCACCACGTGATCATGAGGACAAGCCACCGCCATCCTTCCCACCACTCTGTCCCCATACAACCGTGCTGGTTCACTATCAGCAGAGCATTCGATCGATCACGAGATATGCAACACTTCACCATACAACAGGCTTTGTGAGAAGATGACTCTGCCCAACTGTAGGATAGTTTAAGTGTTCAGAGCATGAGGAGGCAGGTGAGGCTAAGCTCTGAAGTTCGGCAGGTGAGGTATATTAAGTGCATCTTCAATTTATGCTAAGTTCAACTGACAACAGGTGTATCTGCACAAAATGCCATCATACGTCAGGAAACAGCTTTAATGCGATAGGAAAAGATCTGTGTTTTCTGGTGGTGACAAGTCACAGGACCTGCTAACCATACTGGATGTGTTGCCCATATTCATAAAGAAAACAAATGCTAAATTTTAGTGGAATGTTAGTGAAAAGAAAAATGTAATTTTTTCTATCCAAGTTTATTCTATGCATGGACCGCACACTCGGAAGGCCTGTAAGCAACATGTTTTCTGCAAGTTTGTAGCAGCAATGATTTCTTGCTGATATTGCATGCTCTGGGGCTTCTACTACAGTATCCTCATAGTGTTTAAAGTAGACTGAACCTTTTGAACAAATGAGCTGATACACATTTTGGTGTCTAACATGATGGAAGGCTTATTTCTTAGTTCTAGAACACTAAGGCAGGTGGCCCTCTTCCGGAATGTAATTCAAGGGCCCAGACTGCTTCCATCTGTGTCTGCATCAGCATCTAGGGCCTTGCTGTTGTCTAAATTCTGCTGATGGAAGGGGAAGAGGGTGTGAAAGGAGCACTGCAGCTTCTTACAGAGCTTTGGCACACACCACCACCACTCACGTTTCCTGTGGCAAGATTTAGTCACATGGCCCCATGTGGGTATCTTCCTGGTAACCCTAATACAATGGGGTGGAAAGCACAAATTTGGGTGGACAGCTGTATCTATGCCACAATCAACTTTTCTCTCATACCTTTTATATGGTAGACCTGGGGAAAGCTTTCCTTACACCCAACCACCCTTCCCATGCGTGAGATGAACCCTACTTGGTTTTGGTGGATGCTTGTTTTTCTCCGTTGTTGAGCTGGATGAGAGGAAAAATTAACAAACCAACGCGACTGGCAGCTCTCTCTCTGTGAATGGAAGCACTTAAGCTGCCAACCTAGGAGTCATCTTTGAAGTGTCCTCTTTCCTCCTCAAAGGTCATCTATCAGCTACCGCATCCCAAGTATTTCACCTCCTAAGTACTATTTAAATCCGACTGCCCCAGCCCCAGCCTCACTTCAGATCCTCATAAATTCTTTCCTGGATGGCTTCTGTTAGAGCCTCCCAACCCAACATTCGGTCTGCAGCTTTGTCCCTTTTCCAAGGCCATTTCTCCACCAATATTCTCAAATTTTGAAAACTTCACACCTCTGTAGGTGAACAAACTGAACACACATCTCAACACAAGCACTTTGACGTCTTTACGAGTCATGTATACTTACTCTTTCCCTGTTTTGTCATAAAATGGTATGATTTTAAAATGGAGAGGTTAAAACAGAAGCATAAATAACACGCTCTCCCCCATCCAGTGGATTGCTCAATACACACCTGGCTCGGTCTGGGTTCTGTCCGGGGAAGGGACGCAGCAGCAGCGGACCAAGGGGTTGACATGAGCATTAGGGCCTACCTGAATGTTGGTCTGCAAAGGGTTAGTCAGAAGGTCAGAGAAACAGTCCCTGCCTCAACTTGAAGCGGAAAAGCTGACGTTTCCAGGAGTCTGCCAAGCCACAGGTGTGACCAGAGGACCGCGAAAGAGACCTTCCCCCCGGGTCTCCGGAAACAGCTCCTTGGACCATCCCCGGCTCCCACGACCTTCTGAGTATGATGGAATGTGCTCCACCTGTGCCTGCCCCAGCTCCGCGTGCTCCTCTCACCGGAGAGCTGATGACTAACACCAGGAAGGCTGTTAAAGGGAAATGTACTTCCCAGCCTTAGGAGAGGGGAGCCAGGCGGTGCCAGGTGACGACAACCATTCCAACACCACACACTGGGAATACTATGCAGCCCCCTCGGATGCAGACGAATAATCTGGACTGAGACTGAGTTTTCTCAAACTCAAATTGAGTTTTCTCAAACACCAGATTTTGTCTTATTCAGAATCCTTCCTTAGCTTTCTTTTGTCTCCAGTAGTTGGTTTTGTTTTTTTTTGTTTTTTTCTTCTGGTAATTTTTAATCATTTTAGCCTCGCAAACTTTTATTTGTATACTTACAGGAGAGTGTAAAGAAATAAAATCAAATTCTCATGGTAAGCCTTGGTTGAACAGTGGGAGTGTTGGGAGCCTCTTCTAGATCCTCAGGCCTGCCCAGTTTTCCCTCAGTAGGGCAATACCCAGAGCCCCACAGAACTTCTTCAGGAATCACCACCCTAAATCATGACATCCAAGTCACCAGCATGATGCATAAGGCCCCCTACATCTGCCTCCTGCTGACCTTTTGGGGAATCATCTAATCGCCACCCTCCGTGGTTGCATTCCCAACTTAATTGTTCATACCTCAAAGCTTTTCCTTGGCATTTCTGCTCTCCTTTACTTGGAATGCTTCTCTACCTTGTCTGTCAGGTATATTTGTGTTCACAAATCATCATTACCTCCAGATCGTTTCTCCTGACCTTAACAATCTCGTCCCTGTGAGTACAACAGTCAACACAAAGGAGGGCTCCAGAGTGCTTGATGTCACGAGCTGAGGAGGCACGGGCTGAACTATCTCAGAAAATCCTCCCTAAAACATGTAATACATCTCCTATTTCCACTCTTCATTCCTCAATCTGTGAGTGCTTAGAAAACAAATAAATATATATGGTATACAACTTGTTTTTGGTAAAAAATAAAGAAAATAAATAAATAAATAAGTATGGTATACAATTTTTTTTCGTGTTGTTTTAACACCAAACAACAAATCTAGAGATTCTAGAGGTGGTGTGGTCCCCACCTCTAGAATCTCTCTGCATTTGTATGTATGTGAGATTTTGTCAAAACCAAGATGCTTCCTGAAATTTCAAGATGCTTCCTGAAATTTGAGGTATGTTGCTTTTGCTGGAGAAAAATTGAAAATCATTACAAAAATAATAAAGAATTCTGTAACTCTGATATTCATGAATTCATACTACAGCATTCACACACCATCAGAATGGCTAGAACAAAAAAGAGAAGAAACAAGTGTTGGAAAGGATGTGGAGAAAAAGGAACCCTTGTGCTCTGTTGGTTGGGAATGTCAATTGGTGGAACCACCATGGAAGCCACCAGTATGGAGATTCCTCAAAAAATTAAAAAGAGGAATTCCAGACGATCCAGAAATTCCACTGTTGGGTGTTTACCCAACAAAAGTGAAAGTGGAAATTTAAAAAGATATGCACAACCCCTGTATTGCAACATTTACAATAGCTAAGATATGGTAGCAATTTAAGTGTCTATTGATAGATGAATGAATAAAGAACATGTGTATGCATTGCATACACACACAATGGAATGTTACTTAGCCACAAAGAAAGAATGAAATCTTGCCCTCTGCAATAAATAGATGGACCTGGGGGATATAATGCTCAGTTAAATATGTCAGAGAAGAACAAATACCAAATGATTTCATTTATAAAAGTGGAACATAACAAATGACCAAGAAAGGAAGCAAAAAGCCAAAAAAAAGACTCATAGAAACAGAGATTAAACTGGTAGTTATCAGTTGGAAGGGGAGTGCGGAGATGGGCAAAATAGGGAAGTGGCTTAGAAGGTATAAACTTCTGGTTGTAAAATAAGTAAGCAATAAGTATTAAAGGTTCAGCATAGGTACAGATAGTGTAATAAGGTCATATGGTGACAGATGTAACTACACCTATCACAGTGAGCATTGTGTAATGTATAAAATCGTTGAATCATTATGGTGTATACCTGAAACTAAAATAACATGGTTTTTCAACTATACTTCAATAACAAACATTAAAAAAGTAAAACTTGCATTTTCCTAATATAGAATAATGACCAACATGCACATGAAAAGATGCTTAATGTTACTAATCCTTAGGGAAATTGCAAATCAGAACCACAATGAGAAATTACCTGTTAGAATGACTATCATCAAAGAAGAAGGCAAGAGACAACAGGTCCTGGCAAGAATGTGGTGGAAAGGGAACCCCTATACATTGTTGGTGGGAATCTAGATGACCCAACCTCTGTGGAACACAATATAGAGGCACCACAAAAAAATTAAAAATAGGTTTACCATATAATCCAGTAATTCCATTTATGGCTATTTTCACAAAGGAAATTAAAACAGGATTTCGACAAGATACTTGCACTCTCATGTTATTTCAACGTTATTCATAATCACCAAAATATGGAAACAACCCAAATGCCCATCAATGGGTGAATGGACAAAAGAATATGGTACATAGGCACAATGCAGTATTAATCACCATGAGAAAGTAAGACATCCTCCCATTTGGTGGACCTTAGCATATTACGCTAAACAAGATGAGTCAGGCAGAGAAAGTCAAGTACTGTATAATGTCGTTTATATGTGGAATCTAAAAAAGTTAAGTGTGTATAAAACAGAGTACAAGGGTGGTTATGAGGGAATGGTGGAGGGTGGTTGTGCGGAGGTGTGATAAGACCAGTGGTGTTTAAGGGTACAAACTTGTAACAAGTAGGAAATAAGCCACTGAGATCTAATGCACATTATAATTAATATATATAATAATGTAATATAACTATGTAATGTGGCAAATATCGTTACACTGACAATTATAATATATAAATTTATCAAAGCAACATGCCATATCTTAAATTTACAGTGTTATGCATTACATTTACTTAACAAAAACATTTTTTTAATGATTCCTACTAATAACCCATAGAAACAAGTGACTTAGGAACTCTGAAGACGATTAAAGGGATCACTCACAATCAGTTTACTCCTTTCATTCTAGAAATAAGTGATTGAGTCCCATAAGTAAAGAGACTTATTCTGAGTTACGCTGTTTTTAGCAGGATGAGAAATGTAAAATACAATTCCCACATGGTCCTCCAGGCCAGTGTTACTGGCGGATGGTGAGCAAGGGGGAAACATGTAAGGACATGAGAACCTCAAGAGGATGGGGTCCAGCTACTCATAGGAGTTTATATTTTATCTAAGTGCATAATAGAAAGCCACAAATCTGATGTATATTTTTAAATATTGTATTTAAAATAAATTTCATAATATGAATATACAAAAGTGAAAGAAAAGAGACCAGTTGAAGGTTATTGTAATAGTTAAGAGATGGTGGCAGCTTGGATGAAGATGGTAGCCAAGGTGATAAAGAAAAATGGAAGAGTTCAGGATCTACTCTGGAGCTACAAACAATAGAACTTGCTGATAGGTTGGATATGTGGAAAAGGAATGGAGAGGAATTAAGGGGTATTCTCAGAATTTGGTTTAATGGTGTCAAATACTGAAATGGGAAAGCTCAAGGTGGAAAAAAGTAGAAATTCTACTGTATCCTCTTAAGTTCAACCAATCAGTAAACTATTTCCTGATTCCATCCTTAAGTATCTACTTATGTATAAAGCATTGTTCTAGAAATAACACATATTCCCTCCGCTTACATAGCCTATAACTGAGGGAAGTGCTAAACGGGGAGGTGTTGCATAAGAGGAGGTCAAACATGTCTGTGAGGGAAGGCAGGATAGGATTTCCCATGAGAGTCACTAATAAAGTGCTACATAAGTGTTGTGAGATTATTTTTTATTGGACTAAGGGAAGAAAAGCTACAATAGTGGAAGTGTTATTTGACTTCTTGGGAGAGACAGAGAAGGCATTTCAGACAGAAGGAAAGGTGTTCTCAAAGACAAGTAGTAGAGGAGTGAGTTCAAAACATGTTCAAAAACTAGGGAATACTACAGGGTCGGACTGATAGATTGATTCAGTTGTTTCACAAGTATTTATTAAAAACTTAGCATATCCCAACTACTATGACCAGCTGGGGACTTAAGGATGGCTGAGACATAGCCTTTTCCCTCAGAAAGTTTATTGCCCAATAAGTGGGGTTGAATGAATTTGATGAATACATGGGAAAGAGGTATGAAAACAAATACTTTACATTCATACTTCTTTTATTCATCCAGTATATATTTATTGAGTACCTACCATGTGCATTGTCCTTGGACTTGTTCTAGGACTTATATCCTAGTACAAACAGATATATTTATGGACATTCTAGAAAAGTTTTAACTTCTAGTGAAGTTTTAACTTGGAGTATGCTTGAGATTGTTCAGAAAAGACTTTACAAATAAGTCATCTTTTACACTACACATAGTAGCTGGAATTGAGACAAAACTATTGGGCAAGGACCATAGTACAGAGGGCCCCTAAAGTCCATCCAAGGAGTTTGGCTTAATTCAGTTGTCACTGAGCAGTCATTGAGGGATTGTTGATAAGCTGAGTGACAGAAATAGAGTTTTAATTTGGCTCTTTTTAAAAAAATGGCTCTTATTAATTTGATACAGGGACAGCTAGATTTAGGAGTAACAGGGAAAGAGGAGAAGTTTTGAAAGATTCAGCAATTCCAATCCTAGAAATATACTCAAGAGAATAAAAAAAAAAATGCATCCATGTCAAAACCTATACAGGAGTATTTACAGCATCATCATTCATAACAGCCCAAAGTGGAAGCAACTCAAGTATCCATCAGTTGATGAATGGATAAAGAAATGTGGTATATCCCTGTAACGGATGCAAATCACCTGTAAGAAGGAATGAAGTACTAATTCATGCTACAACATGGATGAGCCTTGAAAACATTATGCTAAATGAAAGAAGCCAGACACAAAAAGCTACAAATCATATGACACTATTTATTTGACATGTCTAGAATAGGCAAATCCATGGAGACAGAAAGTAGACTAATAGTTTCTAGGGGCTAGAGGGAGCACAAGGTAGGGGGAGTGACTGTTCAATCGGTTTGGGATTTCTTTTGGGGGCAATGAAATTGTTCTAAAAATAGGTAGCAGTGATGATTGCGTAGCTGTGAATATACCAAAATCCCTGAATTGCACACTTTATAAGGGTGAATTTTATGGTATGTGAATTATATCTCAATAAAGATATGTTAAAAAGTTAAGGGGCTTTAAGACCAATGATGTTATTCCTGGGTATAGAGGACATAAGGGGGAAGAGTTGTGGAGGAAAGCTGAATTTGGGACATATTGAAGCTAAGACATTTATAAAACATGTGGGTATAAATACCCATTATTGTAAATGCCCACTTGCAGCCTTAAAAGATGTATATTTGTGTATTGTCTGCCCAGAAGTGATTACTGGAGCCCTTCAGGAGTGGATAAATACTGAGTGAGAAAGTGAAAAGAGAAGAGATGAAATCCAAGACAAAAATCTTAAGAAATATTGCAGGAAGGCAGCAGGGGAGAGAACTGAATTCCAGCAAGAAAAACTATTTGGAAAAAGGCCTGAGAAAAAGAGCCTGGAACAGGTGAAGAACTGAGGAGGCCATTGTGGCTGAGCTTAGGGGTAAATGTGGGAAAGGATGCGACTGGCTAAGTCCTAAGAGGTGAGTTGGAATAAATCTTGTAGGTGCAGTTGGGATGCTTGGTCCTTAACCTGAGAACAATATGGAGCTATTGAATGAGGAAGGTCATGATCAGATTCGCATTTCTAAAAGATCACTCTAGCTATAGTGTGGAAGATGATTTGGAGATTGTTCAATCAAAATAATTCTGGTGGAAGAGAAAAACTTGGCCTAGAATGGGAATAGTGTAATTGGAGACAGTTGAGAGAGATTTTGGTGATAAAGTGATAACTTGGTGACGATTGAATATGGGTGGTGAGGGAGAGGCAGGTGTCAAGTGATAGGCTCCATTTTCTGGTCACTTTTATTGAATTGTGGGATAGAATGGGATAGAAGAGAAAATTATTGCGTGTGTGGGGGGTGGGGGGAAGAGTGTTTGTCAAAATCCAAGCAAAGCAATTGAGGAGAAAGTTGTACGTATACACAAGACTGTGTACTCCAGTGAATAGCTCTGAGTTGGAGATAACTTAGGGGTCATTATCAATAGACAATCATTGAAGTCATGCTGTGAACAAGACTGATTAGAGAGAAAGAATAAAGAAGCAAACAGAACCAACCTATGCCTATGGGGTCGTGTAGAACACCAATGTTTAACAATCAAATTGAGGAGAATCAGCCACTAAAAGAGAAGGGGAGTGAGAGGGTTGGTCAGAGAAACAAAAGGAACATCAGTATAATCCGATGTCATGGAAACCAGAGAAAAGACAGTGTTTCCAAGACAAAGGGGTGATCAGCAGGAACAAGTGGTTTGGATGATGCTAAGAGGTCAATGAGGATTAAAAACTAAAAACTATTGGTTGTGAGAATTCAATATAGTTCCATGGTGGAAATGTACCAAAAGTGCAATCAATTTCAAAAACCCAAATCTAGACACAACTAGATTTTGAATGAGGAGGTGTGACCAATGCTGATCTTTGTTGAATATTGTTCAAAAATGTTAAAAGGAGTTCCTGATGATGATTAGGGAGCTGAGACTTGGTGGCCTTCCAAATGGTTTCAGTAATGAGGTAAATCAGGTTCAACCACCTGGAGGGTGTTACAGACGTGGAGTTTCCAAACCCACAGTCCCCTGGGTCTTCCCTCTCTAGAACCTCCACTCAAAGAAAGCCACGAATATGGAAACAAGATGGGAATTCCACATAATTCCTGGTCGTCACTAAAATCAGAGAGGGAAACTACTTACATCTGACTCACCAAATCTTTTGGTAATACAAAGACGTGTATTTCTTTCTTTTTTTTAAAGATTTTATTTTTTTTAAATTTATTCATGAGAGACACACAGAGAGAGGGAAAGACACAGGCAGAGGGAGAAGCAGGCCCCAGGCAGGGAGCCCAACATGGGACTCGATCCCGAGACCCCCTGGTCATGACCTGGGCTGCAGGTGGCGCTAAATCGCTGAGCCACCCAGGCTGCCTAGACATGTATTTCTTAAATGGTAAGTTAATTTTTCCCTCTCCTTTTCACCCTTCTCCCATGTCCAGCAGCCTAGAAGCACACGCTCTAATTTCTATTTGTTGAAGATACAACTGGTCTGTCTGGGGGGCTTCATCCAAAGAGATGGGTAACAATGCTGGCGATGTCAGCTATAGCATTTGTCCAACCTTTCTTGCAAAATTTTCATAATCCAGTGATGACTTCAGTGTTGATGGTTATCAAGTAAGGTAGGATGGTGATTTTCTGTTATTTAAGGCAACTCAATCCAACCAGAATGTAAACATTATAAAAATTTATAATTCCAGCTAGATCTATTTTACTTGTATCTGAAAGCTGGCTGTATTTAATCTCTTTTTATTACATAAGCTTAGCGATGTGGATAATGTTGTTGACTTTTTATTCATCTCTTAATGGGTAGTTTCAGAGTTAAACCACCTAAGTACCCTCCCGCAGTACTGCTAAAGGATATGGTCAAAATCATATAGGAAGATGACAAATCATTCATCGAGAACCACAACCCTAAGTCACAGGCAAGATAAAATGGAGCTGAAAGGTATTTATAGGATCTGTTGCAATTACTCAAGAAATATGAAAGTATTTTCCTATTCGATAGCATGCAGCTTTAAAAAAAAATACACTGTGTGGGTAAAAGCTAGGCTGCCTTACTCAACTTCTTTTTCCAAGTGTCATTAATAAAGCTTGGCTTTCAGGCTGCGTGTGCTTTCAAAATAACGTGTAGTCAGCTCTTCCTTTCTCAGAGGCCGTAACTTGGTTATCAAGTTTTTGGATTATACGGGTCCTCTGCTTCTCTCTCTCTCTTCTTATCCTCTTTTTTTTTTTTTTTTTTCTGTTGCCTAGTTTCTAGATATGTCATCACTTGTTAGTAATTCCATCTGGCAAAAGAGTAAAGAAGGGAGCCGAAACTTAATTCCGCTCGTTTCACCTCTTGCTAGCAACAATGGTAGAAGATTTATTACAGGAAGAGGTTGAAAGTATTGGCCGGAATGAAGTTCAGGGAGTGTGGGATATTTCAATTACTTGTGCCCTCACTCTGTCTTTGGCCAAATAATCCAATCCTGGGCTTGCAGTCAGCTAGTCAAGTCTAATCATCTCAAGCCTGGGGTGTGCACATGCCCTGCTCCCCCTTCTCTTTGCTGTTGCATCCACCCAACTTTGGCATCAGTCTGATGCGTTACCAATTCTACCCGAATAAAAACAGCCCAAGTGAAGTCTGGCTGCCCACTGCATTCACAGCCCTCCAGGAAGACTGAAGAACTACAGCCCCCGGAACACAGTCCTTCGAGGTGGCTTTGAATCCCCTGGGGGTCTTGGTAAAATGCAGATTTCCACTCAGGGGGTCTGGGATGGGGCCTGAAATTTTGCATTTCTAATAAGCTCCGATGCCAAGCTACTGTTGCTGGTCTATAGACCCACACATTTTGAGCAGAAAAAGCTTAGAAAAATGGGTAGACCTTGATAAACAATAAATAAAAACATAAAAACCTACCCCGCTTTTCTATAAGGTTCAGGGTATTGGTAATAAAGTAAAGGTCCTCTACAGCGTTTTTTTTTATTTAAATAAAGAAACGTGTATATTTTGCTATAAATCAGTGGGTTTCAAACATGCTTCCTTAAAAAAAAAATTCATCCCATTGTGATAGGAACACTTAACATGAGTGCTGCCCTCTTAACAAAGTGTTAAGGGTACAATACAGCATTGTCACCATAGGAACGCTGCAGTCCAGCCACTCTCTAGAACTTTCTCATCTCACTTGACTAAAATTCTATGCCCCTTGAGTAGTAGCTCCTCATTTCTACCTCTTCTAAACCTCTGGCAACCACCTTTTCACTCTTGATTCTGTGACTCTGGCCATATTAGATCACCTCGTATGGGTGAAACCATGCAACGTTAGCTCTTCTGTGCCCGGCTTATTCCACTTTGCACAATGTCCCCAAGTCCCATCCATTTTGTCACATACCGCAGAACTTCCCTCTTTCTAAAGACTGAGTGGCGCCCCACTCTCTGCACTATCACTCCCACTTCACCTCCGGGAAGGAAGGCGTCCATACGTGTGTCTAGCACCTCGATCTTGGGGCCCTCCGGGGGGCTGGCCCGCAGGGCTGACGGGTCTGGCTGCTTGGGGGAAGACAGTGCTTTGGGCTGGGAGAGGCCTTGGGCCCTCCCCATACCTGGCACAGAGGAAGTGCACAAACACTCTCAGCTCTCAGCTTTCTATGGGGCGGGGGGGGGGGGGGGGGGGGGGGGGGGGGGGGGAGTTGAGTGAAGCATCTTTTCTTAAAAGCAACAGAACTTCTTTCTCAAAAGAAATATTTTATGAAACTTCAATATATAAACCAGAGAAAAGTGGTGGAGTCAAGGGAGGATCCCCTAAACCACGCCCACTTAGCCTCTTTCAGCCTCTCTCAGCCACAGAGATCTTGGTGGAACTTCTATTTTTCCAAAGGACACAGACAAAAAATCCACCGCTTTAGGCTGAGTTTGAATCGCTTAGCCAGCGCCACGAAGCAGTATTTATTCATTTAGCACGCATGTGTTTTTGTGCCTACTGTGTGCTGGGCACATGGCGGGTGGGACTTACATCCTAGTGTAATATAATCACCATAATACAAATACGATAATTTTGCACATTTATTTTAAATAAATTAGTACTGTAACGTGAACACAGTAATACAACAGCAAATAATAAACAGAATGAATAAATGAACCACACAGCACAGTAGAGGGAGATAAGGGCTACTGAAGAAGCCAGAAAGCAGGGTAAGAGGAATGGCTGGGGCAGGGACAGCTATAAATAGGGGGACAGAGGGGCCTTGTGGCAAAGGTGATATTAAAGCAAAGACGTGAAGGTGACCCAGGGCTACAACGATGGTCATGAGCTCACGGAAGAAGGGTGCAGCCGAGCCCAGGCTCGGTGACGTTGGCCTGGAGGCCATCCAAAGGCAATCCGTGACAGGGAACTGACTCTGCAGACCCCTTGGCCTGGCCTGTATGGTCAGAAGGAGACACGCAGCCATGCGCTGGATTGGGCACCCTAGCATCTCAGACATCAATCAAGATCTGGGGCTCACTATCAATCATTCATTCGTGCATTTATTCATCAGACATGTATTAATTGTTCACCATGTTGGGGACCTTGTGCCGGGTGCCCGGGACGCAGAGCCCAAATCATCCAAAGTCCCAGTAGGAGTGCCTCGGGCTGCTCGCAACGTGGTCAGACCGGGTGCGCCTGCGTGAAAGGGCGATCCCCAAACAACGCGCTAAATGCAAGATTCAGTCATGCATCCGGGTGATGCGAATTCAGGGGGCAGCAACAGGCCATGGTCACAGGAGGCCCCCCAAAGGGTGAGCAGGCCTTCAGGGATGGCAGCCTGCCTCCCACCTAACAAGCCCACCTGCCAAGTAACTGCCCCCTCCACAGCTGACACCCCGACTAAATATCAGGTTTTGACTCATGAGGTGCTTTTCCCCCCAAATCATTGTTAATTGAAGTAAGTTGTACCTGCAGATATTCCCGGACTCTGCATTAGAGAAATGTCTTTCTTCATGTATAATGTATTTTGCCATACGTTCATTGTTCATGACGCTTCATCGCGCTGAAAAGCATTTCCTTGATTGTGGAGTCACCCAGGGGTAGTAAACGTGTTGCCACACTCTGTGGACTGAAAAATGTCCCGCGTGAGCAAGCAATGGCGAGAGGGCCAGACGACGGGGAGGGAGGGCAAGGGAGACACAGGCGCACAGAGAGAAGGGCGGACAACAGAGGAAGCCCAGAGCCCAGAGAGGGAGCCCATTTGTCCCCGTGACACGGCATCCAAGCAATGCTCCTGTTCAGGTGACACAACATCACTCACACCAGGAAGGCCCGGGCCAGTGGGCTGGCTGGCGGTCACTGCTGCCACCTTTGCCCTGAGACGAGGGGCCCAGCAGAGGAGCTGGATAAGAGGCACCAGATCCCGGCGGAGGGGATTTGTGCTTTGTGGGGACCAGATTTTCCAACTGAGAGATCAGAGAGCAGATCTCAGGATGGAAACCCGATTTCAAAGGATGTCAGCAGAGCCGTGCAGATAGAAGGGCTTGATTTCCCTCTTCCCACATTGGCGCCCCAGCTCCCCCAGGAGGCCACACAGGCCTTGTCCCATTGTGTGTGCTCCAGGGGAAGGTGCTGGCAGGGTGGGGGCTCACGTGCATTTTTCTGCTTGTAGGAAACGGCAATGGCAACGCCCGTGTAAGGGAGGTGTCTGGCACGAGCCTGGGTGCGTGGGGCGGGGCGGGTGTGCGGGGCTCCAGGTGCCTTTGCTCCTTTCTGTCCACCTCCTCCCACTCGGCCCACTACTCCCGAAAGACACAGCAGCCTAGAGCATCCAGGGCGCCCACCCTCCAAGTTCTGAATGCTAGTTCACCTCTGCCCTAAGCCCCCAGCCTGCAAAAGCTCTGAGTATCCCTGGGACAGACTTGAGACACAGGGGGCCACGTGGACAATTCTTGCGAGTGGCCCCATCCCTCCGTGTCACAGATGTCGCTTTGGACTGGCGGTCGTCAGTTGCGGAGCGTTGCTCCTCAGTGGGCTCGGGCTCGGCCCGGGAACCGACTGCCCGTCTTCCCGGCAGGCTTGCTCTTGTAAAGGAGCCAGCCTAGAAGGCACGTGGGCCACTTCCCCATCATCCCCGGGCAGTGGCGCCGAGGGGCAATCTGTAGAAAGTCACAGTTTGGGAACCTCTCCCCAGGTTACACTGCCTGTTAGCAGCAGCCCCACAAGACCACCCTCAAGCGTCCCTCGCTTCCCGTAAGGCGCTCGCTGGTGCGTCATCCTGAGTTTGCTGGCAGTTCTCAGCCCCACTTTGTCATGGTCTACGTCTTAGGGTCTCCGGGTCTACCAGTGTCTAGAGTATGTTTTCCTTTGTTGCAAATGTCCTAGACCTATCTCTTCACAAGACTTCTGATATTCGCTAAATAAATCCATGTCCTATATCCCATAGGAGTTGGTTAATTTAGGTATTTATTTAATAAGCATTTATTGAGCACTTTCTTCTGATCACTAAAGACTTGCACTGCCTTTTGTTGCTGTTTAGGTTCACAGAGCTCTGTTTTTCTTCCCTTCTCACCTACTTGTCCTCCGCGGTACCAGCCCGGGCAGCGTTGTGTCTTTCTTGGTGGGTTTGTAGCCAGCCCTCCCCATGGGTCCCTAACTGTGGACTTCCACATGTTGCTTGGGCTTCCATATTTCGTTCCCCCTCCCCCTGGTCATGATGGCCTACATTTGGTTGTCCTTTGGCTACAATGATCCCTGCTCACTGTGTATTGTCGCTAATTGTTACTAAAACGGTTCCAAATAAGTCTGAGTATTTTGGTGTATATCGCTCCCCTGGAGGACTTTACCCCAGAGCCATCACCTTCCCCTTGCTCATACTGAGGTGCATTTGACATTTTAAAAAACCATGTGCAAAGCCTAGAAAGTTCTCACTGATGAGCACCCTACTGTCGTCTTCCCGACATGTTCAGGTCAACACCTAATGGTTATTTGCATATTAAATACCGTATCAAATAACAATTTAGCCTCACCGATGATTTCTCAGTTGCGTCTGGATGTAAAATTCTGTAAATATCTGTGGAATCCATCTGGTCCAGTGTATCATTTAAAGCTCTTGCTTCTTTGGAGATGTTGTGCTTAGAAGATCTGTCACTTGCAGAGAGTGCCATGTTGAAGTCTCCCGGTATTAGTGTATTATTATCTAAGTATGTCTTTCCTTTGGTTATTGATTGATATACTTGGCAGCTCCCACATTAGGGGCATAAATATTCATGATTGTTAGGTCTTCTTGTTGGATAGACCCTTTAAGTATGATCTAGTGTCCCTCTTCATCTCTCACTACAGTCTTTGGGATAAACTTTATCTGATACGAGGATGGCTACCCCTGCTTTCTTTTGAGGACCATTTGAATGGTAAATGGTTCTCTAACCTTTTACTTTCAGGCTGGAGGTGTCCTTACGTCTAAAATGAGTCTCTGGTAGACAGCAAATAGATGGGTCCTGCTTTTTTATCCAGTCTGAAACCCTGCGTCTGTTGATGGGATCATTAAGCCCATTCATATCCAGAGTTACTATTGAAAGATATGAATTTAGTGTCATCATGACACCTACTCAGTCCCTGTTTTTGTGGATTAATTTTTGGGCTTCCTCTTTCTTTTACAGGGTCCCCCTTAATATTTCTTGCAGAGCTGGTTTGGTGGTCACATATTCCTTCAGTTTCTGCCTATCTTGGAAGCTCCTGATCTCTCTTTCTATCGATAATTTCTTAAGGGATAAGGGCCCCTTATCTATAATCGCAGAGAACAAGGAGACCTATGTCATCATAAATAATTCATCAGCCTTTTTCAAGCCCCAGAGTATAAGATCCTTCACTATTGACCGTGCTCTGATGGTTTTCCAACTTCTTAGCCCCAGACCTTTATCCTCCTATCAAAAGCATTGATAAAAAACAGAGACGTGAATAAGCTGCCACATTTAAACCAAATCCTCTATAAGCAAAGCAGCTGAAGGGATCACTTTCCAGTTTGGATGGTGTCAGAGTATAGAAGAGACTGCTAGCTGCCTACCAGAACCCAGTTTCCCTTTTTCCTGGCACACTTAATGAATCAAGGGCTCTTGACTGCGGCGGAGCACCAGCTAACTTCTACTGTGCTGAGCCGTCGAGTGTTCGGTCTATTTCTTACCTCAACTTAGTCTAACCTGACAAATAATAAAAGGAATCACTTTGCTTAGAGTCAGGTGTCTCTCAGCCAAAGGGTGATTTTCATGACCTAATAAGTAGATGTCCAGGTCCCCAAGTCATGAGGGAAAATGAGAGAAAAGGGACTTACTTTTGTCAGCCTTGAGGATTTGCCTTAAGAGACAGGAAGGGGACACCTGGGTGGCTCAGCAGCTAAGCATCTGCCTTCGGCTCAAGGCCTGATCCTGGGGTCCCGGGATCAAGTCACACATCGGGGTCCCTGCAAGGAGCCTGCTTCTCCCTCTGCCTGTGTCTCTGCCTCTCTCTGTGTGTGTCTCTCATGAATAAACAAAATCTTTAAAAAAAAAAGAGAGACAGGAAGGAATGCCATGTGGATGCTCACGGCCAAGTCTCCTGGCAGGTATCTCCCTGTGTCTAATTCATTGATCCTCCCCCCATTTGTTGTTTCTCTCCTGGTTTCTATAACATTTACAACTTCAGCTGCAGGAGAAATCCAGAGTCAAGCCATAATTCTGAGAGTTTTTGCTAAATGAATAGAGTTGTATGACCACCATGACAATCATAGGACATTTCCATCTCCTGCCCCAAAGTACCCCATGGAAATGTCCCCCTGTGGCCAGCTGCTCACTGCACCCTCTGTCTTCTCTATCTAGAAGGTCACATAAAGGAACTACAGTACGCATGCAGCCTTCTGGATGCGGTTCCTTTCGTGAACACAGGGCACGTCCACCTCCCCGTACGGTGGCCTGGGCAGTCAGGCGCTCGCTTCTCACTGCTGGGCTGCATTCCATTACGTGGGCCTGTCCCCATCCACTCATCTGTTCCCCCGCTGACGGACATTTGGATTGCTTTCAGTGTGGGGCTATTATGAATGAAAGCACACTAAACATTTATTCATGCACCGGGTTTTATGTGAGCAGAGTTATCATTTCACTCGGGTAAACAGCAAGGAGCATGATTGTGGAGTTGTGCGGGAGGGGTGTGCTTAACTCTGTAAGCAACCGTCAAACTATTTTCCAAAGTGCCCATGCATATTGCACTCCCACCAGGGTCCAGAAATCTTAAAAATACATCATCTCACGGATGAGCTTTGCCTATTCGAGAACACTACATCAGTGCAATCGTTGTCCGGCTCCTTTCGCTTGTATAACGTCTACGAAATCCATCCCCGCTATTACACGTGCCACTGCTCATTCTTTCCCACCCCTGCACGTCGTGCCTCCTGTTAGGGCGTCAGCCCGCTGGCAGTCACTAGGGTTGTCTCCAGCCGCGAGCTCGTGCGGACAAAGCTCCTGTGCATATTCCTGTGCTGCTCTTTCTAGGGACACATGGTGACGAGCTCCTGGGCGTCCCCAGAGGAGCGGAACTGCTGGCTTACAGCGAAGGTGCGCGGCGCTCTGGAGAAACTCCTGCCCCAGTCTTGAATTCTTTTTCTTAAAGAGGATCCTTGAAAATGTGTGAGCTGCAGGCCCCGTGAAGCTGCAGCTGCCCTGCGAACGAGCTTTCAAGCAAGAGGCCAAAGCCACAGGCCCATCCCCTTCCCGTGGGTTCGGCCAGGGTGCTCACGGCGGCCGCAGGGTCGTGGAGGGCAGCACCCAGTGCCCCAGCGGCAGCTCTGGCCGCCCCGAGCAGGCACTTGGGCTACACCTGGCGGCTCAGCGCACCTGCCCGCACCTGCACAGCTGTCCGCGGAGAGCACTGGGTGCACAGGTAACGCGGGCTCGAGCCCTCCCAGCCAACTCTCAGGGACCCGGTACCGTCGTTCTCGGGGCACTGACACAGCTGCATCGCGGCCCTGGCTCTGCAGCGGCTGGGTGTCGCCGGAGGCCTTGAGAGTCCTGACATGGTTAGGGCCGGGGTGCTCGCGGCTGCCGGGAAGGCGGTGGCTCCTTGGAGCCCGGTCGCCTCACCCTGCACCTGGCCGTGGCCCAGGGCCCCCCCGTCCCCCCCAAACCTGGCCGTAGCCCAGGGCCCCCCACCCCCCGCACCTGGCCGTGGCCCAGGGTCCCCCGTGCCCCCATACCTGGCCGTGACCCACGCTCCCCCGTCCCCCTGCCCCCCCATACCTGGCCGTGGCCCAGGGCCCCCAGGCCCCCACACACACCTGGCTGTGGCCCAGGGTCCCCCGTCCCCCATACCTGGCCGTGGCCCAGGGCCCCTAGGCCCCGCCCCACACTTGGCTATGGCCCAGGGTTCCCTGTCCCCCTGCACCTGGCCGTGGCCCAGGGTCCCCCATCCTCCCCCACACCTGGCTGTGGCCCATGGCCCTCCCCCATCCCCTGCAGCTGGCCGTACCCCAGGGCCCCCATCCCCCTCCTGTACCTGGCCATGGCCCACACCACCCCCCATCCCCTGCACCTGGCCATGGCCCACGCCCCCCTGTCCCCCCACTCCCCGTACACCTGGCTGTGGCCCAGGGTCCCCCATCCCCCTGCACCTGGCCATGGCTCTCCGCGTGGGGCTCCCCGTGAGGCTCCCCACGTGTGCAGCTCCCCGTGAGGCCGGGCAGCCACCTTCAGGCCGGCAGTCACTGGGCGGTGAGCTCCAGCTCAGGCCCCTGACTCGGAGCTGGGGGCCGGGGTCCTTTCTCTCCTCTGCACACTCGCAGGAGCCCAGTTTTCTTTTTTTCTTTTTATTTCTGAAGATTTTATGTATTGATTCATGAGAAAGAGAGAGAGAGAGAGAGAGACCAAGACCCAGGCAGAGGGAGGAACAGGCTCCACGCAGGGAGCCTGACGCGGAACTCGATCCCAGGACCCGGGGTCACGCCCTGGGCCGCAGGCAGCGCTCCACCACGGAGTCCCCGGGCCGCCCAGGAGTTCAGGTTTCATACAAATCTAATAATGGAAAGGGTTTCACGTGGATCAAGGTGCCCCTCTGGCAGGACCCGCTCTGGGGCAGGCGCCTCAGCCTAAAGCCGCGGGACTCAAGGCGCACCCTGCACCACGAGCCTGCCCAGCCTCCCCTCTGGCCTCCCCGTGTCTCCCCACCACGGCCTCCGGCCTCCTCAAACTTTTCTCCATGAAAACCTGCCTTTCCTCTATCCTCTAACAGCGGGGGAATCTCCCGGGCAGCACTGCCTTCTCCTTCCTTCCATCCTGGACCCACTGCCAGGCCTCAGGATCCCTCACAGCCACCACCACGTTACCATCCCATTGCTTCGGCTCCTCAATAGGCTCCCCTGGCGCTCCTGCTGGCTTATTATGAGATTGTCTGGTCAGCCGCCCCTCCGTGTCCCCCAGTTTGTACCATGTTCAGCGATGTCAGTCTAGGAATTAAAAATGCCAAACTCAAACCACCTGTCAGGTACTTGAACCCGTAGGCCAAAGCGCCAGTGAATATTCAGCCCGTGCTTGAACACCCTGGCAATAAGACAGCAGGAGCCACGCTTTCCATTTTTAAACAACTCTAGCTACGTGAAAATTCTTTAATAAGCTGAAATCTGTATTCCTATAATCAATGTTATGGATTCTAGCTCTGCCTTTTGAAGCTCTATAGACAAGTTAAACTGCTTTTCCCACATGACAGCCCTTGGACCATTTGGAAACTTTTATCACATTCCGGCTACCTCTCTACTCCAGGTTTACCAACTCTAGGGTCTTAACATTTTCTGAATGTAACACAATTTTTTCCTCCCATATAGTTGCTCTCCCCCTGCACATGCTCCAGGTTGTGCATATGGATACACAACTGTACACATTGCTTTAGCTGTGATGTGACCAGTGAACTATCCCCTCTCTTCCAGAGAAATTCTTTCCATGAACACAGCTCATTAAGTTGTTGTTGTAATGGTGTTGGTGATGATGGTGGTGCTGTGTAGGGATGGTGGTGATGGTGGTAGTAGTAATGGTGAGAGTAGTAGTGCTAGTGCTGGTGGTAGTGATGGTGGTGGTGGCAGTGGCAGTGCTGGTGGTGGTTGTAGCACTGCTGATGGTGGTGGTGTGGTGGTGGTGGTGGTAGCGATGGTGGTGGTGGTGGTAGTGATGGTGGTGATAGTGTGGTGGTCATGATGATGGTAGTTGTGGTGGTACTGGTGATGATGGTAGTGGTGGTGCTGGCAGTGATGGCAGTGGTGGTGATGGTGGCAATGATGGTGCTGGTGATGGTGATGGTGGTGATGCTGGTGCTGGTGTTGGTAATGATGGTAGTGTTGGCAGTGACAATTTGGTTGATCACGTCATACTGCTGATTCATCACAGTCAACTAGCTAAAGTTAAAAGCTTGTTTTGCTGCTACTAAGTCATATCTCTACCACCTTTTTCATGTGCTGTTAGATCTGTGGACTAGGATCAAGATCGCGGAGCTTGATCTTGGCAGATCTGAGCCATCATTTCAATCTAATGGGGATTGTTTCAGACCTTGATTTTGTCAGTTTGTTTGCCATTCTTCTCAGCTCTGGTTCATCTACAGATTAATGAACACATCCCCCATATCTTTATTTCAAATTTCTGATTAAATATGAATCAAGCAGTGTTAAAGTTAGAGGCCTATGAAAAAGACACTAAAGAGTGTCCTTCAGGGTAACATCTATCTATTAATCAGCATCCTTTGGACACAATTGTTCAATTCATCAATTTTAATGCACCTCATTTTTCTTCTGTTTTGTCCCCAAGGCTATCCTTGAAATTTGGCTGTTCCATATACATATCTCTTTTTTTCATTTGTACCAGTTTCATAACCATGATCTCCCACCCTGAAAACCAGATTAGCTTGATAAGACTTCTTCAATGATATTTGGTAATCACCAGGTTGCTTTTATAGATCAGCTCTCCCCCACCATCCTGTTAATAAGTAATCCTAGAATTTACTTAAAAAATTTATGAAATTCCCACTGGTCTGCAGTGAGAAAAATCCCACATCTTTATCATTTTTGCGAATCAGAATCACACTTGTCCATCCCATCTTTCAAGATGTCTCTTCTACTCCACAACTGTCTTGCTGGGGGGAAAAATCTATTTCTCCCTGGGACCTCGGGACTCGTTGAAGCCTCATGAAGCAGATCTTACCCTGCCTTCTATTGGGGTTATTTATATAGACATCCTATTCCTTCCACCTCCAGTCGTACTGGACTGTGAACTCCTTGGCAACAGCGGACGATGCTTATTTTCTTGCTATCCCCTGCAGTGCTCCGCACTGTGTATTTGAAGGTTTGAATTGAACTGAATTGCACAAAGGAAGAAAATTAGTTTGATCTATGCAGTCTCAAAATCATTTTTGGTCAAATTGGATTCTTTTCATCTGTCTTAATATCTAATTTGTGCATAGTTGAATCAGTCTTGCAGTTAATCTGATGTGGCCATTAAGACTACTGAAGACAGTAAATTCATTTTCCTGATCTGGTGATTTTTAATCATATAGTCACAGCCATTCACACAGAAAAATAAAACAGCAGATTAAATAGCAAGCTAATAGCAGAATGATGAATGTAATTGCCCCTCGGCACAAAGGCTATTACAGATAATCTATAGTTTCAGCCAAATCGTTCATTCGGTTTTGATCCAACACCCTTTTGTTAAGAGATAATAGTAGCCGCCAATTACTTAGTGCTTCCTAAAGGTGAAGCACTTCACTAGGAGAATAGCAAGGGGGCTGGTAATGTGGAGCCTGGCTTGGCTTGTGTCCTGGCTACACCAGTGACAACCTGTGGGACCCTAAGCCAATGATCTCAGCTATAAAACAAGAACGGGAGGTATCAGTTATAACATTAGTTCTGCAATGTGTTCTCTCATATAATCCTCACGACTCTGTGAGCCACTATTATTTTTTTCCAACTTTACATTTTGCAAGGTACTAGGAGCTAGATGCCACAGGAGTCATAGAATGGCCACGCCAGATCCAGATATAATCTTGCCCTGGAGGACTTCGCAGTCAAGTAGAGTACTGAATTTTAAATAATTATAATCAACAGCAGAATAAAATATCTGCTGTATCAATACAAATGCAAAATCTATGGCAGCACAGAGGGTTACGTGGATGGCTTTACGTAAAAGTCTGTAGAATTTTCTTTGAAACTGGAGGGATAAAAATGATCTCCAAAATCACAGCAGAGATTAAGGGTAATCCAGAGTGAGGGAGCTACATAGCAAAGATTGGCAGCGTGAAAGGACATTAGGGGTAGAGCACTAGCCAGAGAGGGCTTCTCACTCTGCTGCTGTAAGAATCACTGTAGCGTGGCCCAATCAGAATTATATATTTTTAAAGATTTTATTTAGTTTAGAGAGAGAACGAGAGCATGCAAGCAGGGGGAGCAGCGGAGGGAGAGAGAGGGAGAGGGAGATAATCTCCAGCCGACTCCACGCCGAGTGCAGAGCCCAGCACGAGGCTCCATCCCATGACCCTGAGATCGTGACCTAGGGTGAAACCTAGGGTCTGACAATTAACCCACCGAACTACCTGGGTGCCCCTCAGCCAGAATTATTTTTAAATATGCAAGACATCAGCTGGAAAATACTACAGTACATTCACATAAAAATAGGATGCATATTATGAGCCAATACTCATAGTATTGGATCACAATATAAAATATATTTCTTATTAGGAGTTGTGGTCTAAGAAGTTTGAAAGGCATCCATCTAAAGAGGTGGGACGCTAAGCTGTAGAGTGCTATGGCATGGGTTCGAGGACAGTAACAAGCAGCTGTGGAATGATGTGCTGCTGGCCCTTGAGCAACACAGGCTTGGACTACACAGGTCCACTGAGAAGCAGATTTTTTTTTTTCAATAAATACAGTACTATAAATGTATTTTCTCTTCCTTATGATATTTCCTAATAACATTTTCTCCAGCTTACTTTATTGTAGGAACATCATATATAATATGTCCAACATACAAAACCGATGTTAATTGACCATATATGTTAGCAATAAGGCTTCTGGCTAACAGTAGGCTACTGTAGTTAAGTTTTAGGAGAGTCAAAAGTTACACATGGATTTTCAACTGCATGGGGGGGTTGGCACAGTTCAAGGGTCAACTGTATTTATATTTTTTGGTGAGAGAAGAGAGAAGGCAGGCAAGTTGGAGAAGCCCCCACGGTCTGTGCCAGCACATCCCACCTTGACGCTAACTAGCCTATTCTAGGCATCACTAATAGGTGTGAGATGGAAAGAAGTCTTCTCCTGAGCAAGTGTGGTCATTTAGTGCACATGTAGAGGTAGATTTACCGTAAAACTGGAGCTTCAGAAACCGTTGTTTCCATGAGTCCCTTCCAAGCCTCTGTTCTGGATTTTGTATTTGTAATTTTGTGCTCTTTTTCTTACAAGGCTCTTCAAACTGTATAAGCTCAGGATGCACCAAACCTTGATCTGGCCCAGCTTGTATATGAATTTGAACAAGTGTCTTTGTTCTAAAACAAGGCTTCTTAGAGACTTGAAGATAGTAATGTGCATTTGGAATCTCCTGAGACAATTTTGGGCCTTCTCCTCCTTTCTGAAACCCCCAAATCTCTTTCTTAAGTCCTCCTCTCAACCAGCACTCACTTCACATTTCATAGGCCCAGGGGAAGGCATGTGATGCAGCCTCCCTCATCTTTACACCAACAAACCTATTAAATCGCCGTCCAGAAAGGCCAAGCAGCCCACATCTGGAGAAGTGGCAAATTTAATTTTCTCTCGTTGACTTCATCTTTGTCTGGTGTTCCTATTTCCAAGGGGAAAATGAAAACAAATTTATTAAAAGTAACTGGGTTTCTTTCAATTTAAAAGAGGCTCTGGTTAAGTGTAGTCTTTGGTGTAAATACTCCACCTTTCAAAGTGTTCTCCATCTCCTGCTGTCTTTCCCCTCTCCCTGGGAGCAACTGGATGTAGCGAAAGCTCACATGCATTTACAGCAATAAAAGAGAAGCTTCTGGTGCATTCACTGTCCTTCGAGGCTTCGCCACCTCCTGCTGGGGGCTGGCCCCTTCTAGTCAGCTCCCGGCTGTCCTGCGGTGTCCCTGGATGATGCCTGGGTCTCCCACCACATCACAGGCTCCTCACCCCAAGCTTAGGCTTATTATGCACCCCTGTTCCTCTGAGCACCTCCGTGCTCCAAGGGGCCAGAGCAGCTGCTTCCTCACAGCCCAGGAGGCGGTGTTGGCGGGAGGCCTCGGTGTGGACCTGATGCCAGGTCACCTGCAGGGCTTGCAGGGGAGGATTTCAGCCACTCGAGGTAGCCCCAGGACGGTAAATAGCAGCTGTCCGAAACCCTTTCCTGCAAATCTCTCTGGAACTTTCCAGCATAACACACTCTCGGGGTGACCTCAAGAGCACTCCTTGTCTCATGTCTCTCCTCTCTAGTCTTTCCTGCCTTCCTACCTGCTTGTCTGTCAGGCAGGAGCTCCCCTCACATAATTTCCTTCTCCTATTCTTTATACTTTTTTTCAAAGCAGTATCCTCTACTTCTTCCCTGGGGCAGTAGGACTTGTGAAGTCACATAAGGCTAAGTAGCCTTATAGTAAAAGGGTAGCGAGGGAAGAGAAACTCGGATGACAGAGAAGGAAAAAACAGATCAGGATATGTTTGTTTGTTTGTTTTTTAATGTCGATTTACTCGACTACAAATAGCTCTGCTAATCCACCATCTCTCTCTTTTCCCCTTACCACCAAGACCAGTCATATCAGAGGCCAGTCCTCCACTTGTCCTATGACAAGAACCCTCATCAGCCTCAGGATTTCTGTTTAGGTTTCCCTCTTGCTCTGCCTTATGAGTCACTTCCTCGGGCTTTATCCCCCGTCAGCTCACTGAACGCAACATTGTTGAAATCACCAATGACTTCTTCACAGTCAAAGCCAATAGACACTTGGGTTCTCAAGTTTGTCTTCTCAACATATTTGATATCATCCATTATTTCTGCCTTCTTCAAGCATGCTCCTTTCTTAGTTCTATAGTAGCACTTCTGTTTTCCGATTTTTCTTTTATCCACTAGCCTCTCCTTTTCAAACTCTATTGCTAGATCTATTTCTTCTTCCTGGCAGATGATTGTTGGACTTTCTGAGGCTCAGGCCTGGATGCTCTCCCTCTCTCAATTCTTTCTCTATGTTCATGTCTCCCAAATTTATATGGCCAGCCTACATTTCTGCTTTGAGTTCATTCCTGTATCCATGGACCTACTTAACATCGCCTCTTAAATGTCTCACATATGTCTCTAGCTCGACATGTTTGGAAAATAATGATTGATTCTTCTTCACCTACTATACCCTCAACCACAATTCCTTCTTATCTTAGTAGAGGGCACCATGTTTTAATCAACTGCCTAAGACTTCTAGGTTTCTACTTTTCCTGCACCTCCGACTGTCATCCAAGAGAAAGGGATTTCAACTTCCCAAATGATTTTTTTTCACTGCACTGCCAGCCTCTTAAGTCATCTACTATCATCTTTCAGATGACACTGTCTAGTAGCCATTCAACTGGCCTCTGCTTCAGTTCCTGCCTTCTCCCATTCACGCTCCATGAAACAATAAGAGATACTGGCTTAAAATATACCGTGGTTCTTCTTTTTCTATTTTGCTTTCCTACCCTTCCTCAACAATTCAGCCCTTTGGATATAATTCAGCCATAAAAAGGGAAATCCTGCCATTTGTGACAATGTGGATGGATCTTGAAGGCATTACACTAAATGAAATGTTAGAGAAAGACAAACACGGAATGATCTCACTTATATGTGAATCTAAAACAAAACAAAACAACAACTCATAGAAAAAAGAAAAAGAAAAAAAAAAAAAACAGACTTGTGTTTACCAGAGACAAAGGCTGGAGGATTCCAATGAAGGCAGTCAAAAGGTCACACACTTCCAGTTAAAAGATAAATAAATATTGGGGGTGAATGCATAACATGACAACTATAGTTAACACTGTTATGTGGTATATTTGATTGTTTTTAAGAGAGTAGATCCTAAGAGTTCTTGCTTCAAGGAAAACATTTTTCATTCTTTTTTTTTTCTGTATCCACATGAAATAACGGGTGTTAACTGAATTTATTGTGGTAACCATTTCACAAGTTATTATACTATATGCCATAAACTTATACAGTGCCTTCTGTCAATTGTATCTCAATAAAACTGGAAGAAAAAAAATACTAACAGCCTAAAAGCCATTCACTGGTGCTGAACAAGAAAGGCATCCATGTAGCCAGGTATTAACCACAATGGCCCAGAACTAGGGATCAAAACCTAAGCAGAGCTGAGGAGGACATCCACATGGGGTGATGGCATGGCACATATTGCCTAAGCCTGAATGGGTGAGAAGAATATGCACACAGGAGAGGTGGAGATGGTAATAGCCCAGCGTGGCTGTTGGAGCCTGAGCGGGGTCAGGAGATCATCCATACCAGGAGTAGAGGAGTAGGGACTGGTGGCAGAAATTGGAAGTTGGTTGCATGCATGGACACTGATCAAACAAGTAAATATATTAAAGATATTGGAAGTCAGGTTTCTTATTGTGGGAAAAAGAGGTTATAAATGTAGAAAGATAGAAAAATAGAATTTGCCTTGTAGTGTTGCATTGGAATTGGAGATAGCAGTGTGAATTCATAGTTCTCTATATACATGAATAGACATAAAAAGAAATGAATATAAATGTGTGTCTGCACATATGCCTACAGGTATACATGTATATCGCCTAGCTCTGTCCTTGAGAAAGCCTGGGAGCTGTAACACCCCAGTGGCAATATGCACATGTCTTGGTTTCTAAATACCTTCTCCACTAAAAGGAACCAGGCAGGACTCCTTAGTAAAATGGATGATCCCAAGGCTGGGGTAGGAGAAGTACAAGATGAACCTGGGACATATTTTGTGTCAGAAACTAAGGAAGTGCTCAAAAATGATGGGGGCACCTTGAAAAAAAAAACATAGAAAACCATAGCTAGCTTGGAAGTGCTCCCATGGGTCAAAGCTGAAACTATTTGGCATCAAAATTAATAGTGATAGTAATAAATAATTATCCATTGAATAAGATGGATGAAATCTATACTGATTAGTCTATACAGTCTATACTGAAATAAATCAATAAATGAATAGATTAGGAATGGGAAAGCTGGAAAGTACCTCTTCACAAAATATTTATTGATTACAAGGGAGGGAGAAAGGTATCTTTAGAGTCAAGAAGCTTAGCTGAAATCACCTTAATTAGGGGATCAAAGTTAAAATCACCAGCAATGAATGAGTTGATCAAAACCATGTGCCACCTAATAGTATGCAATGCATCACTTCTCTCCTGCCAAAGATGCATAACCTGAATCCAACCACAAAGTAACATCAGAAAACCCAAACTAAGAAGCTGTCTACAAAGTAACTAGCCTGCAATCTTAAAAAATGTCAAGACTATGACTGCCAAGACAAGATTGAGGAAGCAAACAGACCGAAGGAAACTAAAGTGATATGACAACTGAAAGCAAAGCATGATTCTGGACTAGATCCTTTTGCCATAAAGGCATTACTACAATAACTGGTGAAACTTGAAAAGAGTCTGAGGTTAGGGTTGATTTGGTTTCCTAATTTTGGTGATTGCATTGTGGTTAGTAGAACGTCCTTGTTGTAAGGTGCCTGGTGTGATGGGTCATGTGGTAGGTAGCCTCTAAGATGGTCCCCATGGTACCCACCTCTTGATATTCATGCCCTTGTATAATCTCCCATTGAGTGTATTTACACCCAGTGGTTCACTTCTAATTATTAGAAAATGACATAAGTGATAGCATAGCACTCAGAGATTAGGTTATAACAAGACTGTCTCTTGGCTGCTCTTTCTCCTTCTCTTGCTCACTCACTCTAAGACAGGTCAGCTGCTATGTTGAGGACTATGTGGCAATGAGCTGAGGGAGACCTGTGAGGAAGGCTGTGAAGAACTGAACCCTTAACAAAGCCTTGGGTCAGTAACCTATGAGAAACCAAATCCTGCCAACAACCACAAGCTTGGAAGTGTTGTTGCTACAATCGAGTGTTCAGGTAAGACTACAGCTCCAGTCAACACTTTGTTTGCAGCCCATGAGAGACTATGAGACAGAGGGGTCAGCTAAGCCCAGGTTCCGATTTGCAGAAAATCTGAGATTATAAAGGCTGTTTTGAGCCACTAAATTGTGGGATAATTTGTTACACAGCAATAAATAACAAACACAAGGTATCATACTGCAACTTATTCTCAAATGGTTCTGGAGGAAAAGCCGTACTCTAAGTTTGAGATTGTTTTAAAAACGTGTATGTGAAAAAAACAAAACAAAACGTGTATGTGTGTGTGTGTCGGATTATGTCTCTTCCCTGCTAAAAGCTCCTTATGGGTTTCCCATAATATGTAACAAAATCCAAATTCCTTACTATACCCTACTGTTCTGCCCTTGATCATTTCTCCAGCCCTCTTTATCCTTCTCACCCCTTTTTAACTTCTGCCACACTGGTTTTCTCACAGTTCTTTGAACAAATCATGAGAGGGCCTTTGAATTTACTTTTTCCCTTACCTGAGATGCTCATCCCCCATGCCACATGACTATCCCATTCATATACTTTAAATCTCACCATTTTTGTCCACTTAAGAAATCCATTACTCTTCATTTATATTCTCTTTCTCAGTCCCTCTCTGGTCTCATTCATATGCTTGTCAGATTTTGCAATTATTTTATTTGGGTACTTGTTTTTAATCAGGCTCTGCCTTTGATAAAGATAAGCATTGGGGGAGTCATCCTTCTCCTTTACATCACTGCATCCCTAGTACCTAACACAGAATAAGCATTATTTAATAATTGTTGAATAAATGTATTAACATATGCTGATGACTTGGGTAGAATTTTCAAAAGCAAAATTTCATTTCTCTTCCCTCCCAAAAAGAAAATTTAAAGCTACACAGAGAGAGTTCAATTTTATTTACATAAGCGATCAAATCTGATCATAATATTTTTGTTCCAACATCAAAATTGATTGTGTATATTGAACTGAAAAACCAGGTCATCATATGGCTTTTCTATACTACTTTCCTGTTATCTTGTCTAAAAGTTGGTTTTATTTATTCTATTCTTTTAGTCCCTATTTTGAAGATATCTCATCTTACAGTTTTATTCAATGTATAGTACAATTCCATATGTAGATAACAGTGCCATCTTCCAAGAATCCCAGGAATGGCTTCCATATGGATTTATTGGGCCACCCAGATCTGGCTTTAATGGTGGGTCTGGGAACCCTCTCTGCCAGCTATAAGCCCCCCTCCTGCTTCAACAATTCAGTACCATCATGGAAGAGAAAAAAAAAGCAAAGAGAATGTGCCTTAAACCTCCCATCTTGTATCTGCCAGAACATATCAGTTCCAGGTCATGTTTCTGCAGCACCCATGTCATGGAGTGAGCACAAGCTGTCAATATGAAGAAGAGAGAAGCTCCTTTGACAGCTCCCATGTCTACATTCCAGACCCATTACAGCAGGAGAGCTTGTTCCTCTTGAATGAGCTGCTGCTCCCTCAGCTGGGTCCCCCAGCTGTAGAAATACATCTACTGCTGGAGAAATTCTCAGGGTCACGGCCTAGAAGAGGCCATGTCTCTGCCTGTCATATATATTTACAGGACAGACTTGCTGTATTCATAATTGGGGGTGGGGTGAAGAGGGACAAGCAGGCAGAAACACAGCATGTCTCCCCAGAAGGTGCTATGTGTCATTTCACATTCTCACCATGTAAGTGCATTCAGTTCAAACCTAAAATCATAAAATAAGAGAGCTTCAGAATTAACTTCCTTTTGTAAAAAAAAAAACCTTGAATTTCTGAAACTAGCTTTCAAGAAATGGGTAAACAAACATTTCTATGAAAATAATAAACTCTGCCTAATTGCCCATTACCTTCAAATTATAGATTCCAGATATGAGGAGGTTGGGGAGAAAGGCAAAATGGAGATAAGTAATATGCCAGATAGAGAATTTAAAGTAATGGTCATACTCAATAGACTTGAGGAAGGAGTGGAGGACCTCAATGAGACCTTCAACAAAGAGGTTAAAAAAATAAATAAATAAAATTTAAAAAACCACATAAAAAAGAACTAATCAGAGATGAAGAACTTAATAACTGAAATTAAAAATACACTAGATGGAAAATAGTACACTAGAGGCAACAGAACAGATCAGCAACCAGGAGGACAGAGTAATGGAAAGCAATCAAGCTGAACAGGAGAGAGAAAAAAAAAATGAAAATAGACTACGATAACTTGGCAACATCATCAAATATAATAACATTCACATTATAGTTATCCCAGGAAAGGAGAGAAAGGGGTGCAGAAAATTTATTTGAAAAATAGCTGAAAACTTCCCTATTGAAGTTTGAAGGAAACAGAAATCCAGATCCAAAGCCCCCAACAAAATCAACCCAAGGAGGTCCACACTAAGGTATATAGTAATTAAAATGGAAAAAAAAATAATGG
Source organism: Vulpes lagopus (assembly GCF_018345385.1). Lineage (NCBI taxonomy): Eukaryota > Metazoa > Chordata > Mammalia > Carnivora > Canidae > Vulpes > Vulpes lagopus. The sequence goes on along the minus strand of NC_054847.1, from coordinate 30,959,521 downwards.
TGATAAAGAAAGAATGTGAAGGGTTGCAAGAGAAAAGAAGACAGTTACATACAAAGCAAATCTCATGAGGCTATGAGCTGATTTTTCAGCAGAAATTTTGTAGGCCAGAAGAGAGTGGCATGACATATCCAAAGTGTTAAAAGGGTAAAACTTGCAGCCAAGAATACTCTAATCAGCAAGGCCATCATTCAGAAGAGAAGGAGAGAGCGAGTTTCCCAAACAAAATAGTTAAATGAATTCACAACCACTAAACCAGTCCTACAAAAAAAAAAAAAAATGTTATGGGGAATCTATGAGTGGAAAACAAAAAACATAAGTAAGAGTAAGAAAAATAGAAAGCACAAACACCAAATCAAATATATATGTAGAAATCTGTCAAAATTAAAGGATGTGAAATATGATACCAAATAACTGAAATATGGAGGGGAGAGAAGTAAAAAATTTCAAAATTAAGCAATCATCAACTTACTGTAGACTGCTATATGTATAAGATGTTATATACAAACCTAATAAGCACAAAGCACAAATCAAAAACAAGCAATAGATGTGCAAAAAATAAACAGAAAGCCAGCAAACCATGAGAGAAGACAGCAAGAGAAGGAACAGAGAGGAACTATAAAAACAATCATAATATAGCTAACAAAATGGCAGTAAGTATATACTTATCACTAATTACTTTGAATGTAATGGACTAAATGCTCCAATGAAAAGACACAAGGTAGTAGAATGGATGTAAAAGCAAGACTCCCCTAATCCTGCCTACAAGAGACTCATTTCAGACCTAAAGACACATACAGTTTGAAAGTAAAGGGATGGAAAAGTATTTATTATGAAAAGAGAGTTAGACTGCAATACTTGTGTAAGACAAGTCTTTAAAACAAAGACTGTAATGAGGCAAAGAAGGACATAATCATAAAGGAAACAATCTAACAAGAAGATATAACAATTGTAAATATTTATGCACCCAACATGGGAGCGTCCAAATACATGAAGCAGCTAACAACAAACATAAAAGATGCAATCATTGGTAATACAATAATGGTAGGAGACGTTAAACCCCACTGACATCAATAGATAGATCATCCAAACAGAAAATCAGTAAGGAAATAGTGGGTTTGATAGATACGTTGGACCAGATGGATCTAACAAACATACTCAGAATGTTCTATCCTAAAACAGCAGAATACACATTCTTTTTAAGTATATATGGATCTATTCTCTAGAATAGATCATATTTAGGCCACAAAACAAATAAATCTAAACAAATTCAGGGCAGCCCAGTGGCCCAGCGGTTTAGTGCTGCCTTTGGCCGGGGGTGTGATCCTAGAGACCCGGGATCGAGTTCCGTGTCGGGCTCCCTGTGTGGAGCCTGCTTCTCCCTCTCCCTCTGCCTGTTTTTCTGCTCCCCTCTCTCTCTGTGTCTGTCATAAATAAATTTAAAAATCTTTAAAAAAAATAAAAATAAAACAAAAAAATAAACAAATTCAAAAAGACTGAAGTCACACTATGCATCTTTTTCAATCACGATGTTATGAAACTAGAAATCGACCACGAGGAAAAGTCTGGAAAGAACACAAATATATGGAGGGTTGCAAGAGAAAAGAAGACAGAATATATGGAGGTTAAATAACATGCTACTAAACAATGAATGGTTCAACCAAGAAATCAAAGAGGAAATTTTAAAAAATACATGAAGATAAATGAAAATGAAATCACAACAGTCCAAAACCATTGGGATTCAGCAAAAGCAGTTCTAAGAGGAACATTTAGAGCAACACAGGCCTACCTCAAGAAGCAAGAAAAAGAGCAACTAAGCAACCTAACCTTACACCAAAAGTAGCTAGAAAAAGAACAAACAAAACCCAAAACTAGCAGAAGGAAGGAAATAATAAAGTTTAGAGCAGAAATAAATGAAGCAGAAACTTAAAAACAATAGAACAAATCAATAAAACCAGGAGCTAGTTCCTTGAAAAGGTCAACAAAATTGAGAAACCTTTAGCAGATTCATCAGAGAGAGAGAGAGAGAGAAAGAGAGAGAGAGAGAGAGAGAGAGAGAGAGAGAGAGAGAATACTCAAATATACAAAACCAGAAATGAAAGAGGAGAAATAACACTGACACCACAGAAATACAAAGGATTATAAGGGAATAGTATGAAAAATTATGTGCCAACAAATTGGATAACCTAGAATAAATGGAAAAATTACTGAACACATATAACTTCCCAAAACTAAATCAGGAGGAAATAGAGAATTTGAACAGACCAGAAATGAAATTGAATCAGCAATCAAAGAACTCCCAACAAACAAAAGTTCAGGACCAGATGACTGCACAGGGGAATTCCACCAAATATTTCAAAAAGAGTTTATACCTATTCTTCTCAAACTATGCCAAAAAGTAGAAGAGGAAGGAAAGCTTAGAAATTCATTCCATGAGGCCAGCATTACTCTGATACCAGAACCAGACAAAGACACTACAAAAAAAGAGAGAACTATAAGCCAAAGTCTCTGATATACATAGATGCAAAAATCCTCAACAAAATATGCGAACTGAATCCAACAATGCATTTTTTAAAAATCATTTGCATAATCAAGTGGAATTTATTTCTGGCATGCAAGGCTGGCTCAATATTAGCAAATCAATCAATGTGATACATCACACCAAAAGGATAAAGGATAAAAACCATATGAGCATTTCAATAGAGGCAGAGAAAGCATTTGACAAAGTACAACATTCATTCATGATAAAAACAGAACAAAATAAAAAACCTCAACAAAGTAGGTTGAGAGGGAATATACCTCAACATCATAAAGGCCATGTATGAAAAACTCACAGCTAGCACACACTCAATGGTGAAAACCTGAAAGCTTTTCCCCTAAGTTCAGGACCAAGACAAGGACGTCCATTCTCACCACTTTTGTTCAACAGAGTCCTGGAAGTCTTACCAAGGATAATAAAATACTTAGGAATAAACCTCACCAAGGAAGTTAAAGACTCATATTCTGAAAGTATAAAACACTGATGAAAGATATTGATGACATAAACTAGTGGAGAGATACTCCATTCTCATCGATTGGAAGAACAAATATTGTTAAAATGTCCATACTATCCAAAGCAATCTATAAATTTCACACAATCCCTATCAAAATACCAAAAGCCTTTTTCACAGAACTGGGACAAAAATATCCTAAAATTTGTTTGGAAGCACAAAAACCCTGAATCACAAAAGCAATCTTGAAAAAGAACAAAATTGGAGGTATCACAGTCCCAGATTTCAAAATATACTACAAAGCTATAGTAATCAAAAAAGTACAGTACTGGCACAAAATAGATATAATGATCAATGGACCAGAACAGAGAGCCCAGAAATAAACCCATACTTATGTGGTAATTAATCTTTAACAAAGGAAATAAGACTATCCAATGGGAAAAAGACAGCGTCTTCAACAAATGGTGTTGGGAAAAATTGGACAGCTACCTGCAAAAGAATAAAACTGGACCACTTTCCTACACCAACCACAAAAATAAACTCAAAATGGATTAAAACCTAAATGTGGGCAGCCTGGGTGGCTCAGCAGTTTAGTGCCACCTCCGGCCTGGGGTGTGATCCTGGAGAACTGGGATCAAGTCCCGCATCAGGCTCCCTGCATGGAGCCTGAATCTCCCTCTGCCTGTGTCTCTGCCTCTTTCTCTCTATCTATGTGGGTCTCTCATAAATAAATGAATAAATAAATAAATAAATAAATAAATAAATAAATAAATATCTTAACACACACACACACACACACACAGCCTAAATGTGAGGCCTGAAACCATAAAAAATCCTAGGAGTGAGCACAGGCAATAATTTCTCAGACATCAGCCGGAGCAAGATTTTTCTAGTATGTCTTGTGAGACAAGAGAAACAAAATAAATTACAAAATAAACATCAAAATAAAAAGCTTCTGCAGAACAAAGAATCAATCAACAAAACTAAAAGACAATTTACTGACTGCAATGACATTTGCATATCTGATAAAAGGTTAGTATCCAAAATATATGGAGAGCTTATGTAACTCAACACCAAAAAACAAATAACTCAATAAAAAAAATGGGCAGAAGACCCGAGTAGACACTTCTCCAAAGAAGATATACAGATGGCCAACAAGCACATGAAAGGTGCTCTACGTCACCAATTGTCAGGGAAATGCAAATCGAAACCATAGGAAGATCCACCTCACACTTGTCAGAATGGCTAAACTCAAAGACACAAGAAACAGCAAACATTGATAAAGTTATAGAGAAAAAGGAACTGTCACGCACGTTGATGGGACTGCAAACTGGTGCAGCCACCGGGGAAAACAAGATGTTGGTTCCTCAAAAAATTAAAAATAGAATCACCATATGATCATTGCTGGGTATTTACCCAAAGAAAATGGAAACACTAAATCGAACAGATATTAATGTCTAGGAAAATTTAAACTGTGTGTTCTCAAAAAAAATAAAAGTGTGTTCTCAAAATGGCCAGGCAACTGCGTTTGCAGGTAATACTCAAGTGAGATATGTAAAAATAAATAAATAGATAAATGTACTTCCTACAAAGGCTTTTACTGTAGTCTTCTTAGTAAAAGGAAAAAACTGAAGCTCACCTATAAAGCCAACTTAATTTCGATATATTTATATTATGGACTTCAGTTATATAGAAATAATCTTGAAAACACAACATTAAAAAACACTCCAGTTACAGATGATTACTTATAGTACAGTAAATCATTTCCATAAAATTTACATACCTATAAACTAGCTATGCTGTTTATCAATATATATTTAGAAAACATAAAAACAAGGGCAGAATCACGGAATTCATGACAGCACTTAACTCTGAAGAGATGGATGAAGAGAAATGTGACCCAGGAAAGATTTATGGGAAATTTCAATTTTATTGGTAATAGTTTATTTATTAAGAGAGTGCTAAAATATATAATAAAATATGATATTAATATTTTGTTACTTCTGGGTGGTACCTGCGTGGTATTTATTTTATTATCTTTCAAAACAACTCTTTGGTGTTCAAATTATTTTTCAAAATAAAAAAAAATTTATGACAGTTTATAAATTAAAGAAATCATAGAAAAAAGGTGAGATGGGCTTTTTAAAGACTCGTCACAGGGTGGCATTCGTCAGGATAAAAGGCTTGGTGAGGCCATGCCTGGGCAGGGACACGGCAGGGACTGGGCCCCAGGCTCCTTGCAACCTCAGTCCTGTTTAGGAGGCTGCGGTCCGAGCACCAGAGGGACTTTGCCCTCCTCCCCGCCCCCCCCCTTTTCTGGGTTTACACATTGTTCTTTGGAGGGAGTCTTTTCAGTTTTGTATGAGTGCGTTGTAATTCCCTTTCGTTGTACTGGAAAAGCCCTCTGCGGGCCTCTTCCCTGCAGTACTCATCACTCTAGGATAATTTGCTGTGCACTTAGCTCCCTGTGCGACCCCTGGCTCCTAGGCTGTGTGACAGCTCGGGTGGCCCCAACACCCGCCGCCCACATTTCTGCTGAATTTCACGGATTCTGGGGCCAGACAGGCAGCCGCAGAGGGCTCTGGGCTGGCCGAGGGCCCAACTGAGGGCACCGCTTCCTGAAGACTCCACTAGGAAATCCTCCAGGCGAACCGGCCCGAGAACCTTCTGCCCGGGGCTGGCCTTGCATTTCAGAGTCACTGATGTTTGAAGCTGATTTTCATGGGGAAAAAAAGGCCCAGTGGTTAAAAACAGCTGATCTTCACTTGCCTTTCCTCCTTGTTTTATCTAAACACACAAATAGGGAAAGTTGGCTCAGAAACCATTCAAAATTGGATTTTCTTTTATAACCTCCACTCAAAATCCCCCATGTTACAGTTTTCCACATGAAAAAGCCAAGTCGCAGCCCTACGGAAAACATCCTATAGATATTTTCCTGTTTTTGCCATTCTGCCCAATTTTTTAAAATGTAGGGACCCTATCAGACATACCCATTGTTCAGTAATGGGGAAAACATGGGTGGTGAAAGCCACACGCCCGTCAAGCTTGACCTTAACCCGTTCCTGGTTTAGAAATCAGAGCTTTACTGCTGATGCCCCTGGGTTTGAGAGCTACGGGTCAGGACAGGTCAAAGGGCGTGAACTCCACCCTGGCCTTGGGGAGCACCGTGCATGCAGGTGCCCTGCACACTGCTGAGTGGAGGACCCTGTGGCAGGCTGCGTAGCCCCGTGTGAGTGTTCCTTGCCCCCTCCCACTCCCGCCTGCCCGGCTGTGTCTTACAGAGTCACCTGGAGAGCACAGCAGCCTCCCCGTGGGCAGCACTTGGCCACATGACTCGTTTCAGCCAGTGAAACGTGGGCAGAAGTGAGAGGGGGTCCACCCAGCAGAAAGTTCTAAGAGGCATGGCCACCTTCTCCCAGCATCCTTGAACTGCTTTTCTTCAACACACAGAACAGCATGTTCCAGAAAGCGGCTGTTCTGCTAGCCTGAATCCCACAATAAAGCAGATCCGTGGAGCTAATGTGCAGCTGATATATAATGTGAGCCCAGGGGAGGAACAAAACAAAACAGAAATACTTCACTTTTGAAGCCGTTAATAGTTTAGGATTGTCGGTTACGATAGCATAACCTAGTGAACGACGACTGATGGAGAATTTAAAAAATTAGAATAAGCTGAAAATACACTCCCCACAGTAGACACCAGGCTGCTAACCGGCCTCCTCTCTGCCACCTACAGCAGGAGCTCATAGAAGGGGTTGGGAACTTTGCCATAGGGTAGCCTCTTTTCCTCTGCAAAGGCAGTTGTAGCAAATATTCTGTTTCTGGCACACAAGCTGGCAAAAAGCCTCCAGGGCCTTTCTGTCTTTCTTTTTTTTCCTCTACAATTCATCTCAAAGACCCAGAATCTTCTGGGTCCAGAACAAGTTCCAGTGTTCCATCTAGCTTCCTAGGGAGATCTTTAATAAATTTCTCATCTGGTTGCAAGTGAGCCTTGCTGACTGAATAGAACAGATTGGTTTTCTATGTTTTCTGAATCAATGGTTGGAAAAACTAGGATTTTCCAAATTAGAGTAATTTTTCCTATTGATTTTATCACTAGTGACTCTCCACTATTTCTCCAGGAAGATAGAAGACCTTTCATTAAATATTCCTTGGACATGGGTGCAGCCAAGAGCCTGCCGGTGGCCATCCACGCTATAGATGCTAAACCAGAGTTTTATAATTGAGAGAGAGAGAGAGAAACGGTTTCATGGAAACATGATGCTTGGCAGGGATAATGTTCTGATCTGGAGGAAACAGAAGTCAACTAAAGAAGGTGCTAAAAATGCTCTCTAAACACTGGAAACATGGACTGAGCTGGGTCTTGTCTCCATTCCATCTAAGTAGAATCCGTCCCTCACCTTCTTGAGCACACATAGGAGCAGTGTGCGTATCAGAGCAGCTCTCTCTCAACACCACACATGCATATGTTGCTGACACTTCAACATGTCGTTCCTATTAGCTATTGTCCTAAGTATAGATTTTAAATAAAAAACAGGACACGTGACTACAATGATTGTTTCTTTTTAAGCGAGCTCTACACCCGATGTAAGGCACAAATTCACAACCCTGGGATCAAGAGTCACCTGCTCTACCAGCTAAGCCAGTCAAGCACCACTACAAGGACTGCCTTTATTATTAATAAAATTAATAAAGTATTAATTAAATATTAAATACATTAATTATTAATAAAATTAATATTAGCAAATACTAGTAACAAACAGCATCGCGGTTTCTTTAGAAACTAAGGTAGGGCGTGCTCTTGTGCAGGAAATCATCTACCTTGGGTATTAACTTTCTTTTTGACTTTCCCCACCCAAGTCTTGTACTTTGTCTCCACTACCCACACCTTCCTTCTGCCCTACCCCCCACCCTCCTCTGGACAGCTGCAATCTCCTTTCCTGTTCTCCATTTCCCACTTCCACCCCCCACCTGATCTTGTGGATCCTCAGAGGGACAGTGGTGCAGCGGGAGGGGCATCGAGCTTAGAGTCCCCATGAGGGTTAAGGTTGAGTCCTAGTGCTGCCACCAACATACTGAGTGACCTGAGATAAGTCACAACAGCTTTCTGTGTACCCACATCCTCACCCATATAATGAACTAAGGATATTTGGTTTAATTATTTCTAAGGTCCACTGCAACTTTACAGTAATATGGGTCTTCCTGCTTGGGTACATGTCACTTGGTTATTTGAATCTGCTCTAGCTTTCATGAGCCATTTTTGCCACTTCTTTTCATTATTACTGACATTCGGGATTTAAAAATAGGTGCTCGGTCTTAACCAACAGTTGCTCTTTTATATTGGAACAAAACATCAATTGTTTCTATGATGATATTCCTGCTTTGTAGGTTATAAAAGAAAGTCCAGAATATAAGGTTGCAGAATATAAATTGTAGGGGACTTTCTTCTGCCAGAAAATGGCAAGTAAGTTAATCCAAGTTTCCAGAAGACCATAAGCTACTCTTAACAGAATCTCAGCATCTGTTCTGCAAAAGGCAAGAGTGTCGATTTCCATTTGTACTCCCAGAGTTCTTTTCTTGACAAGCCAAGTCCTAGACAACAAAAGGTGGTGGTGTTACATTTACCTCTCAACTGCTGGGATTGAGGAGAGGAAGTAACATCAGTCACATCAGAGTCAGTATAGCTCATGTTTGGCAGAGCTGAGAAATGGTATCCAGGCTTGTTTTTTGCCATTTGAGTTACGATCTGACACAAGGTAGATGCTGCAAGCCTTCACAAAACAGCCTGTCCTGCAGAGAGCTAATGGCGAGTCAAATCTCTCTTGTCCCACATGCAGCTCCCCAAATCCCTGCAAATTATTCCAGGGTTGTCAAGGCCCTTACTCCCTCTTATCCACACATGTCCCCCTTTCCTCTATTGAATTAATTTAAACATTCTTGTTAATATTTACTAATGAGAAAAAAGGATCATAAAAATAAAGTATTGATAAAAGTTTAGAGAGGGTATACAGATTTAGACACTTCATAACACTCTTGGTACAAATTGGCACAACTTTCTGGGGGGTAATTTGGTAATAGAGATCAAAAATTTCTACTAGTTGTCCTAGAGTCATCTCAAGAGAATGCGCATGTGTTCATTGCATTATTGTTTATGAGAGCAACAATTTTTAGGATATGCTGAATGTGGATCAACAGGGGATGGGGTAAATAAGTTATGATCCGTCCATACAATGGAATTCATGTAGCTACTTAAAGAATGAAGTAGATCGTCACGCACTGACAACAAAAGCTATCCCAAAGGTACTCATTTTTAAAGCTATGTTGCAATGATCTGCACATCACATGAACTTTAGGCAATTGTCAGATAAGTGATCTTTACAATGACTAAACTGATTAACATAAGGATATGACAGATACATAATCATAAATGTAAAAAAATAAAAGGTACTTTGCAGAACTCATTTCTACGTATATATGTGATACCATTCACGTAACTGTATGAATATATTTACAATTGCTTATACATGCATTAGAAAACATGTAAGAGTATATTCAAGAAATTATTATTTTTTAAAAATATTTCATTTTTATTTATTCATGAGAGACACAGAGAGAGAGAGGCAGAGACACAGGCAGAGGGAGAAGCAGGCTCCATGCAGGGAGCCTGACATGGGCCTCGATCCCACATCCAGGCTGAAGGCAGCACTAACCACTGAGAAACCCAGCTGGCCTATTCAAGAAATTATTAATAGAGGTTATTGTGTAGAATGCAAAGAGGTGGGAGTAGAAAGGAGGATTTTACTTTTCTAATTAAAAACTTGTTTACTTAACTATTTCATATTTCGATGCTCATGCATTACCTTTGCCTTTACACGAAACTTTTTTAAAAGTAAAAAACTAGAAACATATTTTTTAAAAAGTGAGACAAATTATGATATAACCATAAAATGTAAATGTAATAGTAACCAACCCCTACAAATTATCTCCTACAGCTATGTTTGCTGACAGAAAAGCATTTGAGATGCATTGCTAGATTTTAAAAGGAGTTTACGAAGCAAAAAGAGCAAGGCGAGCAAGAGAACCATTGGAGTCTCCCGAGGACATGCTCCAAGTGGAGTTCTTCTAACACCAATGCCAGCACAGTACCCAGCAAACCTGTCTCGAAAGTACCGCTCCTCTGATGCACACTACAGTCCCACACTGTGCTACAAGCTACATCCTTTATGGTTGATCCTCACAACAACCTCGGATTGAAGATGAGGGAGGGTGTTAAACAAATGAGGCTTGGATTCAAACCCAGATTCTTCTTCCCAAACCAAAAAGTTTGGAGAATAAATTGACCAAATCAAAGAATGACAGAATGAATCATGGAAAGATTATAGGACTATACCAGACTGAGTAAGTACAACACTGAATATGGAACGCGTAACTCAGGGAGACACCCTTACTCTCTCACAGCAGCTGAGCAAGAGAGGGGAAGTGGGCTCAGGTGTTGAGTCCTGATTTCTTGACTGCAGGTATACAATAGGAGATAGGCACTGGAAAGATTATTAGTGATCACACAGTTCACTGTTTTTCAAATGGTAAGTTGTAACCCATTAGTGGATCCTGACACCAACGTAGTGAGTCACAACTCAGATTTTTCTTTAAAAATAGTGAACTGGAATAGAATGGAATATGGAAAAAAAACCAGACATGATGCATGTTGTGGCGGTTCCTATGTTTTTGTGAAACGCAATTTCAGTTGTATTTTATATACACAGAAACGTCTGCATTGAGTTGCACTGCAATAATATAAATGGCAGCCAGAAAAGTTTTAAAACCATTGATTCAGTTTCAGCTCCTTCATCAGGTGACAGCCTAAGGTCTAGAGGGATTAGATCTTTTAAGACCATAGTGTCTTCATCTGCAGAATCTGACTCCATCTTGCATTTCCCCACTTATATTCTTTGTCCCATCTTTCAAAATTACTGTTATTGAGCTTACCTTTCTGACAAGGCTACTAGGAAAGATAACGTAGGTATAAATATGGAAGCTACCATGTTATTATTACTATGTTAGGACTTACCATGCTATCAATACGGGATGAGCTAGTGGATTCTGGTAGGACCCAAAGTCACTGCCTCGACATCAGGTGAACAAAACAGGCTTCCTGTCATGGGAAATGGGAATTCCAAGGCTGATGTCTTGACAAGAATGTTTCCAAGTCTCGATCCCAGGACCCAGGGATCACGACCTGAGCGAAAGGCAGATGCTCAACCGCTGAGCCACCCAGGTGCCCCATAGTACATTGGTTCTGTCGATTGTACAATATCTTAAAATTATGTATTCCCCAATAAAAGGAAACTTCTCCTGATAGCAAAATTAAAAAAAAAATGTTTCCAAGTCATAAGTGACCCGTAGGTAGGAAGAGAAGCATTTGCATAGCATTAGGCATATGATATGACAATGAGTAGTTGTAGAGCACCTAGCATCACTGTCCTCCAAGCACCTAAAAGCAATTCTTTCAACTCTAATTCTTGACCCAACTACATATTTCATCTCAACAAGTACACTAAAGTCATAAGAAATGAAAATTGTGATCCATTTTAATGCTTTTCCCAATGCATTACCCTACTCAGTTTTGTGCTAAGTGAAAACTGTTGCTCTTCTTTAGTCTACCAATGCACTATTTCATTACAGGATCATAAAATTTTTTCTACCTTCAGGAACATAAAAAGTGTCCTCCTCTTCTCCAGCCTGAGGTGCAACGGTTTCACCCCTCTCTACTTCTTGGCTGTAATTACTGTACTATGAGTCCTTCGGATTTCAGCTCATGGACCCAGTGAGGGCCCAGTTAGTAATACTCCTTTCTAAAGGTCTGAACCAGCTACAGTCAAAACACTGTGTCAGGGTATTGGATATCCCCAAAATAGTATCCCTGTACCCTAAACCAGATTAAGACTGAAAAGCTAATTGGATATTGCCAGATTATTGGGTTTCCAGCTTTTGCTTTTTTTACCACTATCAGCCTAGACATGTGTGGTCTGGGCAAGCTAAGACATCCTTAGAGGAACATGGGAAAATAATAATGCTAAAAATGCAATACTTTTTGTAGTTTACAACCTTCTCCCCTTAAATTACTCATTTGTTCATTTTAACTGGTTTGGTTTAGATGTGATTCTCCTTATCCTAACTTATTCTGGTGTCATTAGGACTGGCCTGACCTAGAATGTCTATTTTTAATTCCATTTTTAACCTTCGCTTACATACTTACTCAAAAAACAACCTGAAAGCCTTGATCCATTGATTTTTGCGGATGGCTCTGCCATGGTCTGCAGGGTTGGTGTGCACGGATTATACAGTAGCTGTGGATCTCTTGAGACTCTGCATTTGTATCTGATTTTCCTCTGTCATTAATGATCTTTCCATTAAATCCAAGCTTTCTGCTCTCAGTCCCCGTGACAGGAATTTTAGCCCTCTGTTCAGTATCTGCTCTGAAAATAGATTTCCCACTGAGCAGAAGCTGTGGCAACATGACACCTCTTGTGTAACACTAAACATACCACAGCCCTGTCTCCAATGCAGACTATCAGGGTTGACAATAGATCACTTTGTTTGCAATAAGATACATGTTAGGAATATTTAACACCAGAAGAGACAGGTCAGATCCTCTTTTATTTGAATTCATTTCCCAGCTATTTGAAAAAAAGTCAAATAAATAGTTTATTAACTTAAGACCTAAATCAGTTACTACTATCGGTTTATAAGAAGTTACTATGTGCCAAACACACGCTAGATGCAGAAGGGTCAAAGGACGCATGTTCCCATCCTCAAGAACCCAGCTAAGAGAGATCAACACATATGCAAATCTAACACCTTGTGTTGTAAGCTCACTGTGTCCTAGGTTTGTCACCAAGAGCTTTCTAGGATCTCCTTTGGTTCTCAAAACAACATGAGGAACTTTGCCTGAGGTCTTTTAGCTTTTTGGTAGTTGAGCTGTGACTTGAGTCCAAGCCTATTGATCCAAAGCCGATGCTCCTCCCATTTCAGGATTCTCCTTTTCACTGCAACCTATATTGTCGTTTCTGGATTTGTAGCAATGACTGTAATGAACCCTAGTTTAGTAACATTCTAGACCAATTGGAAGTAGCATACATTCACCCCCTCAATTATATTCTATTTGCACAGTTTAGAGTCCAAGCCTTCTTTCTGCTCAACGAGTCTTCTGAATCACTTTTACCCAGTGGTTTGTAAATATTTTTTTAAATATTTTATTTTTAAGTAATCTGTATAATCAACGTGAGGCTCAAACTTATAACCCAAGATCAAGAGTCATATGCTGTATGACTGAGCAAGCCAGGCGCCTCTGTAAACTTCCGAGAGGAGGAGGAGGATGGAGGAGGGAGAGACCCCGAATGCTTTAGAAGTCAAAGGGGGCATTAAGGCCTCCCTTCTTTCTTGACGCAATGCTCTCATGTGTTCCACCAATCAAGACTGGTGAGTGGGAAGTAGAGAGGCAAGGAATAGATTTTTAAGCATTTTCCTTCTCAGGGCAATAGGCAGCTCACAGCTGCAGGAGGCGAGCCGACCCAGTGAGGCTAAGCTCCCCGGTGCAGTGTGCCCTTGTCGCAGTGCCTGGAGGCCGGGGGGCAGGGGGTCCCCTGGGCCCTCAGACCCGGGGCGGCAGTGACAAGTCAAGAATCCCACCTGGCCCTGGAGGCTGCGGGCACGGGACTGATGCACCCCGAGGCTCCTGGGGCAGAGGGGTCCCCAGGGCCGGAGAGGGGCAGGCTTTGGGCCTGTCGGGGCGCAGCCGGCGGGATTCTCCCTAAGCAGAGCCTGCCAGGTGCACCCCCCCCCCCAGGCACGTACAAGCCTTGACACTTGCTTCCTACCAGCTCTTTATGGAACACAGGGTGTCCTGAAAAGGGGACGTGAGGGGGCCTCAGATGGCCCACGGAGGCCAACGGGCGCCGCGGTGAGGCCCGGCTCCCCACTCGGCCCAGCAGGCTGCAGGTGGGTGCAGTGTCATCGGCCAGGGCCGGGCTGCAGGGAGGCTGACTCGCTTAGAGGGTAGGGACGGGCTCGGGGCAGTGAAGGGACAGTGGGAATAGCCACCACCACTGGGAGAAGGGGCCACGCTGGCTCCCCTGCCTGAGCTTTGGAGCTCCTGTTGCCCGCACTGCAATTGGAAGGCGGCCACTTCCTCTGCGACTCTCCTCTCTGTGGCTTGTTTAGAATTAGAGCATGTGGTGCAAGTGCCGGTGCCCATCAGTGTCTCGACTTTGGTGACTGCACTGTGGCTACTCAAGACACCTTTGTTCTCCGAGAAGGTGGCAAATTCCAGGTGGAAAGGTACGACGTCCGGACGCAGCCTTCCTTAGAGTGGCTTGATGGTAAAACATGATCCTCATATTATTAGAGAGAAAGAATGATAAACCAAATGTGGCAAAATTTAAAAATTAATGAATCTTCTTGAAACTTCTCTGTAAGTTTGGAATTAATTTGAAGTAAACAGCTCTACCAAAAGTAAGAAAGGAATCACGCTTTCTAGATCTTCTCATCGAAGATCAGTACAATCCAAATCTCAGGGGGCAGGATGCTGGCCAGCATCGACGGATCTTAAAGAACCCCAGGGACTGCAGTGGGCAGCCGGGACGGAGAATCAGATTCTAGGACTCTGAGATCTGCCCCGAGTCAACAACAATACTGAAAAGTAACCCCCAAATCAATAATAACCATTACTTTAACCATATATCGTCCTAACTGTTCAGTATAGTTATGGCTCTCGTTATAAAGTAATATAACCACATTATGTAAAAATTGGAAAATATTTTTAAAACAAAAAGTTATTCCTGTAACATGTACAATGAGGACATTTCAGTCAATTTCCTCCAAGTACTTTTTAATGTATATATTCACTTCCTAGATAGTATGACACACTGAACAGAGGACTTTAGTGCTGCTATTTTCATTTGACATTGAAAATGGCTTCAGAGAGATCATTTTTGATGATACTAGACCAAGTGGATGTGCTGTTACTGATTTAACTGTTCTCCTACGTTTGCACCTTTAAGTTATCTTGAATTTTTATTTATTTTAATTTTTCGACTTACAGATAATGCTGTGGGGAACAAATGTGCTCATAGTAGTGTTTCGATATTTCAGGCCATTTACAAGAGTGGGGTTATGGGTCAAGATATGTCCATTCTCATGGCCCTCAAACTGCTTTGCTAAAGAGCTTTAACCATATATGCTGCAATCAGCAAGACATGCTAGTTCTGCAGCATTTGACATTATGGATTTTTTGTTGCAAATTTAATATGTGAAAAACATATCAGAAGTAGGCCAGGGCTGGAAGAAAGGAAACTTGATTTTAACTCTTCTTCTGTCACCAACTAGCAGTGACTTTTGAGATTTTTCCCTTAATCTTTCTTCATCATTTCTTGCATTTATTCAACAAATTCTTAATTGAGCGCCTGCTGGGTTCCAGGCTCAGTGTTGGGAATACGGTAGTGCTGTAAGTTGGGAGGCCCGAGAAGCAGACTCTGAAATGGAGATTGGTGTGCAGGGGAGTTATTACAGAGCACTTTGGGGATCAACACACATGGAGATGCAGGATTGGGCAGAGGGAGAAGGAGGGCTGCAACGAAGTCTCGGTGAATCCACAGCCATGGGCAGCTGTGAGGGTGAGATATGCCTTCTGAGGTACCCCAAATTGGGGTGGGGGTTGGGCCTTTGTGTCCCCACTTCATTTAGAGGCTGGATGCTGGCTGCACTGGGAAGCATCATGACCTTGGTGAGGCAACTCCCTTCAGCCCTATCAATTCCTGAGGAGGACTGCAAGCTGAGGGCTGGGAGGGGCAGTGCTCCTAGCGGCTGGAGACATAAGTCTTTGTTTCCTGAAAGGAAATCTGGGTGGTGCCTCACAACACTACTACAAGTGGTGACAAAAGCAGACAACTGTCCTTACCCCATGAGGGGGAGATAGACACTGATATTACACACACACACACACACACACACACACACACACAATGACAATCTGAAAAGCGCTATGATGTAAAAGTTCAGGATTCCATGAGTGTGGAGAGCAAGGGGACTTGATCTCATCTGGAGGTTTCAAGGAGGATACCCTTGAGTCAGTCATACATAGCTGAGATTGGGGGATAAAAAGAAAGAGAAGAGTATACGTGTTAGAGAAAAGAACACTGTGCAATGAGCTGAACCTGGAGGGGGCCGATGTTTCAATGAAAAGAAAATCAGAGCACCTGAGGTGCAGAGAGTCAAAGGGAACAAGACCAGAACGAGGGCAGGGGGAAGGTGAGGACCAGCTCAGGGCCACTTTCCAGGCCATGAAGAGGACATTGTTTTTCCACACCTTAACCAATATGAAATCTTTGCAGAGTATTAAGAACATGGGTGACATAATCAGATTTGTACTTTTAAAACATTTCTGGTTGTAATAAGTGGATTGAAACGCAGGGAGAAAGGATGGGAGAGACTCATTAGGATCGTAGCTTAGGCCGGAGTAGTGCAAGTGGACAGGGAGAGAAGCAGACAGACTGGAAAGAGATAAAATTGACAGGACTTGGTGGTGGATTTGATTTGGGAGGTAAAGTAGAGGGAGTGTCAAGAATGACCCTAGGTTGTTGGTGCTGTTCCCTGAGAAGAGGACACTTTGGTCTCTCTTGATTTTGAGATAACACACAAATGTTATCTTGAGAAAGTAATCCATAGAGAGCTTTCTAGAATTTATAGGAGTCTGAGGGGGAGATAGACAGTTGGCAGCTACTGGGGAATAGCTGGGAATCTAAATAATGGGCATGAAGACATCACCTAAGAGAGATTACAGAGTGAGAAGGAGGTTAGTGCCAAATCATGAGGAACTTATGATTTGGTAAAGGGGGGTGATCCACCAAAGGTGATCGAGAAAGCGAAGGTAAACAAGCAAGCTCCTGGGAGAGGGGGGTTCATGGAAGCCAAGGGAAGTCATTCAGCGTGGGGGGATTAGTCAAAGTACAGACTAACAATGACAAGTTAGGTGAGAGGAGGACTGAGAGTGACACTGGGCTGAGCAGCCCGTCTGTCATTAATGAATTCAGGACATTATCCGTGGGCCTAGCAGAGCAGAGTGGGTGGGGAGTGCGGAGATGACAGTGAGCATAGACCTCTTTCAAGAGGTTTGGTTGCAGAGTGTAGGAAAGAGGGGGAAGCTGTGGGGGGAATTAGGAGTCAAGTTCATTTTACTTTGTTTTGCTTTTATGATATTTGAATGTGGATGAGAGAGAGAGAGAATAGAGTGGAAGAAGCCGAGTATGTGGAAGTGGAAAGCATCGGGGTGGAGGGAAAGGGATCCTGTGTACAGGAGAGGGTAACCTCATCCATGTCACAAGAGAGACAGAGAGCACTGGGGTTTTTTTTGTTTTTAAAGATTGTATTTATTTGTTCATGAGAGACCTAGAGAGAGGCAGAGACCCAGGCAGAGGGAGAAGCAGGCTCCTTGCAGGGAGCCCGATGCGGGACTCGATCCCAGGACCCCGGGGTCACGCCCTGGGCTGAAGGCAGCACTAAAGGCTGCCCCCCAGCCTACTTTTTAGATCTGTTGCTCTCCAGCCTCGCTTAAATGAGTTACTTCTTTCTGGGCAAGATATTATGACTGGACAGGATCAGCTAGTGGAAGATCGCCCTCCAACTCTGATGTGTCATCTGGCCAAGGTCAGTATTTCTGGGTGGATGACATCCAACAAAGAACATTACATGGGCCAGGTCCTGTTCTATCAGTGTGGTCTTGTAAGTCAATAAATGCCTGTTCTGTGTCTTCTGTGTCCCAGATACTTAGAGCAGAGTCGAGACTAAAGAGGAGCTGTTACCCATCTTCATGGGCCTCACAGTATAGTGGGGAGTCATAATAATGCAATACTTGTGAGTGACGTATCATGAGGAAGAAGTTTAGAATTGTGTTGCCACTAATAAGAGGGCTCCACTTTATTTTCCAGGTGAGAGAAGACTCCCCTGGGAACATGAATGCAATCTAAACCATGACAACTGGGCAAGTGTTTGGTTACGAAAAGAACTAGCTCATAAGGGTAGTGAAGGGCTGTGATTGTTGAGTGTTAGGAAAGCTCTGAAGTCAGTTGAAGTCTGAAGTTGGCTATACATGACTGTAGCTGAAAATCTGAGCGCCAGCGGGCTAGCCCATGATTTATTTTTCTAGATCTATCTTCAATAAGGTTTCTTCTGTGATTATTATTGATCATCCCTGATCCATGTTTAGCCTTCCATATTTGCTACTGAAGGGCTGCCTACCAGAGGCACGTGGAACAGGAGGAGCGTTACCAACCGTCAGGCGTTGTAAAGCACCCAGACAAACTAGATTAGAATTGCTGGACATGGAGCCAAGTCATTTTAGTTTTAGAAAGCTCCCATGTGATCCTAATACAGTGGTTGGCACAGAGACCACTGCCATGGGGCTCTGGGAGCCTGAGGGCACTGGGGTTTGGTCTCAGGATATCAGATCTCAGGTCTCAGAGTGAGGGCACAGAATGAGAACAGGATCATTTGTTTCCTTCAACCCTACCCTCTTCCCTCAAGTACTACCAGGCCCTCCTTCTCCCACAAGATCTGAGAGATTTAATTCTTGCCCATGTTTGAGTTTGAAAAGGCTCTTGCTCTTTCTCTTTGTGAAATGTACACTAATCTCAGTAATTTTGGCCTTGTATCCTTGCCTACTTCATTTATAGGAATTCCAACCATTCAACCACCACTGCCTGCCCTGCAGAGACCTTTGTCGCTGTCTCTCCTTTGCCACCCAGTGGGGTGGGTGGTACATCCTCAGTTGCTCTCTTGCTGATGCTTTCTCCACTGCTTCCTAAGTTGAAAGTGTTTTGTTATCTTTAGTGATCTACAGCCTTTCACACAACCTATTCTCTTAGGCCTTCCAAACTTTGCTCTGTTCCTTCAACTTTATCATCCCCTTTGTGCAAACACCACTAATAAGGTGTCCTAGCTATCAGGCTGAAAATATTAAAGTCAAAGTATCCATGGTCATGCTCAAAAGAAACATTTCCCAGGCTAAGTCAAATGTTCACCTCTGCATATCAAGGGGTGAGTTCCCCGTCTTCTGAGAATTTGAGGTAATCTGTCCTATTGTCCCCCTGACCTGGGGGCCCTAGTTCAAATCAGATTCTTAGTAGGTTTCTTGGGTTGCATGGAGCTCCTGCTGTGGGTATACAGAGAGGCCCTCACTGCCCTCTTCCTATAAAATGACAGTGGCCATGGACTAGCTAATCTGACTAGATACTCAGGTTCGCTATTCTCAACATGTTCTACGTAGGCTGGCCTAAACATACCAGCTATGCTTTTCTCCTAGACTTTCAATATTCTAGACTTTTCAGTTTTTTGGATTATTTGACTTTGAAGAGATAGTTCCTGGGAGGTCTGATCACATTTTCACTTTGGTCTTGGGCTGTCTCACATGAAGGAGGGTGTGTCTCTGCAGCACACTTGGTATTTAGGTCAGTGGCAAAACACACACAGGGTAATTAATTAATTAAATATGATATTAAAGGTAGGGTTGGCTTCAACTCTTTGAGTATTCAGAAAGACTTTAAAGGCAGGGATAAGCCCAGTTCTGACATGTATCAGGACCAAGCCAGACTGAATGAGTCATGAGTGAGCCCAAATATGTTCTCTGCGACCATTGAGGGCTATATAGCACCATTTTACCCTAAACGCCACAAGCATGATCCCTGTCCTCAAATGATTCATTTTCACATGTCAGTGGTGATGTGGGCCATAGCTGCTCATTCTGTCCTGTTTTATTGCTGGGAGTGGCTGGGATGAAGATGAAGCCAAGCTGCTGTGCACAGTGAACCCCTTACCCGGGGGAAAGGCAGGTGGAATAAGGAGTGGCCAGACCTCCCATGAATAAACAGTCATGCTTCACAGTAGAGAGAAAAGGAACCAGACAGTGAGTCAGTTTCAACTCTCAAAGGTAAATGGATTTATTGAGTATGACTAACTTTTAGCCCTTTTTTGTATCATGGCTATATTCTGGTGATATTTCGTCCATTTTGACTAAACTCAAAAGAGTTGCTTTTCATACATACCTTCCAGACTTTGACAAAATGATCCCTGCTACCTCCAGAGGAGAACCGCAGTAGAAGCCTGAATTCCAGGTCTGAACCTAGCTTTTAAGGTTGGCTTCTGAGAACGCATATGCCATAAACTGTGAGAAAACCATTTCTGAATAACTGATGGTCTCTAATTTAGACAAATTATTCTGCTCTTTTTAGACTATGATTCTGAAAATTATTATTTCAACTGAATGTTTTTCCTCTCAAATTAGAATGAACAATTATGTTCCCAGAAGGCTAGCTTCCTTCCTTGGCTTGCTCTCTCCACATTTATTCTGTGCCCTTTCCTCTACTGATAGTCCTTGTGATACTACTAATCACACAGTGAGTGTGAAGGAAGAGGAAACTTCTAAACCATTGTCTATTTCTGATGTTGTAGAACATCTAAGAAGGGACATTTTGATGGTTTTATCTTAACTTAAGCAATGCAATTTTCTCAGAGATGAATGATCTGGGTTCTCTGGGGTTCCTTTTCCTCATGTATAAAATAAATGAGATGGACTAGAAGTTTTCTAAGTTCCCATTCACCTCTAACTCTGTGAAAAAGCCTGAGAAATGGCTTTTTAGAAAAAGTGTCAGAGAAAGGTGGAGTCAAGATGCATGTCACTTTGGTGGGGGTGGAACAGAGCCCTGAATCAGGAATCAAAGTTCTTATAATATAAGTTACCAGTGGGACTTCCCTCAACCACTTCACAGCTTTAGCTATGAAAGCTGTAAATGGGATCATGCTGATCAACTGAAGCAATGGTTGTCAAGGTGCTTTGAAAATAAAATCAAATACAAGAATCTGGGGTTGCTATTAGGAAAGCTGCAAAGAGGCTCCCTCAGAAATCACTTCTTTGCCTCTGGATTTTAGGTCTCCAGTCAACTTAAAATAAAGCTACATAGACATGCCACCATCCATCCAAGTTCAGCAACTGCAGTGGGGGGGGTTAAAATTTGCCAAAGGAATAGCAAGACAATAGTAACTTGCTAATGGGAAAATCCATGCTTTTAAGGTTAGCTAAAAAGAGTAACTGCTGAAAATAAAGGCTTTATTTGAAAGACATTTTGGAAATCTGCATTGGTTTTGTAACACATTAGGTTAGAAATTTTTATATTTAAAAAAAGAGACTTGTTTTCTACTAGATTCTAGTGGAGAATACTCTAGGCTAAAGCCATGATGCTTCATATTTATGTCTTAGTACTACTTCTAAGTTGCTATGCAAGTTTAGAAAAATGGCTGAAGGTCTAAGGTCAAGCTCTCCAAATTACAATGTAGATTAATAGTACCCGCTCAGAGTTTTCATATATTTCATTCCTAGTAGGTAAGTTAAAGGTAATTTTTTAAAAAATTATAAAAATTCTTTAGTATTTTAGATAAAAGTTACCATAATGTAGCCAAGGTATAAGGCTTTTCATACCTGGTATGCCCTAAAGTTGTTTGTAAATAATATCTTGTAAATGTGTAAATGTGTAAATGTGTTAGGAAAGGTGCTCGCTTCGGCAGCACATATAAAAAAAAATGTGTTAGGAAAGAAATATAAAATGCTTTATAAAGTGAAGAATCTTTTTTAAACCCCAAGTTGGATTACCATGTAAGTCTATGTTTTCAAAATCAGATTTTCTAAAAGCATAGTCTACCTATAGTGCTGTTTACATTAAACACACAGAGCTATTTACGAAGGTAGTGAAAAGAGTTATTTTCATGGAAGTAACACTTTAAGAAGCATCAGACATGTCACTGATCCAGAATCTAATAGAAAACTTCTAACTTTAAGGAAAATATTTCCCTGAAAATGTCAAAATATGGTGTATTAACAAAGAGCGAAGATTTATGTCTGGTGCTCCACTTTTTGACGGTTGCAGCCCAGGGAATGCTGCTTGACCCCCTTGCTCTGGTGGCCAGGGCAGCTTGTATTCCTGGGTCCCATAGGACTGCAACAGTCAGAGAAACAGTTCTTGGCAGGCTAACACCCCCAGAGCAATGCATGGACAATAAACTGAGCCACATCCATCAGGTTTCTGTGGAGACCTCTTTTCTTGTCCTGGACTTTGGCCTAAGGAGCAGGTGTCAGCCTTACACACATCTAGAGGCTACAGAGGTGCTTGCAAAGAACGTAGATCAGAGGCTGCCATCTCTGTGTGCTCCCTCTACCTTATTCCTACTTAGCGGGATCTCCCAGAAACAAACTTATGCATGTCTCTGGTTCCCTGATCTTTATAACCATCACCTAGGGGACACCTCCAGATTACTTGGCTCTGGTGGACAGTAGGCCTCATGCTGATAGTCCCACAGAAATGAATATATTATCATACTAAAAAAGCCTCTCCCTGAGGGTCTGATGTCCAATTAGCCTGAAGCTAAGTGCTGGCTGAGTTCCTCCCCTTTGGGACACTGACAGGTATTCACACACCATCAACAAATGAGAGCTATTAAAAATACAATAGGCTGTTTGGACAATCGGAAGCTTGAGAGACAACCAAGAATTAGAGCAGTGTTGAACAAGGTCCATCTACAAGAGCCTCTACTTCAAGATTGGGAGAGGTGGTTGTTTCATTTAATGCATAGAAACCAACAGAGTTAAGCAAAATGAAGAAACAGAGGAATATGTTCCAGACAAAAGAACAAGATAAAGCCTCCGGGGGAAAAGGCTTAATGAAACAGAGAAAAGTCATTTACCTGTCAAAGAGTTCAAAGTAATGGTCATAAAGATGTGCACTGAAGTAGGGGAAGGAATGGATGAACACAGTGAGAACTTCAATAGAGATAGAAAATATAAGAAAGTATTAAAAAAAAAAGTAAAAAGTACCAAACATTAGTCACAGAGCCAAAAAATACAATAATTGAACTGGGAAATATACTAGAAAGGTTGAACAACAGACTGGATGAATCAGAAGAAAGGATCAATGAACTAGAAGACAAAGCAGTAGAACTCACCTAATCAGAGCAGAGGGTCAAGAAGAAAGGAAAAAAAGTGAAGATAGCTTAAAGAATTTATGACACATCAAGCTGACTAACATTTGCATTACAATGTTCCCAGATGAGAAGAGAGAACAAAGAGGGTAGAAAATTATTCAAAGAAATAATGTCTGTAACTTGAGGAAGTAAAGAGACATCCAGACCCAGGAAAACCAGAGTTTTTAAATGAGATAAACCCAAAGAGATCCACAAGAAGAAACATTACAGTTAGAATGTCAAAAATTAAAAACAAGGAAAGAATTTTAAAAGAGGCAAGAGAAAAACAACTTGTTACATACAAGGAACATCCATAAGACTATCAGTATATTTTTTAGTCGAAACTTTGCAGGCCAGGAGGGAGTGACAAGATATATTCAAAATCCTGACAAAAATACAAACAAAATTCCAACCCAAAATACTATGCATAACAAATATATCAATTCATACTGAAGAAGAGATAAAGAGTTTCCAGACAAGAAAATACTAAAGGGGTTCACTATTACTAACCTGAATTTACAAGAAATGTTAAAAGGACTTCTTTAAACTAAAACAAAAGAACACAAATGAGTAACAAGAAAACATATGAAAAAATAACTCACTGGAAAGATAAATATATAGTACAGGTAGTGGATTAATCACTTATAAAGTGAGTATGAAAGTTAAAAGATCAAAGTAGCAAACAAAACTATAACTATAATAATTAGTTAAGGTATAAACAAGAATAAAATGTAAAATGTGACATCAAACACAACATAAAAATGTGTTGTGGAGGGGAGTCAAATGTAGAACTTCAGAACATGATCAAACTTAAGTTGTTACCAATTTAAAATACAGTCATAGATATAAGTTTTTATATATATGCCTCATGGTAACCACAAAGCAAATCCTATAGTAGATACACAAAAGAGAAAGAGAAAGGAATCTAAGCTACCACTAAACAAATCAGCAAACCACAGTGGAAAAGAGCAAGAGAAGAAACTACAGAGAGGAATTATAAAACAGCCAGAAAACAATTAAGAAAATGGCAGTAAGCACATGCCTATCAATAATTACTTTAAATGTAAATGAACTAATTCTGAAATCAAAAGACAGAATGGTTGAATGAATACCAACCAAACAAAAAAACAAGACCCATCTATATGCTGCCTGCAAGAGACTCACTTCACATGTAAGAAAACACACAGACTGAAAAGCAAGGGATGAAAAAGATATTCCATCCAAGTGGAAATCAGAAGAAAGGCAGGCTAGCAATATCTGTATAGGCAAGGAAATATCATAATGATGAAGGGATCAGTCCAACAGAAGGATATAGCATTTGTAAATATTTATACACTCAACATGGGAGCACCTAACTATATAAAGCAAATATTAATAGACCGAAAGGGAGAAATATACAGCAATACAGTAATAATAAGGGACTTTAAAATATACCCAACTTATATCAATGGATAGATCATTCAGACAGAAAACCAATAAGGAAACATTGACCTTAAACAAACAACATGTTAAACCAGATGGACTTAACAGATATATCCAGGAAATTCCATCCAAAAACAGCAGAATACACATTCTTCTCAAGTGCACATGGAGCATTCTCCAGGATAGATCATATGTTAGGCCACAAAGAAAGTCTTAGTAAATTTAAGAAGATGGAAATCATATCAAGTATCTTTTCCAACTACAGTGGTATGAACCTAGAAATCAATTACAAAAAGAAAACTTGAAAAGGCCCCAAAGATGTAGATTAAACAACATGCTACTGGGCAAGCAACGTGTCAAAGAAGGAATCAAAGGAGAAATAAAAAAATACCTTAAGGCAAATCAAAATAGAAAGACAACATATCAAAATTTACGGAATGCAGCAAAGCAGTTTTAAGAGAGGTACTCATGGAAATAAATGCCTACCTCAATAATAAGCAAAAACAAAAAACAAAACAAAAATCTAACGGTACCTCAAGGAACTAGAAAAAAAAGGCCAAAGTTAGGAAAAGGAAGGAAATAACAAAGATCAATGAGAAGTAAATAAAATGGAGATCAATATGACAATAGAACTGATTGATGAAACTCAAGAGCTGTTCTTTGAAAAGATAAACAAAATTGACAAAACTTTAGCTAGACTCACCAAGAAAAAAGGATTCAAATAAATAAAATCAGAAATGAAGAAAAATTACAATTGATATCACAGAAATACAAAGGATCATGAGACTACTATGAATAATTACACACCAAAATCTGACAATCTAGAAGAAATAAATTACTAGAAACATACAACATACCAAGAAGATATCATAAAGAAAGAGAAAATCTGAACAGATTGATCAATAGTAAGAAGATTAAATCAGTAATCAGAAACCTACCAATAAACAAAAAGTCTAGGACCGGATGGTTTCACTGGTAAAATTCTACCAAATATTCAAAGAAGAATTGATACCAATTCTTCTCAGAATCTTCCAAAAAAATAGAAGGAAGAATGCTTCCAAGTTTATTTTATGAGGTCAGCATTACCCTATTATCATATCGAGACAAGTATACCACAAGAAGAGAAAATTATAGGCCAGTTTCTCTGATAAAAAAGAGATGCAAAGATCCTCAACAAAATTTTAGCAAAACAAATTCAACAATACATCATTTAAAAGGATTATACACCACAATCAAGTGAGGTTTATTCCAAAGATGCAAGGATGATTCAATATCCACAAATCAATCAATGTGATACACCACGACAACAAAATAAACACTAAAAATCATATGGTCATCTCAATAGATGCAGGAAAAGCTTTTGACAAAACTTGACATCCATTTATGATAAAAAGTCTCAAACTAAGTGTGCAGAGAGGGAACGTAATTCAACATAATAGAGACCACATATGACAAGTTCATAGCTAAAATTATGCTCACTGATGGAAAACTTTTCCTCTTAAGATCAGGAACAAGAAAAGAATGTGCGCTTTCCCCATTTTTATTCAACATAGTACTCAAAGTCTTAGCTAGAGCAATTAAGCAAGATAAAGAAATAAAAAGCACCCAAACTGGTAAGGAAGAAGTAAAATTGTCACTATTTGCAGATGACATGATACTATATAGAAAACCCTAAAGACTCCACAAAAAAATTATGAGAACTAATAAAACAATTCAATAAAGTTGCAGGATACAAAATCAATATACAAAAATCTGTTATATTTCTATACACTAATAATGAGCCACCAGAAAGAGAAATTAAGAAAACAATCCCACTTATAATTGCATCTAAAAGAATAAAATAGGGGTTGGGGTGACTGGGTGATGGGCACTGAGGGGGGCACTTGGCGGGATGAGCACTGGGTGTTATGTTATATGTTGGCAAACTGAACTCCAATAAAAAATAAATAATAATAATAAAATAAAGTCAATCCTCTAGGTAAATGAAAAAAAAAAGAAAAAAATTTAGAAAAAATAAGAGGTTATTAAATTGTAACCAATTTTTTGATTTCCATAAAATAATAAAATAATAAAATAAATAAAATAAAATAAAATAAAATAAAATAAAATACCTAGGAATAAACCTAACCAAGGAAGTGAAAGGCCCATACATGGAAAACTATAAGACATTAATAAAAGAAATTGAAGACACACACAAAACATAAATATATACTGTGCTCATGGGCTGGAAAAATCAATATTGTTAAAATGTCCATACTACCCAAAGCAATCTAGAGATTCAATGCAATCTATACCAAAATTTAATGGCATTTTTCATAGAAATAGAACAAGCAATCCTAAAATTTGTATGGAACCACAGAAGACTGTGAATAGCAAAAGCAATCTTGAGAAAGAAAAACAAAGCTCAAGGCATCATGCCCCCTCATTTCAAAACTATAGTAATCAAAATAACATAGTACTGGCACAAAACACACCCACACAAATCAATGGAACTGAACAGACGGTCCACAAATAACGCATGCTTGTACAGTCAATTAATCTACAACAAAGGAGGTGAGAATATACGATGGGGACGGCAGTCTCTTCAATAAATGGTACCGGGAAAACGGGGAAGCTACATGCAAAAGAATAGCACTAGACCACTGTCTCATACCATACACAAAAATAAAATTGATTAAAGACCTAAATGTAAGACCCCAAACCATAAAACTCCTAAACGAAAACATAGGCAATAAACTTTTGGACATCAGTCTGAGCAATATATTTTTTGATCTGTCTCTTCAGGCAAGGGCAACAAAAGCAAAAATAAACAGTGGAGACTACATCAAACCAAGGAGCTTCTGTACAGTGAGGAAAATCATCAAAATATAAAAGGACAGACTATAGAATGAGAGACAATATTTGCAAATGGTATTTCCGATCAGGGAAAATCCTGATTGGGATTAATATCCAAAATATATGAAGAATTTATACAACTTGACACCAAAAAACCAATCTGATTAAAAATTGGGCACGGAAAAAAAATTGGGCATGGGGCCTGAATAGACACTTTTAACATAAAAAGTATACAGATGGGACGCTTGGGTGGCTCAGTGGTTGGGCATCTGCCTTTGGCTCAAGGCATAATCCCAGGACTCTGGGATCCAGTCCCACATCGGGCTTCCTGCATGAAGCTTGCTTCTCTCCCTCTGCCTATGTCTCTGTCTCTCTCTCTCTGTCTCTCATAAATAAATAAATAAAATCTTTTAAAAAAAGTATACAGATGACCAACAGACTCATGAAAAGATGCTCAACATCACTAATTATCAGGGAAATGCAAATCAAAACCACAATGAGATATCAACTTGCAACTGTCAGAATGTTTATCATCAAAAAGAAAAGAAATAGCACATGTTGCCAAGGATGCAGAGAAAAGGGAACCCTCGTGCACTGTTGGTGGGAACATAATCAGTGTGGCCACTCTGGAAAACAGTATGGAGATTCCTCAGAAAATTAAAAATAGAAATGCCATATGACCCAGTAATTCCACTTCTGGGTATTTATCCAAAGAAAATAAAAACATTAACTCCAAAAGATTTATGCCCTCCCATGATCATTGAGGCCTTATGTATAATAGCCAAAATATGGAAACAATATCAGTGCCCATTAATGCATAATTGGATAAAGAAGATTTATGTATTTATAATGGAGTATTATTCATCCATAAAAAATAATGAAATCTTGCCTTTTTTCGACAACATGAAAGGAATTTGAGGGCATTATGCTAAGTGAACTAGGTCAGAGAAAGACAAATATCATATGACTTCACTTATATGTGGAACCTGAAAAACAGAAATAAAAAAAAAATCAAGCTCATAAATACAGATTAGATTGGTGGTTGCCAAAGGTGGAGGGGGATGGGAGAAATGAGTGAAGGGGTCAAAAGGTCAAACTTCTAGTTATAAAATAAGTAAGTCATGGGGTTGTACGGCATAGTGCCTACAAATAATACTGTACTGCATATTTGAAAGATACTGAGAGTAAATCTTAAAGGTTCTTATTAGAAGAAAAAACCTAACTACGTAAGGTGACGGATGTTAGCTAGAATCCTGGTGGTTGCTGCACAATGTATACAAATGTCTAATCATTATGTTGCAGACATGAGTCTAATGTTTTATGTCAATATGCCTCAATAGAAAGAAAGAAAGAAAGAAAGAAAGAAAGAAAGAAAGAAAGAAAGAAAGAAGAAGAAAGAAAGAAAGAAAGAAAGAAAGAAAGAAGAAAGAAAGAAAGAAAGAAGAAAGAAAGAAAGAAGAAAGAAAGAAGAAAGAAAGAAAAGTCAAGAAACACAAACAAGCTGAAGTTTTTCAAGGTCACTTTCAATACCTACAATTTTACTAAGAAAAATAAAATAAATTTAATTGTATAGATAAACATTTATATTATTCAAATGTTTGTTTCCTGCTGCAGAAGAAACCAACAAGGGAAAATGCTTTCCATATTTATCATCACTAACAGATTGAGGTTTAAAAATTAAGTTAATGGGGTAGTATTTAGAAATACACACATACAAACACACACACACACACACACACACACACACACTTTCATTTTTCCTGTTTTAACAAAGAAAATGCTCTAGGGAAACTGCAGACCTGATTGTAAAGTCTGGTAATCTCTCCCTCTTTGATTTTCTGCAGCACTTACTGTCTACATGAATCATTTGGCGTGAGTGAATGGTCTTGTATCTTTTCATGCATGTATTTCTTGTCTGTACAACAAGAAAATGAGCTCTTGGAAGGAAGTTCCCTGTGACCCTAAACCCTATGCCTTATACCTCAATAATTGACTGACATGTACATTTGCAGGGAGGAGCCTGGTGAGATACACTTAAAACCTTTATTCATTGATTTACAAAATGTACAGTATTTACAAAATTTAGGCATTAATCCCATCTTGACATGAATGCAACGGGGAATCTGAAAATAAATAAATGGCACATAGGTTAATGTACACATCATGGCTGTTTGCACTTCGAGCCGTCACCAATGGTGGGATTTAACGGGAAGTTTAATGTGGTAGAAAAGTCAGATGGATGACGAGTCCTGGGCCTTCCACATGAGTGGCCCTTCCTTGGCTCCTTGAGGCTGGGGATGGCGAGCAAACCACTTCCTTTCAAGAGAACAGAACGCCAGCCGTTCTGATAGGCACGCGAGGTTCATGCAGAGTTTGTCGTGATACCCTGGGGTGGCAGATGAGTTCACAGCACTGTGGACCTGGTCCCCCCGACACCAGACAGGGAGGCTTTGGAGAGGTTGCCTTCTCATTAAGAACCAACATTTTGACTTTGTCTCTTACTCAAATTGCATGCAGTATGTGGCGGTTATCAGTGGAGGGGCCATGCACAAAAATGGTACGTGGAGATATGTACAACATCAATTTTTCACTGACTTAGAGCATTTATAGCAGTTAACCTGTCTCCTCTTTTAGCAAGAGGAATGGACTAGGAAGCTATGCCTCCACCCCTTAAAGAAAAAACACACCATACAAGTGGCATCCTGCAGAGACAGGACTAGTCAAACACCACATGATCAGATGGACAGATTCTCACAGTCAGGTTTGGAAGTTTTCCTAGTTTTCCTAATTCCATCCTCTCTGCTCTCTTCAATCCCACCTCAACCTACAGAACCTAAATTGGAAGGAAAAGGCTTCATGTTATTGAGCTTCGTAGAGTCTCAGTACCTTCATCAGTAAAGTGAAAATCCTAGTAATATTCCCTATAGGGTGCTTGCAGGTTTCATATGACTTAATATATATATATGTATATGTATATAAAGTGCTTAGCATAGTGCCTGCACATAAGAGGTGCTTAGTAAATGTCTTATCTCCCTCTACTTCCCCAATTATAAGCAACACATTGATAAGCCTACCGAACTCTCATTTAAGGCCATTTGATGCAATTTAGATTATTTCGTATCACAGCTACCACTGTCAGTCAGTTCATATTTGGTAATCCCTGAGGGGGGTCTCCTTTTATGAGCCTCAGAAATCTTCCTGTGCAGGCAGATGGACCCTGACAATACTCTCCTCTTTATCAGCAATGGCTCCACCAAATTTCATGCAAATATGCCCCTTAACCCTGCAGAGAAACTCACACTAGTGATGGTCACCACCCAATCACTTCTGGGACAACACCACTGAGGAAACCATGAGCAAAAGCCCTTGAGGCCAACACATTACTCTTGCTCAAACATAAGTTAATTTTTTTCAACACTGATGCAAGTATTATAGGTCACTTTCAACGAACATATATTACAAGCTCTATCACTGTTGAAAAAATAAGTATTCTAATTTGGTCACTTTGTTCAGAATAAAGAATATCTTACAATATATTTAAGTTTCTCATTATGCCATACAAAAATAAATATTGTATAAATGATTTACAAGGAAGAAGAAAAAGTTGTAACTCAGGCCAAAAATACAGGAAGGATGGCAAAAATGTTACCATCTACTTCAAAAGCAATCACCTAAAAGAAAGAAAAATTCCCATTTGGTCTCCTTACTAGTCTCACCATCACCCAAGTGGCCCACCTACTTCTCATCCTAGGATATTAGGTCTCCTTTCCCTATCAGTTTTGAGATAATGTGATGCAGAACCTTCTCCCTAAAGTCACTGGAGAACTGAAAGAGGAAGAACCCAGGAGGGCCCCCTGGCAGTATGATGTATGATGGAAGGGCCCTCTGTGAACACAGGTCAACCTCCACACATCTTCTTATTCTGAAATCCTCTGTCTAGCTAAGCTATGCCTGAAGAGAACTCCATGAGTGGAGAAAAACCCTACTTTGGGATTCCTTGGATACCCTTGGCCCAAGGAGAATTCAGGATCTCACGGAGCACAACGAGGTGCCAAATCATGGCCAATCTCACCAATTATGATGAAAGGATATGCAGCTACTTTATGGGTGCTAGTTCCATTAAGTTAGGAAAAATCCTTCTCCTGCTACCCCTCCCCCTATACAACAAACTTATGATTGCCTCTTATTTCCTGCACTGTGCAGAGGGAATAGGATTCCAACCACTGGGAGAAGAATGTTGGGAAAATTAAATTGGACAACTACTTACTACTTTTCCAGGGACCTGGTCAGAATCTCCAAGGAAACAGTCTGTTCATTTTGGAATCAAAGTTGTAAAATTCTAAAGCTATAAATAAATTCATGATTATATTTAAACCAGTGGTCCCTCACTTTTCTCCTGAAGAACACACATCTGTGCATGTCCATATAACACGTTGTCTAACACTCAGGGGGTCCCAGGACCTCCCATGGCTCATGCCTGTCCTCCAAACTAAGAGCCTCAGATCTCAATAAATGCAACCATTTTCCTGGGGTAAAAAGAAACGTTTGTGGCATACAACTCAGGGTCTGTTGTGGGGGCAGGCTGGCTTTAATAAGGTCTCGGACTCGAAATGACTACACGGAAGCAATGCTTGTTCCTCATGGTAAGTGGAAATGCTTGGCTGTGCAACATCTGTTGAGTGTCATGGTTTCACACATGTAACTATTGTCAAGCCCATGACTCATGCATGACCAGGGACCATGGAGATCCCCAGGGATTGCTACTATACACGGCGCCTTTGAGCTGCTATAGTGTGAGTCCCAACCACACCCACAAGCAGGACACTATCACTGACACACAGTGTGGGTGCCCATTTGTCTGATTTATGGGTGACGTTGTGGCAAATGTGGCATCGGTTTCATTTCGGGGGAGTGGCAAGTTACAGATATTTCCTTCACAACAGGAAGTGCAGACCTGAAAGAAAGGAAGAGAAACAGAAGGCTGATGAGAAGCTGGCAGACCATGGAAAGACGCAAGGACTCTGGAGGGAGCTGTCTCCCTCACAGTAAGACTGAAATGAAAACTACCTGTTCCACAAGAGAGGCACAACCCTGCACTTAAGGAAGTGGGATGAAATTTCATCTGGAGCCAATGTGATCAAAAGGAAAATCTCCTGGGCTAAGGTTCAAGGAACGTGAGCTCCACTTTTGACATCCGACCGGGTGGTTATCACATGGTTCTACGACCTTCTTAGGTCTCAGCTTTTCCATCTGCGAAATGGGGATTATAATACCCTACGGGATACCCTATACCCTATAGGGTACCCTATAATACCCTACCTACGGTCTCAAAGAAATCCCTTCTGAGTACTTGAGGGTAACTTTCACTTGCCAAAGTTCCACAGTGTAAGTGAAGTGGAAACAACCCAACTTACACTTAACTATTACTTTCACTGGAACAGTCTACGTAACTACCGCCATCCTTGCGGGTGAGGTCAAAGTTTGGAGGGTTTTCATTAATGCAGTTGTTCCTGCCTTATACTATGCTATTCACGGACCATAAGAAAGAAATAAACCTAAAGGGTTATTGGCTGAAATTATTTGGGGCCATGGCTACACAGACTATAAATCAGTAGCTTCAGCATCCCCTGGGAGTCTATTAGAAATGAAGAATCTCAAACCTCACCCCCAATTTAGCAACTCAGAATCTTCATTTTAACAAGATTCCCAACTGATCCATGTGCACAGTAATATTTGAAAAACTGTCTGATGGTCATTAAAAACTGTCTATTTAGTCATTATCCTGCAAGGATTTGAGTCTGGTCATACTTGACACGGGCTAGTAAGACATCACGATGTTGAGGAGAGAAACTGAAGGTCAGAAGTGAGTCTGAGTTCTCTCTGTGGACAGAACTGAGCACATGATGTCACTTCCCTGATCTTTACCTTTATCCACGGTAAAGGAGCCACAATAATGCCTGAGCGCCTAGTTTGCTGGGAGCGGGCCAGGTGGGGAGGTAAAACCCTTGAGTTTACCTTCTATATTCAGACCAGCATCAACTTGGCAGATTATATTTTGAAATGGAATTCTTAGTGTATTGCACAAGTGGCTTGAAACCTGGGTATCTTCTGGAAGGCCCTAGTAAATGTGCTGTTCTGGGGTTTTGAGAGCAGAAGTTGCTTCCAACCACCAGGAAGGCAGCCTGATGGGGAGAAGTGGGCCAACCTCAAATAAAGGCCAAGGCCTGATGTACAAGACGTACAAGAGCACACATGGAGCTAGCTCGGAGCAGCCAGCAGGAGAGCCAGGGGCATTCCCTACTCCGACGCCTTCCTCTGGTTCTTTATATTCTCCTTCAAGGCTCCATCTGAAGTTCACTTTACCACATGGAGTTTAAGGGGAGCAAACCCACCAGGAGATGGTTCTCTGACCACCAATTCAAATGATCCAGGAGCCAATGGGCACCTTCCCCAAATCAGCATTCCAATCAGGACAGGAACCTCCCTTCACGGACAATGACCAGAGCCCAGCTGCCGCGGCCATCCTCAGCTGAATGAACTGCTGCTACATCTGCAACGCTTCAGCATGAGGCCCTAACTGATCTCTCATTCCTCCTCCTTCTGGTGGTTTTGTTACTTTCCTCTGAGTAAAGAAAGGGCTTACGATAACTTTTGGTACCCCCTGGTGGTGTGCTTACATAATCTATACTGGTTTTCCTATGCTCTGGTATAAATTTATTCTTTTAAAGCAAACGGGAAAGGAGAATCTTCTCGTAATGGTACAAAGACAGTCAAAAGCCAGGCTATATGGAGGAGGGAGAATCTGCTCATGAGCACCGGCACGCGCGTCTGCAGTGGGGGATGCTGACTGGGCTGTCCCGGTCACTTGCTTTGTTGCCCAGACCTTGTGGCCTTCATGTTCAGAATCTCTGCAGCCAGTGGACAAGCACTCTTCCAGTGGAACGCAGCGTTTGGTAACAGAGATGCTGTTTCCTGTGACTTCCATCGTATGCTGAGTGTAGCAGTATCTGGTCTCTGTCAACAGAGAATATATGTTTCAATTGAGATGGGAAATGTTAGCCCAGCCTGCCTGGAAGGGAAACAACAGGAGTGTCAACACTACAAGTCCTGAAGAGATTTAACAGCACGTGAACTGTACACCGTGTTGGGTTTATGTCCGATCCCAAAGACGTCCTTGGCGAGATGCACTTCACCGCGGGAGGAGGAGGAGAGCCTTGTGAAGAACACTGGGCTTTCTGCCTGTCATATCCCCATAAACCAAGGTATAATGGTATCACTCTTTGCCTTTCAACAAGTTGTGCCACTGTACTGATTTTTATTTTTAGGGGAGGGGAGGTCTGGAGGGACGATTAGGATGTGAGAGTCAGCAATTTCAGGAAGATAAAGGGATGAAAAAATTCAAAGAATGCAGGTTAAAAAAAGAAGTTAGGCACGTAACAATGGTCTTCAAGGAGTTAAAAGACTATAGCAGAGGCTGGTGTGTGTATGTGTATGTGTGTGTAAATGTGTGTGTGTGTGTGTGTGTGTGTGTGTGTGTGTCTATTTGGAAACAGCTATTCCCATGTACGGGCCGAACAATTAAAAACAGATTCATTTTATCTTGAGAAAATGACTTTACCCGAAA
Source organism: Vulpes lagopus (assembly GCF_018345385.1). Classification (NCBI taxonomy): domain Eukaryota; kingdom Metazoa; phylum Chordata; class Mammalia; order Carnivora; family Canidae; genus Vulpes; species Vulpes lagopus. The sequence continues at coordinate 30,924,595 of NC_054847.1, read as the reverse complement.
GACCTTCTGGACAACAAGCATAGCCGGATCCTAGAATTTAACCCAACAATGTCCATTTAACAATGCAAATCTGAGGGGCATCACTTCTCCCAAGTACGATTTCAGCGTCTCCTAGGATGGCACATGTAGACGGACCATGATGCAAGTTTCTAGACATCCCTCAAAATCTTAGGAATCCAAAAACTTAAGATTTCTTCCAAACTACCATGGAAAATTTCTCTACTTCTAATTTAAAGACTAAAGAGAAATGGCTCTGTCAAAGTAATTCTTTAAGGCCTCAAGGCGGTGTTCAGCTTTCTAAGCCTGGGATTTAGGAGAATGTTCCTGCTCCATTTTCAGATTGAAAAAGAAAATGAATAATTCTTAAGAAATGTCACCGAGCTGTTTTTCATCCATATCTTGGATTCAACTTTGCATGCTTTATACATTCTGGATATTTAGTGGCTAATATGGAATTATGACCTTCTAGAACATTATTTATTAGGCAATAAAAATCCCCCCCACCAGACTCTGTCACAGTTTTGGCAGATTTTAACCAAAGTATGAAAGTCCAAAGAAGAAAGCTTAAAGGTTCTAGGCCCTGAGGATGAGCTCATACAGACACAGCCTGGGAGTCATGAAAATTCAGGGGTTTTAACAATCACCCAAAACACCCCCACCTGCCAGGAACCTGCATGACCTCTGACTGAGTTGTGCTAAGGACAGATTTTCCTAACGGTTACACGAAAGTGTGGTGTCCCTGGGCAGAGTCAGCGTCCCTCAAGCGCTGTCCCCGCAGTGCACCCTGACTAGAATTTGTCAGTGGGAATCAGGTCAAGGCAGCCCTAGCTCGTCAGGGCTCTGGAGCGCTCTTTGGGAGTGGAATAAGTAAGGCTGCCCTATGAGCCCACAGAAAAATTGAAAGTTTTGCACCTGGCAATGAATTCTCCCAAAGTGCTAAAATATTTTAAAACTGGAGTGATTAATTTTCTGATGCGGAGGAGGTGGCGGGTCTCCTCTGATTCTTTTTTTTTTTTTTTATCTTCTTTTTTTATTTATTTATTTTTTAAGGCAGTGACAGGTTTTAATAAATGAAGACCAGTAGCCTGAGAGATTTACCATATTTCCCAAAGAGGACTGGTTTACCTCGCTGGTGCCAGACTTGGGCATTTATGGTCATCATAGGAACACCTTTCCCACCCCATCCCACCTTCGGATGTTCAAGAGAGCAATAAAGACAGGAATGCTCTTATCTCCTTTCTCCCCTTCACGCAGACAACCAGGAGTAGCTGCCAGAGGTTTTATTGCTCCGAAGGTAAATCTGAGCAGATAAGATCATACGTTTATAGAATAAGTAAACCATTACATGGTTTCGGTTTTGGAAACTGGGTTTGTCCCCCAAGTATTAAATGCTCTGATCTTAAGTAAGCCTTGAACAACAATTGGTGAACTTGACATAACTACTTTTTGTTCTTACTTTTGTGTCCATAATAAACCCTCTTTTAATTTATTAATTGGAAATTTATTCCACTGCAAAGATAATAAACAATGCATTTTTCCCCCAGGAAAATATGCAAAAGTCCAGTACCTAATAAGTTAATTCTTGCTATCCCGGGGAGAGAAAAATGACCAGTGATGAGTCTAGATAAAAAATTTTCTTACACTCATAAAATATAACCCAGGAAACAAAGATATTTTGAGAACACCCCATTACTTTCAGCAGCAGCTACCCTTAGATCTGAACTGTTAATCCATTCCACTTCTTATCTTACAAAACCCCTAGGTGAGTTATGAAATGTTAATACAAAAAAAAGTTCTACAGTTAAGTAAGTTTTGGAAATATTCAAATAAAGTTGAACAGGTTTTTTCAGAACACAACTTAGGAGAGCCTTGAGTGTGTATTTTGATCTCCAAGGCAGGCGGGGGGCAAGCAGGCAGCATTTCCCAAGCAGAACTAGGTGGACCACATGTGGCTTATCACTGGGCTGTAGAATTGATAAAAAAAAAAAAAAAGAGTTTCAGCCACAAAGCATTGCTCTCCATGCATTCTGAATAATCCTTGGGTTAGTAATGAGGTTATATGAGAATCAAGCCTGCTGATAACTTCACACTAAAAGGATTTCAAAGGCTTTTATCTAAAAGATAAAAGATGGATTTGAATTTCTACTAGGTTAGTTTTGGCCTCTAAAATCTTATATTCTGCAACTGCCTGGTATTCCCAGAGGTTGTGAAACACAAGTCTTTTACTCTAAGACTCACAGGCATGCAACTGAAAGCAGAACTGGGTATAAGAGAGCTTAATCAACTCCCAAAAAACATAATATATAATTTTCATGAAATACACACACACACACACACACAGAAATTCCATGAACTAGTTTTAAAATAAAAAAAAATCAAAAAAAGTTTCAAAGCTAAAATGTAAATTTCCATTTACCCACCAATATTCATTTTCCAATACGGAAGCAGTATTTAAACAAAATATACGTTAAATGATTTGAATTAAAAATGACCAACTCGTCAGTAAAAGGGTTTCCTCACCACTCAGTTATTCCTTGTGGGTCCACTGGTTTGGTGTGTATGTGTGTGTGTGTGTGTGTGTGTGTGTGTGTTTTAACAAACATATCTAATGATTAAAGTGATGCTAGAGAACAAGTCTCCATGTGCAAGAAAATTAATGGGAGGAGTACAGCTTTAATCATAGTATTACAAACTATATTGAAAAAAAAAAAAAAGTCTAGTGACATCTGCCGACACACGCCCAGCCTGAATCCTTCCTGTGTCCTCAGCCCTTCACATCGGGCTGTGCTCCTCCCAGGTTCTCCTCTGCAATGACTGTTTGCCTAAGTGTCCCCTTGGATGTCCTTCTCCCATGTCTGACCCCAAAGGATTTCTTTGCACCTCTGTATCATGTCCTCTGTGTGATTCCCCTGGGCTTCAGAGTTTTGCCTTCTAGAGTTTCTCCTCCATCTCTGGTCTCTTTTCTTGCTACACTTTCCTTAATATCCTCCCATGTTCTGTTCTTTTTTTTTTTTTTCTTTAAAGATTTTATTTATTTATTCATGTGAGAGACAGAGAGAGAGGCAGAGACACAGGCAGAGGGAGAAGCAGGCTCCCTGCAGGGAGCCCGACATGGGACTTGATCCCGGGTCTCCAGGATCCCATCCTGGGTTGAAGGCGGCGCTAAACCGCTGAGCCGCTGGGGACTGCCCCCATGTTCTGTCCTTGAACCTCTTCTCACTTCTCACTCAAGGGACCTCATCCAACCTCTGATGATGTTATCTTCATTCTGACACTCTCCCAAACCACAGAACCAAATCTCCAGCTCTCTCCTGGACAGTCAGCAGTATCTCAAATCTCATGTATCTTAAACAAATCAAATCCCCATTCCCATCCCCATCTGTTTATCTTCCTGTGCTTCTATCCTCAGAGGTGACACCACCATCTTGGACTATGAAATTCAGAAGCAGCTCAGATTTCTCTTCTCTTCAGCTCAGGCATCTACAAGTCCCTGAAATGTCTCCATTATCCACCTAATTCCTCTGTTTCATTTTCTATTTTCCCTTTGCATCATTTCTTGTCTCATCTCTGACTTCTCTACTTTCTAATGCAGATGCCAGACAACCACCAGAAATGTTAGTGAAACCAAGGTCAGATCATGCCCCCCCACCCTCCCCACCCCCCGGTCTGTGAGGGCCCAAGTGCACCTGCCTGTTACAGAGCCCTGGCTGCGTACCGCTAGGTTTAGTTAGCTTACTGGAGTGGCCACGGGTGGTTCACTGCTTTCTCCCTGCTCCTAAAGCTGTGTGTCAAGGGGAAAAGAGGAGCTTTGCTTCCCAGCTACAAGCATCGATTACGTTTATAACTCACATCTTGAAACTCAGCATTTATTATTATTCAATGTTGCCCTTGATCTAGGTCTGAAACTATCTCATCATTGCTTACTGGATACCTTGAGACACCACATTACATCTTTTGCCCACCCTTCACAACCAAAATGTTTCCCCCTAGCTTCTCCTGGAAACCTGTACTTTAAAGTTCAATCTAAATGTGATGAATTCTGTGAAACCTTTCTTGATTTTCCTCCTACCAGATTCATAGACCTTCCTAGTTTCCTCATTTGGTATGTCTGGCTTTCCTTCTAAATCACAGTTTCTCAGCATTAGCACAATTGATGTTTTTTATCACAGTTTCTCAACATTAGCACAATCGATGTTTTTTTTCTGATTTTTTTAAAGTTTTTATTATTTTGAGATAATTACAGATTCCCATGATTTGTAAGAAATAATACAGAGGGATCTCACATATCCTTCACCCACTTTTCCCCAAATGGCAACATACTGCAAAAGGATGGTATAGTATCACAATCAGGATATGGTCGTTGATGCAGTCAAGATAGAGAACATTTCTGTCTCCACAAGGATCACTCGTGTCAACATTTTATTCTCACATCTTCATCCTTCCTTTCCCTACCCCCTCCTTAATCCTTGGCAACTACTAATCTGTGCTCCATTTCCATAATTTTATCACTTTAAGGATGTTACATAAGTGGATTTATATAGTATGTGAACTTTGGGGATTAGGCATTTTCACTCAGCCTTAATCACTTGAAAGTCATCCAGATTGTCATATCAACAGTTTGCTAATTTTTAATCCTGAGTAGTATTCCATGCTATGGATGCACAAAGACTGGTTTAGCCATCCACCGACCTAAAGGGCATCTAGGTTAGGGATATTATGAATAAAGCTGCAATCAAAACTTGTGTAAAGGCTTTTGTGTGGACACAGGTTTTCATTTCTCTGGGATAAATGCTCAGAAGTGGAATTACTAGGTTATATGGTGGATGTCTGTTTAGCTGTTTATGGAACTGTTAATACTGTTTTCAAGAGTAGCTGTACCATTTTATACTCCCCCAGCAATATATGCATAATCTAGTTTCTCCAAAATCTAACTGGCATTTGATAGTATTATTTTTGTTTTTTAGCCATTCTGGTAGATATACTGTGATACCTCATGTTTTTAATTTGCATTTTCCTAATTGCCAATGATGTTGACTATGTGCTTATTTGCCATCTATTTATCTTCCTTGGTGAAATATCTGTTCACGTTTTTTTGTCATTTTCTTAATTGTTTCATTTTTTACTATTGTGTTTTGAGAATTCTTTAAATATTTTAGATATTAGTCCTTTGTCAGATATTTGATTAGCAAATATTTTGTGTCAGTTTGTTGTTTGTCTTTTCATCCTCTTTCTAGGGTCTTATGTAGAACAAAGATTTTTAAACTTTGATAAAGTCTGATTTACCCATTTTTCCTTTTACAGATCATGCTTTTTATATCAAGTCTAAGAACTATCCATACCTATAGATTTCAAAGATTTTCTCCTGCGTTTTTTTCCTAAATGTCATGCAGTTTTATACTTGCCATTTAAGTCTATGACTAATTTTGAGTTAACTTTTATAAAGAGTGTAATGCTTAGGTTGAGGTTCATTTTTTTGCCCATGGATGTCCAAATGTTCTAACACATTTGTTGAAAAGGCTCTTTTCTCTAATGAATCAGATTTTGTGACCTTGTCAAAAATAAGCTGGACATATTTTTGAGAGTCTCTTTCTGAGATCTCTATTACGTTCCACTGATTATGCTTCTATTCCTCTGACAATACCACAGTCTTGATAACTGTAACCATTGGAGAAATATTGAAAGGGGTAGATTGGTTCCTCCCACTTTATTCCTTTTCCAAAACTGTTTCAACAATTCTAGTTTCTTACCTTCCCATATTAATTGTATAATAATTTTAACTACATACTAATATATAAAAACTACTATTTGTATAACTACAAATAATTCTGCTAGAATTTTGATGGGAATTGTGTAAAAGCTGCATATAAATTTGAGGAGAATTGACATCTTTACTATATTGAGTTTTCAACTCATGAACACGGTCTCTATTTAAACTTTTTCTGAAAAAAAAAAAAATAAAAAAATAAACTTTTTCTGAATTCTTTTATTAGCACTTATAGTTTTAGCATAAAAATCTTATAAATGTTTTGTTAGATTTCCCCAATCACATTCAGAAGTACTGGGGGTTAGGACTTCACATGGGAATTTCAGGGGGGACACAACTGAGCCTATGACAGATCCTTGTTGGTAGAGATAGTAACCAAAAACAGTCATGTAAGAAGCCTCTGGGCTGACAAAAATAATCAATTTCTTAATCAGGGTACTGCTTCCATGGCTCATTTTTTTAAGCTTTGCTAGTGGGTTTTTTTTTTTTAATTTTTATTTATTTATTCATGGGAGACACAGAGAGAGAGAGAGAGGTAGAGACACAGGCAGAGGGAGAAGCAGGCTCCATGCAGGGAGCCCGATGTGGGACTCGATCCCGGGTCTCCAGGATCAGGCCCTGGGCTGAAGGCGGCGCTAAACCGCTGAGCCACCCGAGCTGCCCCAGTGTGTTCAATTTGTGAAAATTCATCGTGCTGTTCACTATTCTGCGTATGTTACATCTCAATTATAAGTTCAGTAAAATGAAAAATGAAAGAAAAAAGAGTCCAAGTTAAAGGAAAATTTATGAAGGGAACGAATTACAAACTGAGTTGTAGATAAGGTCAATTACGTGGAGTGTACCCCAATTAGGACTTATCACATGGTCTCCAGGATCTAGGCATCTGATTAATCTCTTGGCTTTCCTGATCCTATCAGTTACTCTCCACAGACCCCTGAAAGAGACTCTTTTCTTTTCTTGCCCCAAGTAAAAAATTCTCCAAGTAAAAAAATTAAAGGCAGAAATTAAAAATAAATGAATACTCATCAACCTGATTGAGTCGTAACTCTTCCTTTACCCTATCGTCAGCACCTCTTGAAGAAACTGCCAAACAGGTACTTTCTTGGTTTTATTTTTGTCTTGTCTTAAAAAAGAAAAGATAAATCACCCATACTTCCTAAGGACAGGCGACATAGGAAGTTAAGGAAACCCTCTTTTAAAGCAAATCCCTGACATTCAGAAAGCTATGTGCTTATTACCAGGCAAAGGCCACAACGGTGGTTGGGAAGATAGGTGAAAGTGGCGAGGATAAACGGGACCTCACCGTGAACCGTGGTTCAAATAAAAGCAAGAAGACAAAAGCATCAAGGGGATGCTTCCTATCTGAGGCAATTGTGCTCATGGAAAAAACTCGGGCAAAAACACCGTGGATTGGAGCTGGCTGGATGATTTCAGGTGTCCAAAGAACACCCACGTTGTCTAGGCTGATGAAATTTGGGTTAAAAAATCACTGACCAGTTCTGATTGGAGAAGCAATCTGGGACTTTCAATGCCAGCTGAAATGAACTAGCTCCTGCCTTCTTACCAAGAGATAACAGAATAAAATTAAAATAGCCAGATCAAACTGAAACAACAGAAATCCGCGTGGAAGCATAGGCGGGCCCCCGGGGCAGAGGGGATGCGAAGCGTGGCTGGACGTGTCTCCCCGCGCTCCCCTCGGGGCATCTGCTGCCAGGGAGGCCCTGCTGGGGCGGGGAGCTGGGCAGGGCCTTTGCCACTACCCGGGGCGCCGAGGGGCACCAGCAGGGACCCGAGCCCGTGGGGGAGAGGGCGGCGTGGGGACACAGGCTGGTGGCCTGGCCACCCGCTCGCAGGCCGCTGCTTACGAAGCTCAGCCCGTCACCTTGCAGCTCCTCTCGCCTCTGCCAACGCGGAGCGCTGGGAGGCTGCGCAGTAACAGGCACTGCCAGGCGCTGCCGGGCGGCAAGAAGTGGCACGATTGTTCTGGAAGGCTGCTAGGCCGTCGCCGGGAAGGCCAAAGCACACGTGCCACACGCCCGGCAACCCCACGGGGCTGCACTTAGCAGAAATGCACACACACATGTACCAAAACACGTGCACAAGAACGCTCACCGCACCCAAAGTCCGCAGGCAGCCCCAGTGCCCATCGAGAGTGGACGCAGTGGAGCACACCCCAGAGGACGGCCCCACGGCTCGTGAACACGCGGGTGACTCTCACATAAGAAACGTGGGGAAGAAAAGGAATACGGCCTGCGATTTCATCGGTGTGTGGCTGTGCTGGTCATCACAACTGTGCCACCTCCGGGAGGCCGCCTGCAGCTTAGTGGCCTGGCGAGGCCTAGCATAGGGGACGCACACGCCGCCGGTTCACTTTGTGAAATTCCAACGAGCTCAGCGCTACGATCCATCTATCCGCTTCCTGGCGTGGCTGTTACCCTTCAATTTTAAGGTTTTGACTTTTAAAAAAGGAGGAGGTCTAAGACTTCCAATTAGCGATAGGACAAGCAGGGTCACCTACACAGCCCGTGGTCACCCCCAGCAGCCAGCAGGGTTGGTGCTGTGTAGCCAATAGCTTCTGTGGACACACGAGTGAACTCTCCTGGGGAGCCCGGGGGGCCCATCGGGTGCGCGGCTGCCTCCAGCTCAGGACGTGACCCTGGGGTCCCAGGATGGAGTCCCGCCTTGGGCTCCCTGCGAGGAGCCTGCCTCTCCCTCCGCTGGGGTCTCTGCCTCTCTCTCCGGGTCTCCAATGAATGAATAAATAAAATCTTAAAAATAAAACAAAATTAAATAAACAAGTGAACTCTCCTGAACATAAGGGAAATTCTAAGGGCCAACGCTAGGCTCTGAGTTCTCCACCCAGGATGGAGATGGAGTGGGGAGGTGTTCAGAGATAAACTAGAAGATGTGAAGCCTGGGGGCTTAGAGCTAGGATAGAGACCCTTAGAGAACGAGGACACCACGGAGGGCTGCAGTCTAACATCTAACATCGCCTAAAAGAGAAAACAAATCTGCCCTTAGGCAAAGTAAAACAGAAAGGCTGCCCGAGAGGGACGGGACAGTAAGGCAGGCTTTCCTGCGAATTATAGCCCCGGGCTTGTCTTCGGCTGTGCTGGGGCCACACTGATAGTTCCTGCTTCAACCGGGTAACAGATGTGAAAAGGGTCACCCAGGACTTTGCCCCGAAGTACTTTCAGGGGAAGATTTTGTCTTACAGGGAGGCATCTGCACTTCAGGATCAAGAAGAAACCTAAAAGCCCTGGCTGCTCAGGCATCCTCCATGGAATGAGCCTTTTTGAAATTGTGATGTTTTGGACTTGACATTTAATTCCACAGACTCCTAATAAACACCGAGCCAGCCCCTGTCCTGAGGCGCTGCTAGGCCTGCACGCGGGCTAAACCTGGGCTCTGAGGGTGTGCGGTTAACCCCGAGTTTTCTTTCATCAGCTCCTTAAACTGGCCCCTCGGATGATAGGATTTCAAGATCCCTCCGACTCCGGCGGCTGTGCGGGGCGTGCTCAGAAACCAGAGGCTAAGCAGCAGCCGGCCAGGTGGGGCAGCGAGGGGCGGCCAGGTGGGGCAGCGAGGGGCGGCCAGGTGGGGTGGCGAGGGATGGCCTGGTGGGGTGGCAAGGGGCGGCCAGGGGGGGCAAGGAGAGGCGGCCAGGGGGGCAGCGAGGGACGGCCAGGTGGGGCAATGAAGGGTGGCCAGGTGGGGCAGCGAGGGGCGGCCAGGTGGGACGATGAGGGGCAGCCAGGTGGGGCAGTGAGAGGCGGCCAGGTGGGGCGGCGAGGGATGGCCAGGTAGGGTGGCGAGGGGCGGCCGGGGGGGGGGGGCAAGGAGAGGCAGCCAGGTGGAGCGGGTGAGGAGTGGCCAAGTAGGGCGGCAAGGGGCAGCCAGGTGGAGCAGGGAAAGGCGGCCAGGTGGGGCAAGGAGAGGCGGCCAGGGGGGCAGTGAGGGGCAGCCAGGTGGGGCAGTGAGAGGCGGCCAGGTGGGGCAGCGAGGGATGGCCAGGTTGGGTGGCGAGGGGCGGCCGGGGGGTGGGCAAGGAGAGGTGGCCAGGGGGGCAGCGAGGGGCGGCCAGGTGGGGCAATGAAGGGTGGCCAGGTGGGGCAGTCTGGCGGCCAGGTGGGGCGGCAAGGGGTGGCCGCGGGCCTCCTCCTCTCCTGCCGAGGAGACTGCTGGCAGGGATCCGTAGCTCAGAGGCCGGGGCAGCGTGACAGCGAGCGCACATTACCAAAGTCAGTCCGGGAGCCCGAGTCGTCGGTGGCTGGTGCCGCCCTGGCCCCGAGGACTCGGGACAAGGCCTGCTGGCCGCTCGCCTGCCGCCCGACGCCCAGCCACACGTCTGGGACCCTGCAGGCCAGCTGGCCCTGGCGGCTCACGTACAGCAGGCACCGTGGCATGTCGGTGTGACGGAGCTTGGTTTTCAAACATCCTCGAAATCCAGATGATCCCCGAGCAGTTTGAAATGTGGGCTTATTCCACAGAGAGAAGACTAAATACTGGCACGAAAGGGGTTTTTCGCTTTCAAGCAGTTATTTTCACATCGTGTGATAATGAAAACGCAGCTGGACGAGTCACAGAACAAATAAGAGGCCAAGCACCTCACGGAAAGCTGGGGTGCTCGTCCACAGCAGCCCCTGAGCCTCCCTTACCAAGCCCCTTGGTGGCTCTAGGGCCGCTGCCAACTACTAACAAGTGGGGAGAAATAAATCTCGGGTTGTTCAGTGGTTAGAATTCAGATTTTAATCTAATAATCAATGATGCTGTTTTCATCATTAGAAAAATCTGGAGATCGCCCAGAGGAAAAGATGGAAACGTCCAGAGGCTCCTGGAAAGTGGGGTTGGCCAAGAAGGAAGCTGAGTGTGGTTCCATCCCTTCTCAGGTCACAGCCTTAGTCCCTACTCCTCCAATGATGTTCAAGGCTCCACAAAATACCCAAGCTCCACCTCTTTGCCCCCCTGTTCTCCAACATGGACTAGTGGCCATGCCCAGCTCAGGTCTCTGCTGGCCCCGAGCCCCCTGGGCAGCCCATCGCCACACCTGCGCTCTGAGGGACCCCCCGGAAGGCCCTCCTTGACACTCTGCTTCCGTGGCCCAGTTGCAGGGCTGCTGCCTCCCCCTGGCCCACGACGCCCTCAGTGCCACCTCAGCCCCCATAGGGCCGCGGTTCCCGTCGGCTCCCCCACACCACATGCCACACTTCACCTGCCACTTGCTCTTGTCCCGACATCCTCGACACTTGACACATTCAGATCTTATCCCTCCAGCTAACTGGGTGCTCCCTGAAAGCAGAAACCCGGTTCCTACCTTCCACTGCATAATCCCCCCCAAAAGCCTGGCATGGTCGCTCTGCATCATGAACCTCAGAGCATCACTTTCCACTAGCCTTCCAAGTTTAAGGACAAAAAAGATAAAAGCGGGAGGGAAGGGGATCCCTGGGTGGCGCAGTGGTTTCGCGCCTGCCTTTGGCCCAGGGCGCGATCCTGGAGACCCGGGATCGAATCCCACGTCGGGCTCCCGGTGCATGGAGCCTGCTTCTCCCTCTGCCTGTGTCTCTGCCTCTCTCTCTCTCTCTGACTATCATAAACAAATAAAAAAAAAAATTAAAAAAAAAAGCGGGAGGGAAGAAGGGAAAAAGAGAAATTGTGTGAACAATTTCTTGCTGTGATTCTTTCCGATATCTATACTTTGGAAGAACTGGTTTTGACCTCTGGACAGAGGACCACAAAGGATCGTCCCCTTTTCCTGAGAGGGATCAAAGCAGAGAGCTACCGGTCACCTGTTTTTCCTTTGTGGCAGGGATATACCTGCCCACCGTCAGACTTGGACAGGGCAACGCCTGAGAGCACTGACTCACAAGCCCTCCTTGTCCCCTGCATCCCGCCTGCGAGGGCAACTGCGAGGAAAGTGCTGCCACATTTCCTCTGCAGTACCTCCGGCTAGCGGCAACTGTTTCAGAAGCGAGTTCCCTGCTGGAACCATCCCAAAGGTTACTGGTGACACAAGCAAACCATCCTGTTTTTGTCCAGAATCACTGTTTACAGTGGGTCCCAAAATTTCCTGCATATTAGGACTACCCGGGGGGATTTCAAAAATCCTAATGCTCAGCCACCACCCCACACCCTGAGAATGGCCTCAGGCATCAGTGTTTTATGATTTTTTCCCCTGTGATTTCAATGCGCCACCAAGTTTGAGAAGCAACTTGGGTTAAACCAAGTCCATCAGCAACCTGCCCAAATGTTCATTCTGTAGGGGTAACGTTAGGAAAACACTGACTTATTCCAAAATAAGCACATGGCTGCAGAGGGCAATGCAGAGAGGACTTATCTTTAATTACCAGGATGGTTTGGTTATCTAGCTCGTGATTAGGCCAATCTTTGGCAGCTCCATGTTTTTCTCCATGTTTTTCTCTTCCCTGTGGTCTTTTGGGACCCCATTAGCATCTCTACCTAAAAGTAAACAAGAGGAAGTTGGAAATGACAACAGTACACTTCACTTCTTATTAGCGGGGAGAGGAGCTCCCAGCAGTTCTTGCCCCTGACTGTTCATTAGAATCACCTGTGATATTTCCATCATCCAGTGCAGGGCCCTCCTCTCCGAGATGCTGGCGTTTCTTACCGCGTGGTCTCCAGACCAGCAGCATCTGTGTCACCTGGGAATTCCTTAGAAATGCAAATTCTCAGAACCCGAAGCAGACTTACTGAACCAGGAAGGGGGCAGAAGTCTGTGTTTTAATAAGCCCTCCAGGAAATGTTGATCATACTGGAGTTTGAGGACCACTGGCCCAGGGAGGACACAGGTTCCAGTGATTTTGAAGAGATCCACAGGAGTTTCTACTGGGCAGCCTCGGTGGAAGTTCATGGGTTAAACAGTAGCGGCTTAGGCAGCTGGACACCTGCCTCTTAATTTCATTTTGCATGTTCTCCCAACGCCCAGGCCTCCATGGGAGGCAGGGTGCCTTTCACTAGGGGGGAGTGTGAGAGTTCCTGCATTATATGACAAAATAATAGATTTGGTGCTGGTGTATTCAGTCATTTTAACAACTGGACTAAATTATCAGTGAAACCTAACTGTCCACTCAAACATTTGTCAATAAAATACTCTGTCCTCATTATCTCCCCCATTCAAATGACTGGACTTTCCTCCAAAATTAAAACAGCCCATTATTAGTGACTCCAGAACCAAATATAACCATTTTTCCTATTCAATGGGATAAAAGAGATATGAATATGGACGTGAAGGGTCTACTTCATTTTGAAATGGGCCTCTGGGTCAAAATTTCATGCTTCAGTTGGGCATCCGTCTCATCCTTCAGAAGAAATGAATAGTTTAAAAAGCTCAGAGGTTTTTTGTGCATGTGCAATAACGGCATTTCGAATTCCAGCTTTCATACATTCTCAGGATAGAAGCCTCTGGCAAGATATGCAATAAATGGGATCTTTCTATGAACACCAATTCATACTTTACATAAAGGAAGTTACTATGCAGTAACAGATGCTTCAGAGAGTGGCCAACAGGCTGGTTGTTCTCTTCTTGTCCTGCATTTGGCTAGGCCTCGGGGTGGGAAGGAGCACTTACCTCTTCAGGCACTCCAAGGACACTTCATGAGAAAAGGGGCCTTCCTGTGACTAGTTGATGTCTCTAAAAGCCTTTGATCATAAGTCGATGAGAAAAGATCTACTAATAGCTAATCTACTAATAGCCTCAGACAGGAGAAGTGGTTGAGATCGCAAGCATGCCTCTCTCTATCTATGTGTCAAGTCAACAAGGCAGTTCGCTCACGGGCAGCTCTGGGGACCCCAATCTGTCTACTGAGAATTTACCTCGAGGACAGTAGATGTCTGGAGCCCATCGGTTGCACTCATAATTGTCTGCTGCCTTTTCACAGGTGAAACACTTAAATCCACCGGGATACGGTGTGGCTAGAAAAAGGATCAAGAAAAAGATTAATTTTTTTTTAGACTGAGCACAGAATCTTGAAGTCAGACATGGTCTTTTTACAAAAGTTTTCTCAAGACAGCCTGGCAGTTTCTTTAAAAACTAAATCTGTAACTACCATCTGACTCAGTAGCAATTGCACTCCTGGACACTCATCTCTGAGAAATGAAAACTGATATTCACACAAAAACCTGTATGTGAATATTCACAGCAACTTCGGCCGTAATAGCCAAAAACTGGAGACAATCCAGATGTCCTTCAATGAAAGAGTGGTTAAACACACTGCGGTACCTCCATGCTATGGAATATCAGCAACAAAAGTGAACTATTAATACATTCAACAACTTTGATGAATTTCCAGGGAATTATGCGAAGTGAAAACAGTCCCCCAAGATTACATACTGTAGGATTCCGTTTATACAACAGTTGAAAAATGACATTTTAGAAATAGAGGAAAGTTTAGTGGTTGCCAGGGTGTAAGGATGGGAGTGGTTGGGGCATGAGGGGAGAGGAAGGTGGAGGGGGAGCTGATAGGAGGGATTCTTGTGCTACTGAAACTGCTTAGGGTCTTCACACGGTGGCAGAGACACAGACTTACACATGTGAGGAAACTGTGTCAAACTAAATACACATACAAATGAACACAAGTAAAATTGGGGACGTCTGGATAAGACGAGTAGATTGATTACATCAACGTTAATAACCTGGTTTTTCAAAATGTTACCACTGGGGGAAACTGAGTGAAGTAAACAAGGGATCCCTCTATGTCACTTCTTATAACTGCTTACTAATGTACAACTATCCCAATAAAAGTTCCAACTAAAGACAGGCATTCTAGACATCCAATGATTTACTCTTATGCGTCAACTCGCATAGACATGTCAACATCTAAATATAAATATTAGATTGAAACATTAAAAATGCCCTTATGTTTGACCATTTTGACCTAAAAAGTGGCAATATCTCTGGTTCAACCTGGTATTTTTATCTGGTTGCCCTGACATGGTTAAGAATCCCCGGAGACGGGGATCCCTGCGTGGCTCAGCGGTTTAGCGCCTGCCTTTGGCCCCAGGTGTGATCCTGGAGTCCCGGGATCGAGTCCCGCATCAGGCTCCCTGCATGGAGCCTGCTTCTGTCTCCTCCTGTGTCTCTGCCTCTCTCTCTCTATCATAAATCAATCAATCAATCAATCTTTAAAAAAAAAAAAAAAAACGGAATCCCCGAGACAGTAAGTAGCAGCTAAGAAAAGAGTCTTCGTGACCAAAATCTATGCTGTGCAGAGGGGACCCTCCGAAGGCCGTAGCAGGCCCGTCTCTGATGTCCATGAGGCAGCACGCTGAGGCCACGTGGTGGATGTGGAGGCCCTACAGGCCTCTAGCTCAAGCCTGAGGGATGCGTAATCCCAGGAAGCCTTCCCTAGCCCATCCTCTCCTCACCCCTGAATTCCTGCCCCTTCCTACCTTCCAAAGAGACTGTCCTAGGTGCTCGTATCTTGCCTTCGTGTACCCTCGGACAGAGAGGCGTCCGGTTAGAGTCCCAGTCTAGAGCGCTTGCCCAGCACACACAGGGCCTGGTGGGCACTTAAGGCCAAGCGTCCGCCAAGAATGTCAGGTGCCAGGAATGAATGTCAGGTCGTCTCTGTCCTTCTCACTCATGTACTTTTCCTCGCTGCTTATCAACTTAGAGTTTTGCTTTCCATAAACAGAACTTTCGCATTTTTTTTTTAATTGGTAAAATTACCTGGCCTCTTTCAAAACTACAAGCGCTCAAAGACTTCATCTGCAGGAGCCAACTGTTCTCCCTCGCAGATGGCCGAGCCTGCGTATCCCACTGGTGGAAATAATCATCTCAGGGTAAATTGCTTTGCCCACATGGAAGCAATTAAGTGTGTTATCAAAAATAAATGAAGGAGGAGGCAGCAGCTTAAGGCCAAAATGATGGGCCAGCTTTAACTCTGGTGCTCACCTTGCACAGAATAGCCGCCGTCCTTGTACGTGCTCGTACCATTTCACAGCTGAGCCTGACCCCATCCAAGAAACGAACATGATCAAAACTCACAACCTGTCTAAAAAAGGCAAGAAACTGGAACTTTTTAGAGGCCAACTATGTTCCTCCACGTAGTCGGGGACTCAAATTCCAGGAGATAATGATAGTGAGGGCACGGACTGTCTGAAAACAAGAGGACGGGAGGCAGCTTAGAGCCTCAGCTTCCAGGGAGGAAATTTCACTACAGGGATTCATGCTCCCCCTTCATACGGTTATAACAAAACAGAAGGAAACAAGATCTTGTAAAACGACACACAAATAACGTTTATGTGTCCACACCTCACCGTCCAGATAGGTGGGTTACATCAGAATGGAGAGATTCTACTTACATAAGAAGATATCTCAAGTGTGAGCCCGAAGAATTTAAAACAAGCAGGTCCTTACATTCCAAAGCCGCTCAATATCCTTATGGACACTGAGCTTATTTTGACAAACACTGTTATGAGAAAATTCATACGAAATATTCTAAGACACCGTCCTACTGGATACATGAAAAAACTAGTTTCACCGTCAATGTAAAAACACATAATACGTAAGTAGGTTTAAAAGAACTTCAAAACGGCTTGTAAAATTTGAGGAATTATCAGAGTCTTGGAAAAAAAAAAAAAAGAAAGGATGTAAATGATTTGCCACCAAAAAGTCGTTCTCAAAAAATTATCATCACAGTCCCCCAGGTTTAGGACTGCAAGCCGGCCGTGCCACTGCAGCGGGCATGATTAATTCACAAGAGCGTCCAATTTTATCTGTCTGTCACTACAGCCAGTAAAACTCTTCACCGGAATGTCGGATTAGTTATTGCTGGAAACTTTCCCATCAAAGAGACAAATTAAGAACTCTGAATGAAGATTGATGATCTAGCCACGCAAGAATGAACTTCTTGAGAACCTGGCACTAAGAAATTGTGGTGTTCCCAAATTTAGATTATTTACTGGACTCTTCAAAATGATCTTTTGCTAGACAGGTGACATATTCCACTAAATACTGTTATTTCTTACACAGGTAGGCCTGGGCTCTGCAAGTAACCCAAAGCACATCAAAATTTAAACAGGAATATGAGCTAGAACACTACGGCGGTGAAACGAAGCTTCGCTTCAAGTCATTTATCTCGGGCATGTCTATCAGCACCGGCTCTGACACTCAACCAAGGGATCTCCTTTTCAGTGAGTTTTACTTTTAAATCTACAACGTCCTACCTGCGTGCGTGTCAACCACAACCGTCTAAATATTTGCTTTCAGCAACTTGTACCTGCATCTTGGCAGGTAGTACCAAGGGTGAATCATCAAACTCTTTTCTGTGACAAATCTCTTCAAACAGACTCCGTTTCAAGTGGCCAATTATAGCACAATATCAAGTAAATGGTTAAATTCTTCGCCCTGGAAATATTTAACCAAAAACTAAGGTCCACAGATGAGCAACTGTCTCCAGTAACTCGCTAACTGATACCGCATCTGATAAAGAAGTTCTTTTTTTTAGGAGGAAGGAAAAAGGTTCCTAAGAGATGTGTTATTTTCTTCTTTGTTACTTCAAAGCACTACAGAGCAAGTAAAGTTTCAAATCGTGGTGGCCTCAGCTGTGAATGAATCTAATTTGGCTCTTGATCACAGAGTTAATAAGCTTAGTGTTCTGCATTTCAGGGCATAAGTCCCTGGTCCCTCAAGAGTAGATGATTGTAAAGAAAAAAGGAAAAGCCAAAGCGCCCAGTTACTTCCTGTAATATAATCGGTCCATTAGAGTCCTACGGTCAGCCGAGGTTCAACCACTGTAATTCACTCGTAAGGCCATGGAAGAGACTCCAGCTTTGTTTCCATCTCTTGGAACTTTTGCCTGGACAAAGGCCTTCAGTCATCAAAACTGTGGTGAGAAGAGAATCTTGTTTTAAAATGCGTGCCGCTGGGTAACGCATCCAAACCTGTTTTATTCTTGCAAAACTAATTTCCATTGTTTCTGGAAACTGCATGCAAACATAAAATTTCTAGAAATCTGATAAATTGATCTCCCTTCTGAGTCCATCTAGCGACAAAATATTGTCAGAATAATTTGAATGCTATGAACATATTTCTGACAGAAATGCATTTTCTGGTACCTTTTTAGAAAGAACGCTCACTTCCTAAGACTTACGTGGTACAGAATTGTGAAGAAACTGCGTTGGCTCACTCTCTGGGCATAAACAAGTCCCCCGCAGGGACACAGCTCTTTGTTCCACATGATTAAGGAAAGACTCAGAATATGCAGCCAGAGGAAAATTGGATTTCTCAGGAGAGGTTTCTATTAGAAGTAAAGAAATGGAGGCCAAGAACAGGTTGCAACCACTTAGGATGCTAAATTCCGCTATCTCGTCTGATGCCTGGAAACCAAAGAAGTCACTCCGTTTCTCTGAATGCTAACTCCTGTTTTGAAGGTTTTATTGGTCTTTGGTATTTTAATCATAGGGTGGGAAGAAATTCATCATTTTTCAAATGAAAAAGGAAAGAAAAACATACAAATTACAGAACAGAACGTTATAGAGGTCAGTGCCTCAAGTTTGAAAGCCATAAAGTTGATTTTTTTTTAAAGGTCAGAAACCTCAAAAACTAGGGCACCAAGGGGTGTCTGGCTGGCTCAGCTGGTAGTGCATGCAATCCTTGATCTCGGGGTTGTGAGTTCTAGCCCCACGCTGGGTATAGAGATTACTTAAAAAAAAAAATCTTTAAAAACAAACAAAAACCACACAAAAATTAGGGAACCAGAGATCAAAGGAGATGAGTCATGGGATGCTGAACTTTTTCAACCAAGGTTCCAATCTCACCTCACTTCACTTATGGTCTCTGAGGACTGCTTGGTGCCCACGGGAAATGAATTTATTTGTGTGGTGTAGAAAACTTGTGTGTCTTCTCAACATCTCTAGCATCACCGATTTCTCCTCTGGTACGTTCTGAGCAGTATCTAACATTTAATGGGATCTGGCTCTCTTGCTGACCCCAGGGAAAGCTACTTGGGCTTCCATCTACAAAGTGAGGTGATTATATTAATAATTCAAAGCCAAGATAATCCCACTCTTCCCTCACCTATTTTTTATGGTCTATATTCTATAGAAACCTGCTGATTTGCAGAGAGATCACTCCCTCTAAACCTGGTCTAGTGGGTGCTGCTCAGGGGCAGAGGACCATGACCTTTAAAAAAATTAAAGTCTAAGAGAAGCAAACAAACATCAAAAAGTCCTGAGATCGTGCAGAGAAATGTGGAGTAGGAACTGTTGACGGTAACTTCAATCCAGCAAGACTTTTTATTCCCCATGACCAGTCATGGAGACACTAAGCAAGAATTCTGCCCAGAGCTTCCGGGGAATCATCTATGTATAATCTAGCTTAGGACCGATATCTTCTGGCCTCCATATCTCCAAATCACATCAGAAGACCCCACCAAGTCTTTCTATATGGTGAATCCTTTTTTTTTTTTTTTTAAGATTTATTTTTTTTAGAGAAAGAGAGTGCGTGAGCATGTTAGTACGGGGAGGGGCAGAGGGAGAGAGAGAATCTCAAACAGATGCCACGCTGAGCACTAAGCCCTACCAGGGGCTCAATCTCACAATCCTGAGACCATGAACTGAGCCAAAACCAAGAGTCAGCCACTCAATCGACTGAGCCACCCAGACACCCCTATATGGTGAATTCTTTTTAATTCTATCCTATTTAATTCTATTTAATTAACATAGGCCACATGAGCAGAACTTCCCTGCCAACCTCTAGAGGGCAAGACTGATTGCTCCTCTGGCCTTGCAGAGCTCATCCTTTAGAGATCCCATTCTGAAAAGGACTTTTCACATAGGGGGCCCACTCATCCCAGGCACTGACCCGCCACAACACTGGCACAGAAGTGGTCGGCGTGTGTGATTTAGTCTTGTTCACTCAAATCTAATCCCCTTGATTTTCCTCCCCACCCTGTGTACAATCACAGCCTAACAGGAGGCTTGTTTTTCAGCCCAGTGACTACTAAGTCTGTCACTGAAGCAGACAAAGAATCCCATAGAAACGGAAGGTTTTCACAATCAAAACTGAGACTGAAATCTAGGTTTTTGTTCACCAAGTCTAATAAAAAAGCATGGCTCTTTGGAGAAGAGACCAAAATGCAATTCCAGAGAACACAGCAAGTATCAAAGCACCTTCTTTCCATGATCATTAAAATAAACAGTCCCATAGAAACAAGCAGCCAGATACTCTTTCCACACAATTAACCAGTAGGCACCAGCCTTTACTGGTGAGAGCGTACAATAACAGCAAGTCTGAAGGAACTACTTGCTGCCTGTCAAGTGTATATTTGGAGTTAAAACATTAGAGAGACCTATTTTCAGCAACTTCAGTGTACCATCTCACTCACTCAGAACAACATCATAAGAAACAAACATCAAAAAGGGAGACAGAACATAAAGACTCCTAACTCTGGGAAACGAACTAGGGGTGGTGGAAGGGGAGGAAGGCGGGGGGGTGGGGGGTGACTGGGTTACGGGCACTGAGGGGGGCACTTGACGGCATGAGCACTGGGTGTTATTCTGTATGTTGGCAAACTGAACACCAATAAAAAATAAATTTATTATATAAAAAAAAAAGAAACAAACATCCCACTGCCTCACGGTAGGTGCCTCGTATCTTATGGATATTATCTCTAGTCCACAAAATAATGCACCAGGGTGTGTATTATTTCATCCACTCTAGAAATGTAGAAATGAGCACCTAACAAGATGCCTCTAATTTCATTGAGCATTTACTTTGGCTCATACTCTGCTAAGTGCTCTGCACACATTCCTTTATTTAACCTTCACAAAGTTAGGGACCTTATTTCAGGCCAGAAGGCTACAAAGCAGTTGAGCGAGCCACGGACCCAAGATCCAAGCCCCTGTGCATTCCTCGGAACCCCTGTCATCTACACCAGAACACGTACACATGAAATATTCTGACTGGGTGGAGACTGCCTCCACTTGGGCTATAAGATCCTCAAAAGCAAGAACCATGTTTTATTTGCCTTTATACCTCCCATGCCTATGACAATGCTTGACACACAGTAGACGCTCGAAAAATATTTGCTGAACGGAACATTTCAGAAGAGTAACATACCTCAGGGCAAATGGTAAAGGTCAAAATACACCCGATATACCCAGCCTTCCCTACCACAGGGGCCACGCAGAAGAGGATTCAGACAGAAATAAGAGAGAGGGAGAAGATAAACAGAGAGATGGAGGCCAAAAGCAGAAGTTAAACTGCTGTGTTTCCCGAAGTGTGATCTTTAGAATAGGAGTAAGAGAAACACCTGAAATTCTTGCTGAAAGCAAAAATTCATTGGTACAGTCCCAGGCGTGTGCAATCAGACACCCAGGGAAGGGATCTGGACACCTACATTACTACGCGCTCCCTAGATGATTCTCAAACACAGGAAACCAAAAGGGATAGGGAATAGGAAGTAGTGGGAGGCCAAAAACGCTGAAACTGAGAATCCGACGCACAGACAGGAAGACCAGCTATTATCTTGCCTGTAAAGAACTGATCTTTTTACAAACACCCTCCTCCCGGGACACGCCAGTTCACTTTGATAACCGATTGGGAGCTGGCACAAGTTAAAGGGAAGGGTGCTCAGCATCGGAGCGACTGTGCTGCGAACAGAGAAAACAAGCCTTAACAATCTGCCTTGGAATAAAAAACAAACACCCTATTTAAAAGGCGAGGGCAAAACATACATCTCTGGGGGCACCTGCATCCTCCCAATCAAATCATCCAAAGTTTCCCCTGCGTGGAAGGCTGCCTTCACCTGTCTTTCAACTCACATCTTTTTTTAAAATAGATTTTATTCATTTATTCATTTATTCAAATATTTTATTTATTTATTCATGAGAAACACAGAGAGAGGCAGAGACACAGGCAGAGGGAGAAGCAGGCTCCACGCAGGGAGCCTGACGCGGGACTCGATCCCGGGACCCCGGGGTCATGACCTGAGCTGAAGGCAGACGCGCAACCACGGAGTCACCCGGGCGTCCCAACTCACATCATATTTAAAGTAAAGTGACATTTCAGCAGCAAAGCGAACAAGAGTCTTACTTGAAGGGTGGAGGTAGACAATGTCTTTCACTGTGAAGTCTCGCGACTGAGCGGCCTTCAGACAATCAGCCAGCAGGCTCAGGAGCAGGAGCCAGGCCAGGGCAGGGCCAGGTTCCATGGCAGACCGAGGCGTCACTCATACAGGGGGCCTGGGAGCCAGAACTTGGGACAACGGGAGGGAACTCGCACCTGAAATATGAAGCAAGACTCATCTTAGTGTCCAACTCGAGGAAACCCTGGGGGGCCCAGCAGAGCCCCTGTGCTGGTCGGATGAGCTGCGGCCACACAGGAAGCCACAGGCATAGGCAGGTGGGTCGACAGGGAGAGAAACCTTCTAAATGGTAATGTGAGAGGACGTCGAACAGTCCAGCCCCAATCTATTCTTCATTAGGTAGCTAAAACTCCCCTGGTGGGGTAGCAGTCCCCTCTAATATCCAGCAGAGGTGGCCCCAGGAAAGACTGGGTTTTAATGAAATCCAGGTATTTCTGCCAGGAGGCCAGGGGATGTCAGCCAGAATGCACCAAGATGGAAGGCAGGCACAATGGTTCAGGAGCATTTCCTTGGGAACGATGAAGGCCAGGTATGAGAGTGCAGCACCCCTGGGTCATGGTGCCCAAGCAAACCCACACAGGCGAGGCTTTCAGATTTGGGATGGGATGGGATGGGATGGGATGGGATGGGATGGGATGGGATGGGATAGGACGGGATGGGAAGGGAAGGGAAGGGAAGGGAAGGGAAGGGAAGGGAAGGGAAGGGAAGGGAAGGGAAGGGAAGGGAAGGCAAAGGAAGGGATGGGATAGGATGGGATGGAAACAGGATGGGATGGGAAGGCAAAGCAAGGCAAGGCAAGGCAAGGCAAAGGAAGGGAAGGGAAGGGAAGGGAAAGGAAGGGAAGGGAAGGGAAGGGAAAGGAAGGGAAGGGAAGGGAAGGGAAGGGAAGGGAAGGGAAGGGAAGGGAAGGGAAGGGAAGGGAAGGGAAGGGAAGTAAATTGGCCTCTCCCAAAACAAAGAGTATCATCTTTATAGCTCCAGATCCCCTTAGCATAACTAACCATATTGGCTGGATGCTGTTCAAGCCCCTTACGTCCATCAAGCAATCCCCCCAACAGCCCTATGAGGCAGGCAC
Organism: Vulpes lagopus; assembly: GCF_018345385.1. Classification (NCBI taxonomy): domain Eukaryota; kingdom Metazoa; phylum Chordata; class Mammalia; order Carnivora; family Canidae; genus Vulpes; species Vulpes lagopus. Next base: position 30,901,650 of record NC_054847.1, on the reverse strand, counting down.
TATTATCATCCCATCCTGAGCAAACTGAAGTCCAGCAAATAATTAGAGGAGCTGGTTCCAACAGAGACGGTCTGGGCCCTGAATCCGTTATCTGTTAGCGCTAGGTGATACCCCAGTCTTCCACAGACTGAGTCAAGGTGTATAAAGTCAAACTGATAAATGAGGTTAGAGCATCAGCGTAGCACTAAGCAGTCACCATTGCATCCTTTATTCTGGTTCTGTCCTTTTCAATTAAAATCGAGAGCAGTAAAGTCTTTTACTAGGTTGAGTTGTCCAGCTCACTAAGAATGTGCATGCATGTCGTCATTCATACGTGTCACCCCTTGCCCTCTTACCGCTTTCCTGCCGTCTGTCCCTCGTGTTCTACTCTTTTGCAAATACCATCACTCTATTGCCCCCACAGGGAGCATGTGAAATAGTCACTTTATTTGAAAGTGGCAGAAATAAACACCAGTTGGATATTCTGTTTACGAATTTTTTTTAAGGATTTTATTTATTTATTCATGAGAGACACACAGAGAGAGAAAGAGAGAGAGAGAGAAGGGGGAAGAGACCCAGGCAGAGGGAGAAGCAGGCTCCATGCGGGGAGCCCGACGTGGGACTCGATCCCAGGACCCCGGAGTCACACCCTGGGCTGAAGGTGGCACTAAACCCCTGAGCCACCCAGGGATCCCCTGTTTACAAATTTTAATACAAATATTCAGTGAGATTTTTTTTTAAACTATGACAAAATAATTCTAAAATCATTTTGTCAAAAAAAATAGATCAAGAGTAAATATGTTATGAAACAAAATAAATAGAGAAAATCGGGGTGCCTGGTGGCTGGGCCCCTGCCTGAGTGCACCCCGAGAAAACAGGACATGAATGACAGACACCAACACAACGTCCTCCTAAAGGAGCGTGGTGCCACTTCCAAGGCCACCCGGGTGCGGCTGCACCTGAGGGCACACGGACCCCCAGCCTGCAGCAGCCCCCTGAACTGCAGCAGCCCCCCAACATGCAGCGGCCCCCTGACCTCCAGCAACCTCCCCGACCTGCAGCGACCTCCTTGACCTGCAGCAGCCTCCCGACCTCCAGCGACCTCCCTGGCCTGCAGTGGCCCCCCGACCTGCAGCGGCTACCCTGACCTGCAGCAGCCCTTCCCATCTGCAGCGGCTCCCCGGCCCCGAGTGAGGTCCCCCGACCTGCAGCACCCCCCCGGCCTGCAGCGGCCCCCTGACCTCCAGTGGCCCCCTGGCCGGGGAGGGGAGCCCTGGCTGGAGGCCTTGCCCCGAGACCCTGCTGTGCCGCCGCACCCCCCATGCCCCAGGTTTGCACCTGCCAAATGAGGTCACAATGCCACCTGCCTCGACAGTTTACTGCACGAATGACGTGAAGTGACGGGGTGAAGCCCTAAGGACAGAGTCCGTCATGCAGGAAATCCTGTGTAATATTTCCCTGTATTTTCATTATTATTGTTTTGTTCAAAATACAGCGTTCAAGTCAATGTGGTTTTTGTTTTTTTTTTTTTTTTTTGTTTTTTTTTTTTAAATTTTATTTATTTATGATAGGCGCACAGTGAGAGAGAGAGAAGCAGAGACACAGGCAGAGGGAGAAGCAGGCTCCATGCACCGGGAGCCCGACGTGGGATTCGATCCCGGGTCTCCAGGATCGCGCCCTGGGCCAAAGGCAGGCGCCAAACCGCTGCGCCACCCAGGGATCCCTCAATGTGGTTTTTGAAGTCATGGTGACCATGACAGGACTGTCATGTTCTAAGGGAGAGTAACCAAGGGGCCGTGAATGGGAGTTCAGCACAGCTCGCTTTCCTGAAATCAGAAAAAATACCACAATTTCCAGAGCTACTGGAAATCCACACCTCTTTCACCCCAAAATGTGCCCCGTGGCTGGCCAGGCAGGGACAAAGCAGGCGGGAGACGGGGAGGGTAGCTCCTGTCACCAAGCTTTTACTGTTGTCAAGGCTCATGCGGACGCAGGTGACCTCCCATCCATGAAGCAAACGGGGGCGACGCTCACCCACACTCTCCCCGCGTCTCCCTCCAGCCGCCCCGTGGGGCCTGTGTCCCACCCCAGGCCCTCTACACAGCTGCGTCACATTTACTCGTGTAAGAGGCGTTGAGAGAGCACAGGTCGCGAGGTCCTGTCCTGCCCCTTTGCAGGCGCACGTCTCCGTGCAGGTGCGCTCACGCAGGTGGTGGACCCAAGCAGGCCTTCCGAACCCCTCAAGCAGCTGAGGCCTTATCACTCCGACACAGCTCACTCGAGAAATCATTCTTTATGTATTCCCTGGGCTTAGGTAGGCCTAGAAGAAGGCCTCAAAGGACAGATAGCAAATTGGTTGAGGACTTCTGATCATTTTAATATTCTTCTTCTTGCTTAATTTGTAGGCTGAAAAGGTTCTCATCAGCCAGTATTACTTCAGCGGAGTGTGTTTGTGTATCCACACGATTGCACGACCCGTCACCTGGCCCCGAACACTTGCATCACCCCCCAGAACTCCTGCACTCATCGGCGGCCACTCCCATCCCACCCCTGTCCCCGAACTCCTACGACCACGAATCTACCTTCTAGCTCTATGGGTTGGCCTACTGCAAACATTTTGTGTCAATGAAACCATTGGCCCTTTGTGTCTGGCTCCTTCCAGTTAGTACGAGATTTTTCAAGATTCATCCACGTAGTAGCATGAACGGGTTCATCATGCCTTTATTGCCGCTGAATATTATTTTAGGATATGAATGTAACACATTTGTTTATCCATTCATCAGCTGATAGACATTTGGGTGGCTTCTACTTCTTTAAGATTTTATCTATTTGAGAGAAAGAGAGAGAGAGAAAAGAACGAGCACTGGGGAGGGGCAGAGGGAGAGGGAGAAGCAGACTCGCTCCATCCCAGGGCCCTGGGATCATGACGTGAGCCGAAGGCAGACACTGACCTGATGGAGCCACCCAGGCGCCGCAGGGGGCTTCCAATTTTTGACTATTGGGAATAATGCTGCGAGAACATTCCTGTTCACGCTTTTGTGTGGACACACGTCTTCAGTTTTCTTGGGTATATACCTAAGAGTGGGATTGACAGGTTTTATGGTAACTCTGTGTTTAACTTTTTGAAGAACTGCCCAACAGTTTTCCACTGTGGCTGCACCATTTTACGATCCCATCAACAAAACACCAGTGTTCATTTCTCTACATCCTCACCAATCCTTATTTTCACTAAAAAAAAAAAAACAACTTTTTTTTATTATAGCCTGGTGTGAGGTGGTATCTTCGTGGCTTTGATTTGCATTTCCCAAGTGATATGATGCTGAACATCTTTTCATGTGCTCACCGGCCATTTGTAGATCTTGGGATGATACCAATTCAAATCCTTTGCTCGTTTTTTAATAGGGTTATTGTCTCTCTATTGTTGACTTACCGGAGTTCTTTCTATACTCTGGACTCTGGACACTTTTCAGATATAGGATTTACAGATATTTTCTCCCTCCTTGTTTACTTTTCACTTCCTTGATGGTGTCCTTAGATATAAAACATTTTTGATTCTGATGAATCTCACACATTGTGTTTAATAAATACAGATTTTGTTCCCTTATACAAGTCAAGTCCAACATGGCACTTAAAAAAAAATGTGCATGCAATGCACAGTAAAAGACCTTGTCTACTCTGTAGTAGCCAGGGCTGTATTTTCCACCTCTCTTTCCCATAAGAAAAACAGAATGGGCAGACCTATTTATTCATATCACCACCAACTGCTTACATTCCTACGGTAAATCCTGAAACCCTACTCACTCTACTAGTGTATCCTGGGAACTAAAAAATGAAAGATGAGTTACATGCATTCACAATTAGTCTAACCATCACTGAAATATGGGCTCTGCTGAAGGGGCTGTATTTTTTCTGTCCAGAGTCTCAGTAGGCAATGAAGCTTTAATCCCTAAGCCTCCCAAATATGATACTGGATATGCTCAAATAATATGAAGGGTCTTTTCTAGGACTTTGACGCCTTTCTCTGGAGTCCACTGTGCCTTTGGACTGTCCTAGACATTTAGAAAAGATGTTGCATTTCCATTTTATGTGCTGCTATTTGAATATGTGCTGAGGACCCCATCCCTGACTATAGTTCTCTTTATGAAGAAGTACACTCTCATTTTCACAGCTCTGTGACCTTTCATTTGTTATTTATGAGCTTTTGCAAATCTAATACCACTCTGACAGATTTAATTTGTGCTCTAAATTACCTTTGCATGAGTTACTCAAGTGCTGGTTTTATTCCAATGGATAACTTGCTACGTTCTGAAACAGAAAAAAAATTAGTTCAAGATCTATTTGACTTCCTCCACTTGGGAGAAAGTTGAAAAGAGTCGCATTCTGATTTTCACTCGATGATAATACTTAGTATAAAGGAGGATTCCTAACACTAGTCATGGAGGCAAAGTGATAGACCCATAACCCAGGTCAAGTTTTACAAATCTAGACCCCAACTGCTATTTCATATAGAGTCCATAAAATAAGATACTCCCAACTCCTTAAACTGATCACTAAGACAAGTAATTAAGCACTTCTGGAAGCTACATTGACTAAGGTACCAACTACCAAACGACAACACCTCAATACTAAATCACTACACAAGCAAATGTGAACTAGAGAAGTAATACAAATCTAAGCATTTCCCAATGCTATCCATATTGAAGTTTGAAATGCCTAACATAGGAGCAAAATGAAATTCTGAAGCCTGAAAGATCGTGAGAAATCTTGACTTAATTTTAGATATGTGTAATCTAGGTGTGGTAGTACCTTAATGACTAGAGAAGTTAATCCAGCTCCCAAAAATACAAATTAAGAACATGTCTTCACAAAACTAAGACAACTTAAATGTATCATTCTGACTATATTAACTTCTCACAATTTGAGAATCGCTTGTAACATGGTGGTGGTTTACGAACACATCTGCAAATTCGTTGACATCTCTCCATTGAGAGGTGGGGTTTGCATCCTCTCCTTTTTATTCTGGGCCAAACTTACTGACCAGTTGGCCGGAGTATGGTGGGAATAACTCAACTTACACGTAGTGTTCTGGAACACCCAGCCATGTAAGCACTCTGAGTGCTTTGAGTGCCATGATGAGAGGAAGCCCAAGTAGCCCACCCAGAGCTACTGAGATTTTATGAAGAGATAGTGCTGCCCTGCTAGTCCCCAGCTGCTCCTGCTCCACTCTCTGCTCCATTCCAGCTCCAGCCACGGTCTAATTACAACCTCATGAAGACTCCAAGTGAGAACTGCCTGGCCAAGCCCTTCTCACTTCCTGACCCACATAAGTGAGGAGAGAGAAATAAAATGATGACAACTCTTTTATGCTACTACATTTTGTGGTGATTTGCTATGTCGCAATAGCTACCTGGAATATGAAGAGCTGGTACAGGAGAGCTAAGTAGGAATTACAGTGCCGCTTATGAAGATAATCCCATTTTTCATGTTGGTGGCAAAGTAAAGAAATTCAAATCAAACAGACTGTAACCAAAAGGTGGGTAAGGGAGGAAAGGGATGAATTTCACTGTCTCATCTGACCATCTAGTTTGGACATGGCTGGATTTTTAACCTCTTATCAGGAATTTCTAGCCCTCAACCTTGCTCCCCTCATTTGCCTGTATTCTCATTCAGGTCTTCCCAAACCGTGGCCAAGAACTGGATGTTGGGCCAGCAAAATCACACAGATGTCCCTACAATTAACAATACTAAGTTCTAAGTAACCTCATTAACCTGGAAATGCAAAATGAAACTAATAATGGCTCAAATGAGTATTTCTACAAATGCCAGAAGGTGGGGAAGTTACCTGTTGGGATGATTTTCTTCCCTAAAAATAAAATGCCATGCCATTACAACTTGGCAAATCAAAAGATAAGGTTGAAACGATAGTTCTAGTGGGCATTTGGCATCACTTCTGCCCTATGTCTCCTCCTCCTTATGCAATGGCTCTTCTACTGATACCCATCATTTGGTGTTATGGAGGTACATTGTATTCTTACATGATCCATCCTATAGGCTGCTATTGCTTGGACTAGGGTGGGACATGTGATCCAAGCCAGGCCAATCAGAGTTCTTCCTGGGTATTTTTCAAGCCAAAATCGGAAAAAGACAATCAGCCCTCTCTGGTACTGGAGTCCTCAAGAAATGAAACTTAGGAACATGTGTAGGACATGTTCCTCCCCATATGGAGGAAGAAGACAATGAAGCTTGCTGGCCAAGAGAGTCAGAGATGAGGGATGGAGACAAGAGCTGAGTTGTGTGCAACCCTTGCCTTTTTGGTTAATTGTAACTCTTTCCTTAGAAGCCTCAATCTCGCCCTTTCATGAAGATGGCACCGAAGGCGAAGAAGGAAGCCCCTGCCCCTCCCAAAGCTGAAGCCAAAGCAAAGGCTTTGAAAGCTAAGAAAGTGGTGCCGAAAGGCGTGCACAGTCACAAAGAGAAGATCCGTAGGTCACCTACATTCCAAGGACCCAAGACCCTGTGTCTCCGAAGGCAGCCCAAATATCCTCGAAAGAGGGCCTCCAGGAGAAACAAGTTTGATCACTATGCCATCATCAAGTTCCCCTTAACTACTGAGTCAGCCATGAAGAAAATAGAAGACAACAACACACTTGTGTTCATTGTGGATGTCAAGGCCAATAAGCACCAGATCAAACAGGCTGTGAAGAAGCTCTGTGACATTGAAGTGGCCAAGGTCAACACCTTGATCAGGTCTGATGGAGAGAAGAAAGCATATGTTCGACTGGCTCCTGACTATGATGCTTTGGGTGTTGCCAACAAAATTGGGATAATCTAAATTGAGTCCAGCCGGCTATAAATCTAAATATAAATTTTTTCACCAAAAAAAAAAAAAAAAAGAAGAAGAAGCCTCAATCTCCATCAAGTAACCTTTTTTTGAGAGAGAGAAAGAACAAACACATGCATGGGGGGTGGGGAGCAAAAGGAGAGGGAGAGGACAGACAGACAGATTCTTAAGGACCTCCAGGGGTAGCACAGAGCCCAACACAGGGATAATCTCACAACCCTGAGATCATAACCTCAGCCAAAATCAAGAGTCAGATGCTTAACCTATGGAGCCACCCAAGACACCCCCAAAAAATAACATTTTTGCCCAAGCTAGTTTTAGGTGGCTTTCTGACCCTTGCAACCAGGAGCTTTGACCAATTCAAGAGTCTTCTAAAAGGGACTAGCCACCAGCTTAAATTTTTCTTTGTAACATAAATGCTTTGACATTAATACTTCTTTAAGGCTTATCAACAAAAAGGTTAGAGTTGGTTTTTAAAAATGTCAATAATAGGGTAGACTGGGTGGCTCAGTTGGTTAAGCATCTGACTCTTGATTTCAGCTCAGGTCATGAGTTTAAGCCCTGCACTGGGCTCCACCCTGGGTGTGGAGCCTGCTTAAAAAAAAAAAAAAAAGTTAAAAAAATTTCAGTGATAGAGAACTGGTCAGAGATTACCTCTTCCAGACTTCTTGGACACTAATGTTTCATTTCCATAAGCTATAGGGAGATACATGATCACATATTCTGGTATGAATTGAGGATCTACTTGTATAAAAATCAATGCTTTAAAAAGATGTGTATTTCTTTCTCTGGAACTTCTTGGCGAGGCTAGAGTTATAGGGAAAAGCTGCCTTTGTACCTTTTCCAATCTGATTTAAAGGTCAGTTGCATCAAAAATGCTTCAATTCCTGAAGGATAAATGATTTCTGGCCACGTATGCCCAGCAGTATATTCACATTTCTAAGAGATGTTATATTAACTCTCTTCCGCTTGCTGGCTGTTTGCTTGTTTGCTTCCTCTATCAATCTGAAGTTTCTAGAGAACTGATGAGATGGCATTTGGAAGTACAAACAGCCACAAGGGGATGGAGTCAAAGAACTCTCCAGGAATGGAACACCAGGTACATTTCAGGTCCAGCCTGACATTTTTTATTTGCCTAGAAGGGAGTGGTGGTTTGTAGAAATTTTTGCTTCTGTGTCATTTTTAAAATGCTTCTATATGATTAAGAATATCGTATTTTCATTTTATTTTTTCTACGAATTTTCATCCTAGAGACCTTCCAAAAAATGTGGAAGTTCAAAATGTTTGAACTTATTAATTCCCACCTTCAATCTACTAACAATCACTTAACCTAATCTTGATTCTCCCCCAGGGCCAAAAAGAGCTAATTCACATCAAGTATTATTTCCTATTTTGCATGGAACAGGGTTTTGCCCATTGTTCCAAGAATCCTAACCAAGTTTTTTCCAAACCCCTTGACGGTTGTTTCCAGACGGCCCTTTATAACTCAAGTTCAAGAAAACTGTAGTTGCTAGGGTAGGAGAACCCGCCTGTACTCTCTCTTTTTGTGAGAAAAATAAAATAAATAAAATAAAATGGCCAACATTAAAACAGTGGCTTAAGTGAAAATTCTATGGCTTTTTTCAACTTTTTTTTTATGATAATCACAGAGAGAGAGAGAGGCAGAGACACAGGCAGAGGGAGAAGCAGGCTCCATGCACAGGGAGCCCGATGTGGGACTCGATCTGGGTCTCCAGGATCGCGCCCTGGGCCAAAGGCAGGGGCCAAACCGCTGCACCACCCAGGGATCCCTCTATGGCTTTTTTCAAATCACTGGGTTCCTTAGTAGCTAAGTACTAAGTCTTAACCAATTTTTCTCATTTAATACAGAATATGTTTCCAAAACCAAATCCATCCATGCATTCATCTTCCAAATTTCTGACCCACCAATGCCTTCAGTGACACACAACATGTCTCCTGAGCGCACAAAGATCATCACAGTTTCATTTTGGTGAAAGGGTATTGGGGTCTGTGAAAACTCACATTCTAAACTCTAATTTGTTATTTACCTCACCCTGGGTGTGAAGGCAAAGGAATGTACCAGATGACCTCCTGACTATCACTGAGGTGTGAATTCTTCCTTTGTAATGCACCATCTTCATTTGCAAGCCTCCATAAATAATGGTTATTAAAGAAGTCTATTATTGTAGCAAAACAATATAATAAGATTTTACATAATAGTATGCATCCAGGCAGAAAAAGATGCAGGAGTTATTAATAAAAGAAGACTGTCCTGGATAATAGAAACTTTTTATTTTTGCAACTAAATTAACTCCCTTCCTAGAGAAAAAATACTGAGTAGCTTCTCATGGATGAGGAAATGTAGGTAGGTATCTAGGCATCTAGGTAGACTCCCCTCCCTGACTTCTGATACTGAAAGAGCCGCATGAGACTCCTCTCCCCTCCTCATTGCAGAGTTTTCCTATTCCTGTTCCCCAGTTGTCCTCCTCGTTTTCTATTTTACTTGCTCATTCACTCATCCATCATCCTCTGTGGGGCAGGTACGGCTGGCATTATCTGTTAAACATGCTGTCATTCATAGTTCCAGCTGAACAGATTATTGAACCCTATTACTAAAATCATTGATGTAATTCTTAAAGATCCCCTTCAGGTTGCTAAGTACATGGGAGGAGACGCTGATTTGCTTTGTATGCAAGGGAGAGATGATACATCTTTGAGCCATTTAGTCAAGAGTGACCATGGGTGATGATGACCTCCTGGCTTTACAACCAAGGCCACACATTTGCAAGACGCCAGGTAGAGGAGCCAGGTAACACAGTGACTGCACCGGTCCTCCACAGGCCCTCATGGGGGTCACCAGGTGTTATCAATAAAACCCAACTTGAGGTTCACAATCCTCCCTGACAACCAGGGCTGCTTATCTGGAAGAAGGAAGAAAGGGGGAAGTGGAGACAGGGTTGACCCATTACATTTTATAAAGACCCAGTTAACATCTAGGTTCATATGAATTATCAAATAACTATATTAGTAATAAGGCATTGGAAATAGGAGGGATCAGAGGAAACAAAAGATGTCAAAATTCCAAAATATCATAGCCAGAGGTGGATGTACCATGCAGTGAAGGGGAGCTTCAGGGTCCCTGATCGAAGGGGCTCCTGCCATTGCCCTGTTCCTAATTTTAGGATTGTTCATTCATAAATTCTTTCCCTTAAAGAGAGCTCCTCCCTAAAAACTGGGATCAGCTGCCCCTGGCCACAGTAACGCAAAAACAATTCTTGGTATTAGTAATAATATTCTTGCTTTTTCTCTAAAAAGATGTTAATAAACAGAAATACATGCTGTCATTCTACTCTCGTGGAGAGGGGAAAAAAAAAAGAAGTAGGAAACACAGCACATTGACAAAGGCCAGCCTCAAAACTGAGGAAGTGGAATCATAGCTAGAGAAAACCATCAACCAACCAAATAACTCCATCCCTCGGGGACTCCCTCCAGCACCGCCTGTGAGCAAATCCCCCAGGAGCACTGGACGGAGAAAGAATGTAGGGTGCCCTCAAGGCAAAGGAGAAATTAGGGCCAAGAGAAAAGCCCAAGCTTTAGATAACACTTTTTTTTTTTTTTTTTAACAATTCTAAGAAGGATCAAAGAAACCACTTTATCTTAAAGCTGGACTATGAAGGAGGCCAGCCCAGGCTATGACTCGGACTCTGCTACTGGAACTGTAGAACCTCGGGCAGGTTTCTGAATCCCTGTGCCTCATTTTCTTCACCTGTGAAATAGGGGCAATCATACTGCCTATGCCATAGGGCCCTGAGGAGGACTAAAAGAGATGACACACATAGAGCACTTTGGACCATACCGAGCACATGCCTGCTAGCTAAGATAATTCTTAAAATCAGCCCTGAGTGTCCTAACAAGGCATCGGGTTCCTCCTTTGGGTCAAGATGCTGGGTCAGAACCCTCTGTTCCCCAGTCTTGGAAGGAGGTATGAAAGGTCTTTAAAAAGGTCTTTAAAAAGTTTTCCATGGAATACTGTGTTCTATTAGAAGAAATCAAAAGCCTAGGTTCCTTGCCAGATTTCCTAGCTGATCCCAACTACAATCAGCATCCTCGGGCGAAGCTAAAAACCCAGGGCAAGTGAATTATACGAGGCAGACTGGGAAGGCCTAAGACAGGATTTCTGAAATTTTAAAACTGCCTTCTCTTTTAAAGAGAAAAAAGTCTCACAGTCTCATCTATCCCTACTCTCAATTAACCATAATTATAATAACCATAATGCTTCTTACATCTACACAGATAGAAAACTAGGTCTAAGCCCCTTTGCTTAAAGCCCACGTAATAGCTTTAAAGCTAAACAAAATTACCATATATAAATAAAATTACATTCAAATTAAATACACTAATGAAATAAAATGGAAAATAACAGCACTGACTAGAGGGGTGCCTGGGTGGCTCAGTGGGTTGAGCGTCTGCCTTCAGCTCAGGTTATGATCCCGGGGTCCTGGGGTGGAGCCCCACATCGGGGCCCCTGCTCAGTGGAGAGCCTGCTTCTCCCTCTCCCTCCCGCTCTGCCTGCTTGTGCTCTCTCTTTCTTTCTTTCTCTCTCTTATTTATTTTACAAATAAAATTTTTCATAAGAATAGTAATAACTAGCATTTACTGAGCACTTACTATAGGGCTGAACAGTTAAGATATCACTACTCTTGGATCACTCCTGGTCTACAAAAATGGGAGTCCTGTGTGGTTCAACCCAACATGTGCAAGACACTCTCTAAGAGCTTTCTTCAATCCCCACAGCACTGTGAAGTAGGCACTACTATTACCCCATTTTACAGTTGAGAGAACAGGGGTACCAGGAAATGAAAACACACATTTTTGAATCTTCTACATGAGTGGCAGGTGCCGAGGAGGGAGAAGACAGCATTCGGGGGGAGCCCTGTCCTAGGAGGCATACCTCTGGGGATGGGATGATGGAGGAAGGGCCAGACCCAGAAAGTGTTTGGGGCAGCCTGTGAGCACAAGCAGGACACCAAGATGGGGAGGCTGGAGGGCAGGTGCCAGCCACGGAAGAGCACCTAGACTGGGTGTCCTTTTGTGTTCGTTCTGGGTGGGGCAGAAAGGGGGCTTTGCTGGGACTCCCGAGGGGAGAGATGCTGGCACTCCTCGGGGAGCAAGAGTCAAAGCGAAAGCCTGTAAAGGGGAGGTGCAGGAGAAAGCAGAGGGGAGAGGGGGTGAGAGGAGAGGAGGGGGTGTCAGTAAAGGACCAAGATTCCCCAATTTGCTGCACATTAGAATCAGCTAAGATCCTAACAAACGACTGATGATGGCCTCAAGCACTGTGGTTTCATTGGTAGGGGGTGTGACCCGGGTACTGAGGGTCAAAAAATCTCCCCAGGCGATCGTGACTTGCAGCCACGTTGGGGAAGCCTTCTCCTCCCGTTGCAGGTGCTGGTGCAAGGAAACAGCTCCAGGGTGCCTTCCGTTCATCCAGGGCACCAGCAAACCGCTGCCAGTTCCCCGCAGCACTGGGTTAAGGAGCTAGTCGGCAGTCGGAGGGATCAGCACTGTGAATTCCATCAGGCCTCCCCTCTCTAGCCTCCTGGGCTCCTCAGACCTCCGAGGGAAGGAGCTGAGCAGCTGGGACCCATGAAACGACCGCGGCCTCCCACCTGGTTTCTACAATGCTCTGGCTCCAAACCTCATAGGCTTCCCTTGGCCACTTTGGTGATGGCTTCCCCAAAGTGGTTTTCATCCTCTTGAAGTGATTGTCCCATGTTGCCCTTGAAAGACTCAAGGGTGAAGCACCCTCTAACTTTGCAACTTAGCACACTTCATTCCACAACAACAAAAGAGAAGATGCCTGGAGGCCCCTCCTGGAACAAACAGATACTATAACTATGACTCTCAAGGTAGCCTGGGACATGGATGTGTTTTTGAGAAAGGAAGCAAGTAGGCCAATGTCCGTGCTGGGGAGAGAACGGCTTTTGCAGCCCGCAGACTTGAGCTTGAACTCTTGCTCTCCCACGAAGAGCCGTGTGAACTGGAGCCCTGAAGTCCTTGGGGTTCAGTCTCCTTTGCACGGACACCCGGGATGCCTTGAATGCATTGGGACCCCCACCCCGCCATTTCCACTGTGAGCGACTATGCCTGGGAAGCTAAGTCTTGATCAAGAAGTGACCCCTTCCATCCCTTTAGAAGTGGCAAACTTCCCATCTTCACTGACTTTCTAGTCGCTGGCTCTGATGTTATTCATAGAAGGAAGGCTGGGCTGAGAATAAAGCAAAGAGAAAAGAACGGTCGTTGGGAATAACAGGAAAGGTAGTAACACGTCCAACCTGATTTCACTCTGTAAAGTTAGAATAACATGATCCCAATATCAAAACCATATAATCTATGCAGTTGCACTGAATCCTGCCAAGTCTTTTTCATAGACTATGAAACAAAAACAAAAACAGAAACGTGTATATATCATAGAAAATAATCCTACAAGACACAAAGGAACTGAATCACAGATCTTAAAAGGATCAGGATTTGGCACAGGATGTCTGGTTGCTCCAATTCCTTTTTTCATGCTTACGAGGATCTGAAGTTTCCGGCCAGCCCGTGTGCGCACACTTGGAGAGTCAGTAGTGTCAATACATGCGACGGTGACTCTACATACACAGCAAAAGTCAGGATCTAAATCCACACTGTCGGTTGGATCGTTCTGCAATGATGGAACCTTCTACATTGGCGCTGTCCAATCTGGGGGCCACTATCCACGTGTGGCTATTGGGAAATGGACGTGTGTGACTGAAGAACTGAATTTAATTTTAACTGTAATTTAAACTAAATAGACATTAGAATATCGGCTACAGCGCTGGATAGTGGAGTTCTGTATTAATGATAAGTAAATGGAAAACAAAGTTGTGCCCTGAGGACCACTGAGGGCTAGGGGGAAGTAGCATGGCTGTTACCTAGCTAAATACCAACGCATCAGCGTTAATTAACTCAAGTCAGAAAACATCATGCAACTCTTGGCCTGCTCATCAGTGCTGGGGTGAAAGGGGATAAAAAGGACATGAACTAGACTGAGGCATCATTTTTCCGAAGTTCCACCAAGAACCACTCTATCCCTACCTTTATTTGTTTTTTGTTGATGCCTGAAAATGTTAGCTTCTTATATTGACCAGAAGCATCCTACCTGCTTTACATCTGATCCTGTCAATTATCTTACGGGGTCACTATTGTTCTTTAATCCCTATTTGTATAGGTGAGTGGACGAAGGAAGGGAAGGGATAAGTCGATTGCTCCAAGGTCACCTGGGTAGAGTGTGGGAATGGACATCTGAATGCAGTCCTCAGGCTTCACACACCATGCTCCAAGGAGCCATCGGTGATTTAGAAGTTACAGCGAAGAGAAGAACTGCCTTTGAGAGGAGGCTGGCTTGTCCAGTGTATCCTAGATGCCCTAAGACTGTGACACGTTTGGGGAAAAGTGGTCATTTTTAGCTTTGAGAATGTGAAGGAAGCATGCGACCGCCGGAAGCTGAAGGAAGAGGGTGAAGGAGACAGAGGCAAACAGGGGAGCCAGGTGGTTCGGAAGACTCACTCTGCCAACAGTCCCCCCCACCCCAGGCCTTCTCTGGATCTACAGATTTATTTCCAAGTCATTAAAACCAACGGCAAGACTGCAGATAGAGATGTAAAAAAACAGTGCAAGTCTTGAAAGAATCAGAGGAAAGAAGTGTTTCTGCTATAGGCTGAGAGTCTCTAACTCAGTTTGCTTGAACTATAAAACCTTAAACTTGCAGATCAAAAGGTAGGTGACCGTAATGAGCTAACTCCTGCTTTCAATCCTCCAGTATTACTCACTCCAGAGGATTCCAGATTTCCATATTCTAAGTAATGCTGTCAGTAGCATTCTTGCAACTACAGCACATGGTCTAGTCTCCATTATTTTCTTAGAATAAACTCAGACATGGGGAAAAAGGAAAATGAAAAGAAAATGCAATCTGCCCTGTCTTCCACCAGGCAGCCCAGGATGAATGCTGAGGGGGCGGCGGGGGGGTTCCCTTCCTGGGATTGTGTCATCAAGCTATGATGTGAGTATTTCCCAAGATCCTTTGTCTTCCTCTGCTTGTAATCAAGAACGAATCAAGCCTTCCCTCCTGCAGGACTATTAAGCCAAAAATATCAAGTCCAGGTGGAACGAGGAGACACTTGGGTTTCCCACTATAACACAACCCATCTCTTCTTACCATGAGACGTGTGAACAAGGTATCTTTTCTAATCTTAATTTACATGCAGGTTCAACATCTCCCACTAATACATGCTCTAAATACGGCCCCCAAAAGCATCGTCAACTCCAAATTAATTATCGGTTTATCTGGGAGAATTCATTCATTTATTAAACATTTACTCTGTCTACATTCTGGGGTTCCAGGGTAAACAAAATAGACGAAAACAATATTTGATGTTCCGGCTCAATATATTTCTGGTTTACTCCAGCTCCGTAATTTTGGAGGAAGAAATTGATTCAAGAAAAATTAATATTGAGGTTCGGTGCAAGATCCAGCTGACTAAATGGAGTTCATGGGCACTGTTGGCTCAGCACAGATTCAGTTTCTTTTAGTGGCATAGTGCTTGGGGGCTCCAAAATGAAAGAACAAAAATGTAATACATGAAAAATTTTTGGTTACTCACTAGATCCCAAAACCCCAGAATTCTTCTGGACATTTTTATCTTACTGATATGCAACACCCCCCACCCGCAGGGGTTTTTTGATCCCACTTTCTAAATGCTTTTCAAATCAGCGCCACCTTCTTCATCACGCCTATGGCCAGAACTTCAGGGCCTTAATTTTTGTTTGGACTATTGTCATAGCTTCTAAATTGGTCTGCCCGTCTCCAGTTTCTTTTCATTCTAATACTCCTGTCTTATGGTTTTCAAAACCAGAGATCTGATCCTATAGTTCTACAGTTAGAAATTCGGAATGGTTCTCACTGCTTGCAGATGTAGTGGAAATTTTTTATGTACAAACAAGGAGATCGAGCGTTCTAGTGGGAGAATGAGAAAATAGGCCCCCGGGACTCTGGATTAAGGCCATGCCATCTGCAGCAGGGAAGTATACCTCTTTGGAAAAAACAACCCTGGCATGTTGCTGAGCCCTGCGAGCGACAGATGCTCCTGTCTGTGGTAACAAGCGACCGTACATTCGGGACTGTCCAGCACAAGCTGGGTTCTGTTAGACCTAATCACACCTACCGGAACCTCAGCCAGCATAATTACCTAGCGGCTTACGAAATGCCTGCCGCACAGGCATGGGATCCTGCACAACACAGCGCTGAGTCCAAGACCACGCAGCTGGTCTCCCCAAATGCTGGAATAGCCTTCTGAAGGTACAGCACCAGCTCAGAGGCAATACTTTGAAAGGATGGGGTGCCAGCCGCAGGATGCAGCATGTGCATCAGGTCAGAGTCTCCCATCTGATGCTGTGTCCTCACTAGGAAGGACACCGAGTCCGAAGACCAAGGGGTAGAAGCAGGAGAGGCCTCTCTTACCATCACCCCCAGTGATCCATGCAGCTCTGAGCTCTGTAATACTGGAGATCTTCGTCTACAAAGGGGCATAATCTTACCAAAGGACATGGCGAGGTCCTACTGAAATACATGTTTCAGCTCCCACTGGGACACCTGGGACTCTTTGTGTCCAAAGACCAAAAGAATGCCATGCTGGCAGGGATAACTGGTTCTACATAGGAGGAAGAGGCAAGGCTACCTTTATACAATGTAGGCAGAGAGGAACCCATACGAAGCCTAGGTGATCCTCAGAGGTACCTCCTTTACCCCAGTGTGGCTGCGAAAACACACATGCAGCAGTCCTAGTCTGAAAAGGGGATGACCATTAAGGTTCCAGACCCCCTAGGAATGAAGATTTGAGTCACACCATTAGGTAAACCATCCAGACCTACCGAGGTGATAATCAAGGACGTGAGAAACCCAGAATGGGTATCCTAGGAGGGAGAGGGGGAGTACCCATTGCAGTCCTGGAATATCAACTGCAGCGAGGATGGGATATAATTTGTCCGACCAAGCCTCATCTTCTGAGTTCCCTCTCAGGAAGAGCCGCCCACAGGAACCACGGAGGTGCTCCTCCTTGAACTTGCATAGCGAAGGAGGTCTGCGTGGCACGAAGTGCAGACTATAGGAGCCATGAGACTAAGCCTCATGATTTCTGGCTGTAGGCAGCACAATTAACCTACAGCCCTAGCTGCACTCCAAAATCCATCACCACTCTCACACTGAGGCCACACCTCCAAAAGGCTGCTCCTAGCCAGTGACGATGGCACATAAAACTGGTTCATTTTCTGGGAATACAGGAGACTCCTCTGATAGGTGACTTTGGCACAAGGGTGCCCCATCTTCCTTGCTGAACTTTCTGAGAACTGCACTATAGACTAAGACCATCCCTCCCAAGGGTCGGGGCTGTACAGCTTCTGACACTCTCCCAGCCTCCCCCAGCCCCTCCCCTTTTCCCTCATAGGTGTGCAATAAATCTCTTACACATCTAATCCCATATCAACATCTCCTTCACCGTCTTCATGATCGGCCTCTACCATCTGTCTGGGCTCATCCCCTCCTTGCTCCCAGCAAGCCCCTGCCCACTGTGTACTCCACGGGCATCGGGAATGAGCATGCTACTTTCTGCATTCAGTCCTAGAAAAATCTATACTACTCTCTCCGTCTAGAATGCTCTTCCCCCTCTGCTTTCTCTTTGGCGACTGAGGTTTGGCAGCCAGTATACACAGGACACTTTGGCCTGGCCCCATTTTCTTCACTCTTTCTGTTTTTGCATGACCAGGCCAGGGCGGGATATGCCAGATGACAGGGTGCAGATGCCTCATATCCTATACCAGGTCGTAGGGCTCCATCTAGGTATCCTGTGTGGTACACATCCCGCAAACTGGCTCTCCTGCTACATAGTGATAGAGTCTAGAATGTGTCCATCTGTAAGGACCAGCCACTACTCAGCTCCAGCTAAATGGTGCCATGAGGCCTAGGGAGGCAAGATCTGATGGGTTAAAAAAAAATCTGGACCCTTAGAAGTCCAGATTTTTATTGTGAGATTGCTGCATTTTAAAGGCTATAAACTAATTCAAAATTAAAACCAAACCCAACAGGAGGTCACACAAAGACTATCTACTGACTGCTCTGGTTCCCACCTGCCAGCTTCTGTCCACCACCTAAAACACACTAATGGCTTCGACCACAACCCTTACGGAATATACCTCATAGACAGAACGCTGGAGGCTCAGCGCACGGCGATGTCTCTAAAACCTGCGGTCCTCTCTGAAGAAACTTCATCATTACATTCTAGATTTTGTCTTCTTAGTTCATGAAGTGTTTTATGACCCCGTGCCACTGCAGACTGTATAAACCTCACCAAAGAGGCAACTAATTCATCCTTTTATTCAACAAATATTTGAGGACCTAACATGGGCCAAACCCTGTGCCCTCCAGACATATCTAGAGGTTCCGATTTGAATAATCAAACCCTTATAAACAGGAAAATCATAATTAGGTAGAAGAGACAGAAATGTAGGAGGTACGATGTTATGTTGCTTGAGAAGATTTTATTAATACATTTATTCTCTACTAAAGGCAAACATCTTGATTTCTCAAAGAACATTAACATCTTTTAAGCAAACAAAAAATATATATAAAATACCAAGAAGCATCTTAAACCATAACCTGGTTATTTGAAAGATTTTAATCTATGAGAAATCTTTTCATTATGCAATTGTAGAAACTAAAGGAGGATTTAGAAATATAGTGAGCATAATATTAATATTAATATTAATAAATAGTTGGCAATAAATGCTTTAATAAAATCACTTCAAAACTGTTTCTTATTCTTACACTCTAAAATGCATTGTTCTGAAGAGTGACATAAAACAGATTAATTTGGGGGAAGAAGTCAAAAAGTACAACACAATTCTCTTACCTGAATATCTACACTATCAAGGTTCCATTGCTTATCAAGTCCTATTTCTAATCACGTAAATTTATGAAGAAACATGATTACAACAGCTACTTCTAGGGAGACTTGGTCATAGATTCTGGGATTGCTGAAGACCCATCATACATTGTAAAGATACAATTATAGCTACCGTGGGCCCTGTCCCTAACTTAAGCACACCTGCACTCAGCTAGTCCCAAGTGGGTTCTCATTGCGGGGTAAGGTGTGGTGTGTGGATGGAGCCCAGAATTAGAGTAAACCTGGCAACTGTACCAAATGCTTCTTCCCATCTTCCCCTCAGGTCCCCAATCACACTGCAAATCAATTGCCTGGTACCGTTCCAGTTCCAGAAAGCAGATATGTGAACTTCACTTTCCTAATAACCCTGGCGAACACGTTGAAACACACTGGGAGAATTTTAACAACTGGATTAAAAGGCCAATCAAATGGTAAACTCCCAGGGGAAACGCTTATGCCAGAGAATAGATGAACTGTTAGCTGATTTCAAGAACAAATGGAAAGTGCAAATCTGGGAGAAATGACTGGGCAAGGAGAATAAACTAAATGGGATATGAACAACTGGGCCACAGAATCTGGTTTAGTAAATCTGTAGCACGGTGGAAAGATGAAATTCTCTTTTCTTCCTAATTCCTTTTTTTTTTTTTTAAATAAGAGTTCATTTTCTTTTATATGTGATAAAATTTGGGCAGGTTTGTTCTCTTTGTCTATTCTCCTATATAATGTGATAGAGGAGAGGGTAGGAGAAGTACCCAGTAACTTACAAACTTGACTGCAAGGAAAGGCTGTAGACAAGGATGTTGGCTTCAGGGCTACTGAGCACCAGGAGGTTCTGGAGGACCTTGCTGGACATCCCCCTAAATCATCTCAATTTGCCTTGTGTGAGGATAAGGCCAACTGTTGGATGATTCTTAATGACATGTTAACCTTTGGGTGAAGTCAGGGAGAAAGGAAAACGCAAGCCACATGAGAGAGCTTCTGAGAAGAGTGTGACATCGTCAAAAACAATTGAAATACAAGGGAAATTAAAAAAAAATACCAGAAACCTAGCAAAAAATTATCACTATGTTTGGTCTTCAACTCAGATGGTGGTACGGGGAACACGGGCTCATGATTATGAAAGATGCACATTTCACTGCCATGTAATTCACACATAGGAATTCTCCTGGAAGTATTTATTATCTAGCTTCCGTTTCCATTCCCAGCACATGAGAGTTTGGATCCTAAGATGAAATGGAATTTTATTTACAATTTTTAGCTTAAAAAATGGAAAAAGTTGACAGTATTTTGGCTCCCAATGATCACAATGCCCACAATGCAATCCTGAGTATTTATTTTCTGTTAACTGGATAAAAGGACAGACACATCGCTGGCTTAAGAGATCTCTCTGGGATACTGTACCGTGTTTACGCGGCTCACAGACCCAGTCCCAGTGTGACTGATCATCAACATTATCTGAAAAAGTAGACTATTACAGACACAGACCCAGGAAGCCTAAGGCAGAATCAGAAAATCGGTATTAAGACAACAACAAACACAACTTCCATGCTGATTTAAAGATTTCCAGGTATAGAAACTTTAGGTTTAGATCAAGAAAAATATGGATAAACATCATCCCTAAACAACAGTTCACAAAAATAAAATAAAAATTGACTAATAAATCTTTTAAAAATGTTTAGCCTTATCAGACTTAAAAGAAAAGTGAATCAAAAGAATGATTTAAAACAATATAATTCATTGACCCATAAAACCGGCAAAATACTTTGATTCGATAATGCCCTATGTTAATGCGTGTGTGGGAAAAGGACAATCTCACCCGAGAAGCAAATTAGTTTATCTTTTTTTGGAAGGTAATTAAAAAGCATCTACCAATTTTTTTTAATGTATGTATTCTTTAATCCAAAAATTCTGTTTCCAACAATGTACCCAGAAGATGTATTTCAAAAGTGTGCCAAGATAATACAGGGGAGAATGTTCGTGATAACTTAAATATCTAACAACAACAGGGAGGTTTATAAGTGAAAGTCATACCATACAAAGGAATATTGTGTAACTTTAAAAAAAAAAAGGAAGAAGACTGGGGCGCCTGGATGGCTCTGTTGGCTAAATGTCTGTCTTTGGCTCAGGTCATGATCCTGGGGTCCTGGGATCGAGCCCCACATCGGGCTCCCTGCTCTGCAGAGTCTGCTTCCCCCTCTGCCTCTGCCCCTCCCCCTGCTTGTGCTCCCTCTCTCCTCTCTCTCTCTCTAATAAATAAGTAAAATCTTAAAAAAAAAAAAAAAAGGGAAGAAGATCTACATAATATATTATGGAGGGGAAAAAAGGAGATGCACATGAGAAAGTACACTATGGTCCTTTTTGTGTTTTCAAAAAAGGAAATCCATAATATATATATATATATATATATATAGGCTCTACGCATAACTTTTATTTTCTGAAAAAATACCTAAGAAATTGTTAATAATGATCTTTGGGGAAAGGCCTCATCCTGGAAGAGGGAGGGAGGTTTTTACTTTCATTTTCTATGTTTCTATGCTGTTTGCGTCTTCTCACCACATACAAATATTCAAGGGCATGCGCGGCGTTTTCTGCAAGATCTGTTTAATTCCATGCTAGCTTCCCTCACTCTCTAGTACATTTCTTAGTCAAATACTTCTGCCAATCACCATGTGAGTGAGTCAATTTATTTCAGATTATATCCCACCCACGCTGCCAACCCACTTACTAGAAAAATGGATTTGAGAAGGTCTATAATAAAAGACTCATAGTAAGGCTATTAAATAAAAGCAGCAAATAAAATTCATGGAAAGGAAGAGGAAATAAAAAGCCCCGGAAAATGTACTGACTGTGACTGAGCAGTCCGCATGGCTTCACATTTCCTAAAGAAGGCCAAAGGGGAAACATGATGGTTGATGTCATTCTTATTGCCTGTTTGTCAAAGATTTTTTTTTACTTGGGGCTGAATTCTGAGAGACATGATCCAAGACACTTTGGAAACATCTTGATTTTTATGGCCTTAACCTCTCAAACTTGACCCTGCATCTGAATCACCCAGAGGATTCACTAAAACACATATTGTTGGGTTTCACTGCCAGGGTTCGTGACTGAGTAAGTGCACGGTGGGAGGATCTTCTCATTTCTAACAGGTTTCCTAGGTGATGCTGACGCTGCTCATTCAGGACCACACTTTGGGACACAGGGATCTTTGACCAACCCTTCACTCACGAGCCCCCAGTGGTTGATGACTTCATCAGTAGCCCTGCCCAGGATCTGGACATACTCTTCACAGAGGGTATGATGCTGAGTGAAATAAGTCCATCAGAGAAGGACAAACATTATATGTTCTCATTCATTTGGGGAATATAAATAATAGTGAAAGGGAATAGAAGGGAAGGGAGAAGAAATGGGTAGGAAATATCAGAAAGGGAGACAGAACATAAAGACTCCTAACTCTGGGAAACGAACTAGGGGTGGTGGAAGGGGAAGAGGGCGGGGGGTGGGGGTGAATGGGTGACAGGCACTGAGGGGGGCACTTGACGGGATGAGCACTGGGTGTTATTCTGTATGTTGGCAAATTGAACACCAATAAAAAATAAATTTATTATTTAAAAAATAAATAAATAAATACATAAATTATAAAGACTGAAATGTAACCCAGGTTCATATGATCTAATCAGAAAACAAAGATGGAATTCAAGACAGCCAGAGACGTAAATGTATCGCACATGACTTGGCCCTTCTTGATACAAATTGCTTCTACCCCACCTGCCCCTGATACGGCTTAGACAGGAACTGATAATGCAAATTCATGACTTGCATTAGCAATAGCCTCATCTACCCACACAGGAGACTGGTCTCCTGCCAACATCCAAAATATATTATCATTGAATTCCAAAATCAAGAATCAATGACCTTTAGACAATCTGCTCTCTCTTTTCCCCCCTATTGACATGGGGAATAGAGGATTAACTGTACCAGGAATTAACATAGGACCTTTCTCTTGGAGAGGTAAGAGTTCAAAACACTTTTCAGGTCAACAACGTCATTTGTCTTCCAACATCCCAGGAGCAGGGTCGGGGTGAGCTGCACCTTCATTACAGCACTGGAATTCCATGTCTGAGGCCACTGTTTCTAAACCCTACTTGGTTCATGGTTCTGAAAACACTTGGTGCCATAGGACATAACCGGTGCGTTTAACAGCTGCACTCAGATAAAGACCCCCCCGCCACACACACACACACACACACACACACACTTGCATGTACACTGACAGCAACAACCAATATGTTTTACAAGATTAAAAACATCTAAAACTACATATGCAACAGATGCACTTATAAATGTATATACATTGTACCTCAAAACAGGGAAAAATTTTTAAAAAGGATTTTTAAAAAACTAAAAGTGCTCTGAGATCCCTGAATTTCAGTAAGCTTACCCTGTTTTCAACAGTTCAGGTGCTTTAAGTAAACACCTACTGTGGGCCAAGTACTGTTTTAGCAACTGGGATTATTAGAAGTTGGACACAAACCCTCCTCCGACAGTACTTACAACATCTGTCACAAAACAGATCATTCCAGATGACAGAGGTAGGTTAGGTGTGATGTTAGCTGTGTAGCCAAACGATGCCCAGAGAATGGTCACTGAACCCCTCCTGGGGGTCCCCGGGGGCGTCCTGGGGAAGAAGACACAGACAGAGCCCTGACACATGA
Source organism: Vulpes lagopus (assembly GCF_018345385.1). Lineage (NCBI taxonomy): Eukaryota > Metazoa > Chordata > Mammalia > Carnivora > Canidae > Vulpes > Vulpes lagopus. Next base: position 30,878,104 of record NC_054847.1, on the reverse strand, counting down.
GCAAGAGACAGCTGGAGTGAAGACAGAGGGGTGGGGTAAGGGCCTCGTGCCAGGCTGAAGGTTACGTGCCCAGATCCAGTCACTCCTTTGTTACAAATAGAGATTCAATTTTGTTCAGGGTGGCAGGTGGCCTGACTCGAAATACACTCCCCAGAGTTCCCTGCAGGCAGCGTGGTCCAGGCTGATGAGATGCCAATGGAAGCCACAGAAGGGCTCCAGGAGAGCCGACCCCGCCATGTGGCTTCTGCTCTTCCTTCCTTGCCCTTCGCCCTTTCTGCTGCCGGCAATATAGTGAGAAGCCCAGAGGTGCGACTGTCATGGGGGGGGGGGGGGAGAGGAGGAGCAGAAAGAGGGAACAAAACCGGTCTCGCAGAGCCTCACATCTGCCCCAGAGGGAAGTCAGGCCCTGTTAAGTGCGCCCAGGGGTGTGGAAGCATGGGATGCATGCAGTGTGGACACATGGGATGCATGCAGTGTGGACGCACGGGATGCATGCAGTGTGGACGCATCGGATGCATGCAAACAGACACCGCCCTACGCACGTCGGCAAGACTATCGCCGCATTGCTGTTTGTTTCTTTGCATATTCTGGGGAAGGTCCCAAATTAGAGCAAACGCTAACACCCAAAAGCAACCTTCCTGAATCCTTCATTTTTATCAAAACCTGAAAGGAAGGATGTCCTGGCACTTTTAAAAAGTGCTGCTATATAATTGAGCAGCAGCCGCTATTAACAATTGTGTTAGCAGAAAGTTTAAATGGTATTTAATCAAGAGCTAACAAGCCACTATCACAATGGCCAGTAGCATTGGCAGCTTCCTCTGGGGGGAAAAAAATCACATGAATACATAATCCCAGGGTTTAAAAAAAATTTGTGTAGACAAGATTTTCTCCCTGTCATCCTCCAGAAAAAAAGAACTATGAACTTCCTCTCCCTCCGTTCCCTTCCTCTCTCTCTCTCTCTCTCTCTCTCTCTCACACACACACACACACACACACACACACACACGCACACGCACACCCACACGCACACACACCCTGCATTTGTTGCTTTCCTACACGGGCACACAATCAGTAGTCTCAAGCACTGACAATGCTCTCCTGTTGCTACATCAACCCCAGCTGAGACCCATAATCAGCAGACAACCAGGCAGGAGTTCTTTGTTACCCCAGGAAAAATGGTAAGAGCCGGGGAACCCCTGGAGGGCGGGCTGAGCAGCGCTCAGAGAGGACGTGCCCCCCGCCTGCGGATCCCTGCGGAGGGCGACCCATCCCTCCAGGGCCAGAGCACCCGGCGGCAGTCCCGGGACTCCCACCAGCCCCCCCAGCCGGGCCGCGGCCGCTCCAGTCCTGGCTCTTGCAGAGGGAGCTGTTCTCAAGGGACAGTCACACGGGCTGCAGGAAGGGGCTTGGCCCGCGACAGCCATTCTGAGCCTGGGGAGTTCTGTGGACATAAAATTTAACTTGAAAACACAAAGCTGTTCTCCAACGAAGATTTGCCAATGTCGCGTTTTTCTTTAAGAGGCCCTACAAGGAAAGCAACACCAAGAGCCAAAGCAGACATAACCATGTTCCCAACCACACTTATTGGGAAGATTTATCCTTTTACGATGAAGGATTCCATTCTGTCCATCTGGGAAGGGTCAGGCTGTCTGCCAAGTGTCTTAATACCTCCCTAATAATTTTGACCTTTTATTTATATACTTTGCTCTGTATTCCGAAATGTTTTTTTCCACTTGGAACTTCCAGACCGGTTTATCACAACAGTCTATAACTCAAAAGTTCCTGACTCTTTTGGGGACAGAGATCCCTTTATCCGTCTAGTGGAAACCAATGGACCCTTTCCCAAAGCAGTATTTTTATTTTTATTTTGTTTTCCAAAGCAGTATTTTTAAATGCATAAAGTGAAATACACAGGATGACAAAGCAAACCAATTATATTTAAATATCAATAGAAAAATACACAAACTTGTGATATAGCAATAATATATGCTTCTTTATTATGACATTAAGTATCAAGCTCTAGTGGTGATGCTAATAATGATCATAATTTCAAGCAGTGATGAGCATAAATGATATTTTAAGATGTCTGTAACAATTCTAATGTTATCTGAGAATATTTTAGATTTCTACTGATGACAAAGTCACAGGCACCACTAATCCTCTTGTGGTTTCATTAGTAGATAATAAAAATAAAGATGCATTTTTCCTTCCAAATTAAATGCCATATTCTCCTGTAATTTGGAAACAGAAAATTTCCAGCCTACCCTAACACCACTACTAGGTTTTTTTCTAACAGCCCACTCCATTCCACATTCAATTGCATAATTACATCCATATATGATGTGTCAAAGTGATGTAGGGTTAAATATCAAAGATAAGGAAGTAATCTTCTCACCCTGGTCCTCCAGCCATCCCACTGCCCCCTCTCCAGAGGCAATCACTGCTAACAATTTCTTGATATCTACAGAATGTTTCATTTACAAAGTATTTTGTTTAAATTCTAGAAAACTTTATTTTGCAATGGAATCACTTTGTGTCCTTTTTAAAAAAATTATCATCTTTCTCCTCCATCCATCCTATTTGACCAACACCACTTATCTTCTGCTTATTATTCTCTTATTATTTCCACGGCTTACTCATTGCTGCATTCACCTCAACGTTCAGGTCAAGGCATAGAACACTGAACAGCTACAACTTCATGAGCCTAAGGCTTGGCCAGTGGGCCGCTCCACCTGTCTGTGCTCCACTGACGTCCCCAGAAGAACCTCCTGCACACTCCTCTCCCAGTCTCCCAGGTAGCAAGAACATGTTCTAAAGAGAAGAAAGCAGCCTCTCTCTGAAATCTCTCACTGCCAGCACTTCTAGGACAGCCATGAGACAAAATAACGCCCCCAACACACACAGAGCCACTTTCTGCCATCTTCATCCTATCCTAAAATAGAGGACAGTCTTCCAAAAGAGGAACATCAGAACCTTATAAAAGAGCAAATCTCCCTCCCTCCACAAAAAGGCAGTTGGCATATCACAGTCATACAAATCACAAGAACATGCAGAGAAAAAGGAGTAGATGGAGGAAAGGCAAACACTCAAGAAACCATAGAAGAAAATGTCCCAATCTTGCAAAAGGACTACAGTTGGCAGGGTAAAAGAGCTTATCCAGTCTGAAGTTAAGAATGATTACTAAAGGGATGCCTGGGTGACTCAACAGTTGAGCATCTGCCTTAGGCTCAGGGCATGATCCCAGGGTCCTGGGATCGAGTTCCGCATCAGATTCCCCACAGGGAGCCTGCTTCTCCCTCTGCCTGTGTCTTTGCCTCTCATGAATAAATAAGTAAAATCTAAAAAAGAAAAGAAAAGAAAAGCTATGGTTTTTATGTGTTTATCTCATAATCACTTATCTTCCTATATTCCCTCTTTAATTCTAGTTAGTGTTTCTTAATAGAGCCTCCTGGGTTTTCTAAAAATAATCATCAGCTCAAAGAGGAAATTTTACTTTTCCTTTTTAATATTTCCTCCTGTCATTTCTTGTCTCATATTTTCTAAAAACTCCAGAATTCTGTTAAAAAGCGGTAATAGCTGTCTTATTTCTGATCTTAATGAAAAATATTGAAAGCTTCTAGACAAAAAATAACAAGCTGCCTATAAAGGAAAGAGAATTAGACTTACATCAGACTTCATCTGCATGCTATTGAGAGGAAAGAATCACACTCCCTGAATTCTATGCCCATCCGAGATATCTTTCACTTCCCACAGTAACAGGAAATATTGAAGTTAATTTAATAACCACACAAAAGAATTTAATAACCACAACAATAGTACCACTGAGTTAATATTCATGGAGCACTTATTCACTGCCAGGTTCAATTCTACACATTTCACTTATTGTGATAGTTCGTCTACAAGGTGGCTCCATTAATTCCTTCCCTCCCCCTTCACTCACGCCTGTTCAGGATGGGGTCTAGTCTCCTATTTCATAGAATCTAGTAAAAGTGTCACTGTACCAACTCTAAGCCAAGACTTTATGAGGACTGGCACTTTTCTGCCTCCTGGGGTTTCTAAGTAGGAAAGTCCAGCTTCTTGGATAAAGAGAGAGGCTGTATGAGAAAAACAGGCACATGAGTGAAAAAAGCCATGCTGGACATCAAGACTGGCTGAACCTTCAGACCATTCCAGCCTCTGCTGCTATTTGATTCTGGCCACACAAGAGCCCCCAAACAAGATTGGCTCAGCCAAGTCCAAGCCACAGAACCACGAGAGGTAATAAGTTGTTTGCACTGCTGTTTTGGGGTAGTTCATTATATAACAGTAGGTGACCGGAACACTGACACTAACGCATTTAGTGTTTACAATATTCCTACCCGGTAGCTGTTATTGGTACTGCCATTCTACAGATAAGGAAACTAAGGGCCCAGTAAGCTAAACTGTCCAAGGCTTACCCAGCTAGAAAGAAAATTCTTGGAGAATTGCAACAATTCAAAAATAAATAAATTCCTTGCTTCATCTGTAAAAAATATGGGGAAGGACTCGAATGCAACAAAAATGCATCAGAGCAGAGACCTCAAGAGAGAGGCAAAGGGAAAGGAGAAAGAACAGTGATAAGAAGTATATCTTGCAAATATATTGTGAAATCTAAGATAGTATAGATACCATAACTGAGAGCATGTTAACTGGATGTGAAAGGCTTCTGAAATAACAGACAGGCTGCAGACATAACAGTCATAGTCAAGAAGGAAAGGAAATGCAGGAGTGGAGAAGGAGCAAGGCTGGAGGCAAGAAGAAGAAAAAGAAGGAGAGGCCCTTGGGTGGCTCAGTCGGTTAAGCATCTGACACTTGATTTCAGTTCAAGTTATGACCTCAGGGTTGTGAGACTGAGCTCGGCATCAAGCTCACACTGGGTGTGGAGCCTACTTAAGATGATCTCTCTCCCTCCTCTTGTCTCTCTTCCTCTCCTTCTCCCCTGCCCCTCCCCCCCCCCAGAAAAAAAGAAAAAAAAAGAGAAAGGTAAAAAGAAAGAAAGAAAAAGAAGCAAATGCATTCTGAGGTTCTTGGTCTGAATTTCTACAAGATATAAATCAATAAAACTGACTCATGTAGAAAACTGAATCGGTCAATTATCGTAGGAGGGATTGGAAAAGTGGTTAAACTCCTACCACTAAGAAGAGAACGGAAACAGGATTTTACAGTGAGTTCCATATAACTTACAAAGAATAAAAATGTTATTTAAATTATTCAAGACTATAGAAACCTAGAGAAAGCCCCTAAATCCATTTTATAAAACTGGTTTAGCCTTTAAAGCAAAATTGATAAAAACAGTACAAGAAAACCACAGAGCAATCCCACTTATAAATATTGGCTTGTTATCCCACTTATAAAAATTCTAAGTAAAATATTAGCAAGCACATCCCAAAGTAAATGAAATGGATACTGCCAGTGATCAAGTGGCGTATACTCCAAAAAGGCCATTTCCACACCAGCAAATCCATTAACATCATTCATGATAGCAACAGATGCATGGAAGAAAAGTGGTTGGCTACATCAATAGGTTCTAAAAAACATTTGGTAAAATTCAACAGCTATTATTAATAAGACTCAAAGTAAAATATAAATAGAGAGAAACTCCTTGAATATGAAAATACCTACTTATTGAAAATCAACTGCAAACACCATTCTAAACAATGCCAGGAATAAAATGGGATACCTGCTATTATCATTACAATTCAACAGCGCACAGAAGAAAATAAAATAGTATAAATAGAGTAGGGGGGGAGATAAAATTTTCCTTTTTTGTCAATGATGTTTATATACCCAGAAATTCCAACCAATGAATTTCTGGTTCAAAAATGAAAACTACTAGAATCAAGGAAGGAGTTTGATCAGACAGCTAGACGTTTAAAGCTTTTCTCCACATTTGCAAGGAAAATATAATAGCATTATAATAGCATCAAAAAGGCAAAAAAAGGGCAGCCCGGGTGGCTTAGCGGTTTAGCGCTGCCTTCAGCCCAGGGCATGATCCTGGAGTCCCGGGATCAAGACCACTTTGGGCTTCCTGTATGGAGCCTGCTTCTCCCTCTGCCTGTGCCTCTGCGTTTCTTTCTCTCTCTGTGTCTCTCATGAATAAATTTTTTTAAAAAGGCAAAAAAAAAGATTAGAAATATGTATATAAATTAAAAATTCATATATTCATTTAATGCAATGTCAATTAGAATCCCAAATTTTTAAAGTGGTTATCATATCTGTTTAGGTAACATTAAACGTTCAGAAATTGGCAATAAATTTTTGAGAAAGAATAATGAGGAAGGGCCATACCAGACTTCAATCCATTAAAATCAAAACATGGTATGGAGGGGACATCTGGGTGGCCTTCAGGTCAGGTCATGATCTCAGGTCCTGCAATCCAGCCCCGAGTAGGGCTCCCTGCTTCTCCCTCTGACCCTCCCTCTCCCTCTCTTTTTTTCCTCTCTCTCACTTTTGAATAAATAAATAAAATTTAACCAAAAAAGCAAAGACATGGCATGGAAATGAATAACAGAACAGACTCAAAAGCCCAGAAATGAATCCCAGTATCATTTCTGGAGTAGCCCCCTGCCCTCGATCATTGGTACTATTCTTAGAATAGAAGCTTCTATATGACAGAGTGAGTATTGTGACCCACTGTGGAGAGAACATCTCACAATAGGATATCATGCAAACAGAAAATAAGAATTAGGTGGAGCCCCTGCCCCCATCTTACTATGAAGTCACTCAAGAGAATGAGTGAGATATATGCCATCTCAACAATGGAAGTCCAGGAAGTACTTACTGGTCAGTAAGGGAAGTAAGATTCAGAGTATATTACAGTAACCCCTCTATTTTTGGAATGTCTTGTTCACTATTTAGGATTGTGAATATGCTGGATCCTGATCACATGACTAATGCTGCTTTGGAGGATGTCTCTTTGTACAAAACAAAACATAAATGTATATATTTGTAAATGTCTATATAACACATGGAGAGAAATGCGGAGATATACAGATGCAGAAACTAGGTTGTTCAACATGATCGGTGGTAGAGTGGGGGCGTGGATGCGAAGAGAGGCAGAAAAAACAATGTAATTTTTCAGTGCACGAATGTTTAAGAAGATCTAATTTATGAAGAATTATTTGCACACAGACACATACACCAGTGTGCTTGTGTAGAGGAAGAGATACACAGAAAGAGAGAGAGAGAGAGATGAAAGGAGGGGCACCCAAATGTTATTTGTGGCTATCACAGAAGCATGGATTTCAGGTGATTTTTCCTTTATATAATCAGTAAAAAATAAGTTTCATCTTTAAAAAAAGTTCAGATTGTGAAGGACACGTTCATGGTATAAATTTAGTTTTAAAATGTATTTCAAGTGGATGTCAAGTCAGAGGGTCTTCGTATTTTTGTGTGTGAAGTTTTAATAAGGCGGAGGATGAAAGCCCATAGCACATGCCTATCACACCCAATCATGATCACTGCTATCATTATTTCCAGAAGTGCAGAGGTCGCCCTCTGACAACTCTTGTCTTGCTGTAGCAAAAGCATAGCCCAAATGAAGGGAAGCTCACAGAATCGCTGATGACTCTAAAATCACCTTCATGCAGCGGAAAAAGCGTTATCAGCTGTTGTCCTCCACACAGCTGTACGGCGGGAGATGACATCATCATGAATTAAGAGTTGAAGCAACAGCATTTCCAACCTGAGGCTCGTAAGTACTCTTGTCGTCCTGCTAGAAACGGGACAGCGTAGCTGATCACTGCACTTCTTATTCGAGGCTGTCAAGCCACCTGATTTGCAGGCAGGCTCTGGGTGATCTCCCTACCTCCGTCATCAGATCTGCAGGAGCCTTTCCAGTCTTGCTTGGCGCCTTAGTATCCAAACCCCACCGCAAAGGCCGGCAAATCACCCTGTTCCTGTCATATCTCCAACAGTCAGGGCTTCAGAGCCCTGGGAGCTAATGGATGGTAACAGATTCCAGGAGAACTTAGAAATCCCTGAGGTTAAAATACTTCTTAAAATGTATCCAGTCTTTCTAGCTGGGGAAAGCCAATCTCATCCTCCCTCGCCGTACAGTGCAACCTGGATCCTTTAATCTTGCTCAGATTTGCACATAATACCCTCTGATGTTTAAGTAATGCTGTGCCCAAAAAGCTCCCTGCTGCACCCTTGGCTCTGCAGCCTGCCAGTTGCCCACATGAGGCAAAGGGGACCACACTTGGCTCTACCCCTTTCCTGGTGAGGCCTCCCTGCTCCCCCCACCCCCCATTAGAGGCTGGAAAACCCCTATGCCTGCTAACTCAATGAATTCTTGATAAACTGGCTATTTAGTACCATCTAATATCCTAAAAAGAGCAAGTATGAGGCTCGTTATTTTGAAAATGGATGCTTCTATGGTTGGGAGGAGGAAATAACACTATCTTCACACAGAGAAGAGCTTTGAAGTCATCCGCTCACCATGGTCATTTATGACCAGATCAGCTCCGTTACCTTGCTGCTGAAAGTGCTAGAAACACAAGAACGGGTTTTCACTGGAAACTCGTAGAGCTAAATCAGACCTCAAAATACTTCGGATGGCACCCACTTAAGTACAAAACTGAAAAGCTATATAGATGCATAAATGTGCTCAGAACTCTGATTATAATTACCATGGAAAAGGGCTTTATAGTCATCAGTGAATCATCCTAACTTGGGAAGGAAGGAAAGACTTACGCAAAACTATACCTGATTGCGGTAGGAATAGGGAAAGAACACAAGGTCATACGCTTTTCATCATGCACTTGAGCCAGTGTGCAAGGATCCTATTTTCTAGTGGGGTCCTCCATACAGTGATATCCTTTCATTGACAGAGAACTTTCACAGGGGGTCAAATTTGGATCTAAAGGACTTCAAAATAATAGATACTCAAGACTTTTGTATGGCTGAAAGAGAGAAAAGAGAGAGAGAGAGAGAGAGATAATTTCTCTGTATGGCAGCCTCTGCTTGTATCAGTGCAAATAACACTCACTGCTGTGCCATCATTATTCCCTCTTCCTCCGGGCACCGAGAAGCACTACGTGAATTGCCAAGACGTTGAAGGAAAGGCTGAAGTTTGCAGAAATCTTACCTTCCACTTACTTCATTCAGTGCAAACGACCACGACCACGTTAATTGTGCCCCTTGAGCCCACATCACACACTCACACACTGTGCCCTGACTTGGAGAAATACATTTCTTTTCTGTCATTTAAGCCACTCCGTCCCCAGTATTCCGTGACAGCAGCCAGAGCGGACCCCCTGCTCCCGGGGCTTTGCTGTGCTCAATGACTTGACCATCGTCAAACTGCTGGCTCACTCCAGTTGCTGTCCTGCTAAATGCACATTCCTTGTTCTCTACTTCCCCCCAAACGAGGCAGGATATTTCCAATCGCATGTCCCTCCAGTTGACAGACCTTCTCTCCTTCCTGCAAGCTTTCTCCCAGCAAACCTCTTCCTCCCATCGAATAGTGGTATGTTGCAGGCAGAGAACCCAGGGGGACACTGGGCTGATCACACACTGAGAGCGGTGTCTGAGAATCACTTCTGTGAAACACGGATCAAAAATCTGCCCTTATAAGGATCAATCAAATCAACATACCTGGAAAGTATTTTAGAGGTTGCGAGGGAGCATGTAAATATAAAACAAATGCTGTCTTAGCTCCTTTTATGGAATCTGACTTCAACGCAGAAAGCCGCTAACAGCTCCAGTAACAAGATTAATTTTTTAAACCCCATACAGACCTAAAAATTTCCATCTTAGTCTATGCCATCCCCTAAATTAAGTTACTTCAGGGCAAGAACTTTTTTTTTTTCATAATCAAGGGGATAAAATGGTTTGAAACAAGAGAAAGCTCAAAGACAGTTTCTATATACCAGACGCTAAATCAGTGGCATTGAGCAAGAGGTTCCCCCACTAAACTATCGGATCCTCAGGGACAAGGTTCAGCTTAACTCACCTTTAAAACTCTGGAGTCCATTCTAGTGCCTGGCACATAGCAAGCAAAAAAAAAAAAAAAAGAATCAATCAATCAATGAACAAATATGGTGTCACACTCAAGAGAAGGCTCTTGAGATGGATTACTAAGGATCACTCCAGGATTCTTTCTTTGTCAACACGTAGCAGTACAGCATAACGGAAAGCTTTGGCTTTGAAATCCGATGCACCTGCATAAGGACACTGATTCTTCCACTCACCTTGGGTAACTGTCTCAATTCTTTCATCTGTAAAATGGGAATATTAATGCTTGTCATACAGGCTTGTTGTGAATGTTCGAGAGAATGCACCTACAGCAGTTAAGGCACTAAGACGGTGTATGTGCTCAGCAACTAAAGGTCGTCATCGTTGATGACTATCTCCAAACAAGCGTGGACGTATGAATACAATGGTACTCATCGCATCACACACCACCTGCCCCTCGTCTATAAACTACTCTACCAATCCTTCCATTCAACTACTGCCCACTGACTTGAGGGACCGTAATACTTGGTGCTGGATACCAATGACCCATGGTAGCCAGGAGACAGAACTGGGCTCTCATAAAACTTCAGATCCTGAGGTTTTTAAATATAAACTAGGACATGTAGCCACATGTTCTGGGTCAAGCGGTAGCCACAGGGCCTGCATGGTGGGGGAGGCGGGCGTGGCTGCAACAATTCTAAGTAGGGACATCCCCCAAAATTCTCTAGAAAGCCAGAAGAGTAGGCTGCCTCTGACTAGGCAGAGAGCCAGCAAGCAAGGGAAGGATGAGCCAACGTGAAAACCTGCAACGGAACGGAGCCAGAGGACGTGCTAGATGAGTGGAAGACAGGAACAGAGGAGAAGCTGGGCACCGCTGAATATCCCACAGTGATATGGGAACGTGGCTTCACAGCTACAACTGTGCAGGGCTCTCCTGAGGGACGAGGGTTTTCTTCCCCTTTCCAAAGAACTGGACAAGAGGTTATTCCTTTTTTTTTATATATAAATTTTTATTTTATTTTATTTTATTTATGATAGGCACACAGTGAGAGAGAGAGAGAGAGAGGCAGAGACATAGGCAGAGGGAGAAGCAGGCTCCATGCACCAGGAGCCCGACGTGGGATTCGATCCCGGGTCTCCAGGATCACACCCTGGGCCAAAGGCAGGTGCTAAACCGCTGCGCCACCCAGGGATCCCCAAGAGGTTATTCCAAGTAGAGATGCAGGAAGAAGGTGCTGGGAGAAAGAGGCCAGAAGGCCAGACTCGACGGCAGGGCTACGGGGGTGAGCACTTTCAAAACTGGCCATAGTTTCTTTCCAATCTCCGGTAGGGAGCATTTTGAAAACTGCACAAGGTCCAACATTTGAGGAAACTACCTGGATAGAATATCTCCTGACAACGGATTCAAGGCAAAATAATCATAATCAACTGCATGTAATTAAGAAGCAGGACAGAATGCTTCCAGGGCATTTACGTATATACTATGCTCTTTGGGGAAATGCTAGGAGGTTAAGTAGTAAACCGTCAAAACCCAGGGATAGACAAGGGGTCCATTAGCTGGACCCCAAGAGAGCATGCCCTTAGGCTACCCACCCAGCACTGGAGGGCATCCTGCATCGCAGCCTCAGAGGGAGGAGGGAGGGCTTCGGCTCCAGTCCCGACAGGACAGCGGCAGTCAGAGCAGGAGGAGGGACTCCCTGGAAACACGGAGCTGATCCACCGCCACTCAAGGCCTTCTCAGGGGGAGATCAACCTTGCATTGAACAAAAGACTTTACAGACCAAAAATAAAGACGCCAACCCAAACCCCACTGCATTGACAAGTCAAAACCCTTAATCCTGGTGACCTTCACTCCTATTCAAATGCAACCACTGTGATGAAAATATGCCTGGATTCAGTTTGTAAGCCAAGAAGCAGACAAGCACAGATGTTTCCTCCTCGGGACATTCATGAATGCATGGGGCCATTTGGGCTTCTCTGTTTCTAATTTTCATATTTTGCTAACTTGGTTCTCATCCTCCAAATGTCTGACTCAGTCTCTCTCTCTCTCTCTCTCTGAAGCTGGTTCCATGCCTAGCTGTGATTATAATATTTTTATATCCTAAAATCATAACTTCTGCAGATACCTGGACTTCAGGAAGCCCAAGAAAACATTAACAAATCAACTCAAAGAGACAGGGACACCTTCCATTGTCCCCCACCCTGTAGGACTGGCCCTGTGTCTCTCAGGCATACACGGGACAGTGTTTCTGCCATGAAAGGAGCTTCTTAGGAAAAGGCTAGGGAGATCGTTATCAGAATGGAAATTAAGAAAAGTGATCGATCAAATGTCACAAAGGAACTACAATTTCATAAGTCTTTAAAAGCTAAGGCTTTGGTTTTTTTTTTTTTTTTAACCTCTCAGCCACTCTCCCTTCCTCCTAAAATCATGGCATAATTGACATGTAAGTCCTGTGCTGTAACTTGATCTGTCAATGTCCACTGTAAAGCTTAACAAAGTGTGCAGGACAGCAGTAACCCATTCTGTTGGGCGAGGAACTTTCTGGAACTTTCCCCAGTCCTTGCAGGAGAGAAGAAAGATAATGTGCCTAGCCTAGCATTTGGAAGGCTTAAGGTCACCAGGTTGTTGAGAATTTTTAATCTCCCTTTTAATATAAGTCATGGTACCATTAACTTGAATGCTACTGAAAATAGAGTTGAGCAGCTCATAAAATAACAACACAGACAAGGAGAAAAAGTATCTGACTTCGGTAAAGCTAAGACTGTGTGAACAACAGATTTCAAGTGCAGCCAGTCATCTTATAAAAAGAAAGCCAAGCATTCAGGCAAGAATTACAGGACTCACCCCCCACCCTCCGCCTTCCCCCTCCCATCACACCCCTGACTCCTCCACCTCCCACCCCCTAAACCCTGCTGTTGAGGTGTCAAAATTCCATGGGCATTACCCAATTCCCAGATATAGTCTCCCGACACGTCATTTACATGAGGACTTCATCGTGTGTGGCTTTCCTGAATCCAGGAAGGTGGAGCCCAGCACTTCTCAACCTTCCCTTCTTAACTAACCCAACTGTAGAGGAAGCAAATGCCTACCCAAGGGGGACTGAGATCCAACACAAAGTAGGAAGTCTACATTACGTTGATACCTCATGTTTCCTTTTCTTTTACACTGTCCATTACATTCTACTCTATAATAGATTCATCTGTTTTCATATCAAGCCAATGTGTTGTCTGAATTCATGCGAAATGAATGCTGCAGGAAGCTGCACCAGGTTAATCCTATTTGTGTGTGTGGTACACTGTGTCAATTTACACACTCTATTTCCACTGAAGTTCACTCAAATTTTTAATCCCCTTTTCTTTGTTTAGCAGCTTAAAAAAAAGCAGGGGTGGTTGGTGAGAGAAAGGTAGTTTGGCATATTTAATTATTTAAATAAAATCGAAGTCATTTAGAAACATCTAGAAGAAAGAGTATTTCAATTTTATTCTTTTCCCTGTTTTCTTTTTCCATTCTTCCTCTATATTCTAGCAGAATGCAGTTAGTAGAATTTTTGCTACTTTCCTACTGCCTTTTTTTTTTTTCTGTAGCTCAGATTCCTATGCCAAATGGGAAGCCCATTCCAAGTAGTTTAGGAAATTACAGGTTAATTCCCCCAATGCCTGTAAAGGGAATGGCATCTGACCCAGACCCAGATGGATTATATATATATATACTTAGCTACAAAGATTGGTTTAGGAATGGGCTTGTGGTCAACCAAGCCAGAGAAGTCCCCAGGACGTCTGCCTGGGGTTCATTCCCTGTATTGCTACTATATGTATATATATAAAATATCTGAAGATACCCGCATCCATCTTTATTAACATGTGAAGAAGGCTCCTAAGAATCAAGTCAATTTGTGTAAAAGAGGCGCTCAAAGATAATCAAGAGGAGAAATGACAGAGACTTGTGGAGAGAAAGGCACAGAGAGACAGGGCCCTGATAACAACACTTTCACCCCTGGATTTCACTGTACCTAAAGCCAGAAAACCTCCCTACCCCAGATCTCCCACTTATGAGAGAGGGGAAAAATTCTCTTTGAGCATAAGGCAGTTTAAGTTAAGTTCACTCATTTATAACTTAACACAATCCAAAATGAAAATATGGACATGTGCTTTTACTCCACATGCTCCAACACCCCCTATCAAATCCTTAGAAGGAACCCAAACTCCTTAGTGTCACACCAAGGCCAACTGGCATCTAGAACTCACCTTCCTTGGGTCAAAGGTAACTGAAGGATGCGTCTTGGTCTTGTACACTACACGCAAAGATGATTGGGAAGGTACTTCAAAGATGCTTGAAAAAGGCTGTCTTCCCAGATTCTCAGTTTATCTCATTGTCTGTACTTTCAGCTCCCTCTCCATTCTCTAGTCTGTCTACTTCTGTCTCCCTGGCTGGGAGTGTCTCATCTCATTATCTGCCTGGTGAATATTTATCCTGGTAGCTCAGCCCAAGCAGGTTCCCACATGAGAACTCTCCCCCACTCTTTTCCCACTGAGAGGCTCCCTCCTCCGAGCTCCCTGAGGACCACTCTCAGGGGTGCAGTGCTAGAGCTACCGTAGGCAGGCCTGCCTCCACACCCAACCAAGAGCTCCTCTGGCCTGCAAGCTGTCTATCTCTGCATCACCAGCATCTAATACAGTGCCTCGCATGTAGTAAATCTTAAGTGAAAATTTATTGCGGAGCTCAAAGAATGAATCTAGACACCAGTCAGAGCTATTCGAATAAAGGGCAAGGTGAGAAAAGACCTGGAATTGGACACCGGCTGGCTTCCTTCCATCTGCAACCCAACAAAGGACCTTTATTACTCAAAATGATTTGGCCTAAAAAAGAAGCATGAAGAAGACTAAATTCATAGTTAGAAGTATTAAAATATTTTCTTCCCTCTCCCACTATCCACACTCAATCCAAATGTTGGTCCTTGATTTTATTCCTTTCAAGAAACATTTTGTTCAGGTGCTCCTACGGGAACTGAAAGTTAATATAAAAAAATAGAGAACCTCTGTTCAACATTGCTAATCATCAGGGAAATGCAAATCCAAACCACAATGAGATATCACCTCACACTTGCCAGAATTGCTAAAATCAGAAACATAAGCTACAACAAGTGCTGGCGAGGATGTAAAGAAAAAAGAGCCCTTATGCACTATTGCTACGAATGCAACTTGGTGCAGCCACTGTGGAAAACAGTATGAAGGTTCCTCTAAAAATTAAAAATAGTATTACCATATGACCCAGTAATCCTACAACTGAATATTTACCCAAAGGATACAAAAACATTAAATCAAAGGGATACATGCACCCCTATGTTTATTGCAGCATTATTTACAATAGACAAATTATGGAAGTAATCCAAGTGTCATTGATAGATGAATGGGTAAAGAAGGAGAGGTATATACCCAATGTAGTATTACTCAGCCATAAAAAAAAGAATGAAATCTTGCCACTTGCAATGACATGGATAGAGCTAGAGAGCATAATGCTACGTGAAATAAGTCAGAGGAAGGCAAATACTACATGATTTTACTCATATGTGGAATTCAAAAAACAAAACTATCCATGAAGAAAAAAAAGGGACAAACCAAAAAACAGACTCTTTTTTTTTAAAATTTTTTATTTATTTATTTATTTATGATAGTCACAGAGAGAGAGAGAGAGAGGCAGAGACACAGGCAGAGGGAGAAGCAGGCTCCATGCACCGGGAGCCTGATGTGGGATTCGATCCCGGGTCTCCAGGATCGCGCCCTGGGCCAAAGGCAGGCGCCAAACCGCTGCACCACCCAGGGATCCCAAAACAGACTCTTAACTATAGAGAACAAACTGATGGTTCCCAGAGGGGAGGTATGTGGGGGGATGGGTGAAATAGGTGATAGGTGATGGGGATTAAGAGTACGTTTATCATGATGAGCACTGAGTAGTATCTAGAACTGAATTACTATATTGTATACCTGGAACAAATATATATTCTAGTATATAACTATACCAGAATCATTTTTTTTAAAAGAGAATCTCTGAAGAAGTAGTTGGCTTTCTGGAAGAGCACCTCAATGTTGCTAAAGGGACAATGTCACCGTCATGCCGGGTGTACCGAGACTTTTTCCAGGTGGTCTCATCAGTCACCTACTATAGTCCCAGCCTTTCCAGGACACACAAGGTCCTGAGAAGCAAGAAAAGCCTCAATTTTGTGCATTACCTGCAAAGGTGATTAGGAGAGAGTAAGTCTTGAGAAAACACATCTGCCCACATTTTCAATGTAGTTCATCGCTTCTACTCAACAGGTAGCCAAAGCGCAGTAGCACTGCATGCAGCCATCTGCGGCTTGGTTGCAAGCTGCCACACAGAAAGGGGCCTTAGTGCTGCTCCACCAGAACCCCCCATTCAAGGCTGACCATGGTGAACCTTACACCCATTCTTTCCCCTTTCAGAAATTCCATTCGGCTTCAGACATGTTCTAAAATATGTATTTTCTGAGTGTTGTTCCCTGCCCAATGAGAAAGCAGAGTTCTGCACTATCTGCCTCTTTGTTTGCCCCAGAGTAGGCCCACAAGCAAGGCCCACAGTCTCCACCTGGAAAGCAGGTACTCAGATCCGACACGGAGTCTCATAGTAAAGGACCTGCTTCCACCCTCTGAAGGCCATATACCGCAAGAGACGGGGGTTTCTAGCCGCGGAAAAAGAGAGGATGACATGAGTGAAAAGCAGAAAATCAGGCCCTTCCATGTCAATAAGCATCATTACAATTTAAAGCACATGGTAGATGAGAAATCTGAAAATCACTTTATAAAGAGGGGGTAACTCTAGGCAGCTGCAGTGGAAACAAAAATCCTCCAAAACTAAGTGCAATAGGAAGCAAAACCTATGACCCTCCCTTTACTGTTCTGAAGACTCCCCGTTCCTTATAACTAAATTCAGGTTAGTCTTCATTCTTGAGGAAGCGGTGACTTTACTCACATACTATTTTTTTTTTCTACAGAAGATTAAAAAGGCTAAAATATATGGATTGGGTTTTAAGAACATTTTCATTTTGGAAAACACAGGCAATTATGCCGGTTAATTACAGGTTGGGGAGAAATTCTTGATCCTTTGCCAAGATGAATGCGTTCAGCAGCACCTGGGGAACAGCGGTGATGTTCTAGACTCAAGCACTGCCTCGACTGTCCAACCTCGGGGAAGGGAGCCCAACCTCACCCCTCACCCCACTCTCCAAAGCATGTAGCTCTCTCATTCTCCCTCTGTCGCTCCCCTGCCTCCTCTGTACATATAAAAACAAATGTGGCCTTTTTTTTTTTTTTTTTTTTTTAGTGCCAGAAAAAACTCAGCCCTTTTCCCTCCTCCTTTCTCATAGCTGTTCTGTTCTGTTCTGGAAACAGCGCAAACAAATAAGCTGTGATTTCTCTGTTTGATAATCATGAGAAAGGAAAAATTTCCATTTCTGTACAGAGCAAGTCTAATTGCTTTCACTGAATTCACTGGGCATTTCAGTCTAAGAAAATAAATCTCCTCAATTGCCTGGCTGAGAAGACCTGTTAAGTCCCCGACTTGTTAACAAGGAGGTCACCATGGTAGCCCTCCGCAGACATGACTGATATTAGGACTCTGTTGCTAGTTATCCCAAATTGCCAATTTCTTTTGCACACGCGGGCTTCTCTCTGACAAATACTGTTAAACTCAGATAAATCCAACGTGTCCTTGCTGGGTTTGTCCTCCTGGGGGCTTAGTGAAAGAAATGCGCCTCTCAGATGCTTCTGCTCTGAATGTTGCATGCAGGGAGGGCCAGTGAGAGCAGTCGGTTGAGTTTCTGCAGAGGGAATAGAATGAGGCACTTATTCACACTTGGCCACGTAGAACGCCATGAGCTCTCCTTCAGGGCAGAAGAGGAATCCAAAGCGAAGCAAAAGGGAAGGGAAATGAAAGGATGGGTCCCAGGAAGCCACTTGAAGGTAGAGGGTCGCTAAGTTTGCACCTGGAGTGAGGGGAGTATCTTTACCTCCTCCCAGAAATCCAGAGGGACACCTGGAGAGAGGCTATTCTCTGTGTGCTCTTTCCTCTGTGGTGCCAGCTGCAATGCCAACCCCAGCACCCAACTGTGGCAAGCGCCATGTCAAGTGCAATGTTTCTCCAACCAACGCCCATGACTGGTCCCATGACTGGGACCAGTGTGGGGCCTTTACACAGGACAAAGCTGATGTCACACTCTGGCACCAAGGACTTGAAGGAGACATGCCCCCTAGTGCCTTCTCAATTCCCATGACAAACAAACGTAGTCAATTGGGAATTTCTATACGGATGCCATCATGAGTTTCCTACAGCCATGGACAAATGTCCAAGAGTTTGTGACCAAAACACTCTGTCTTCAGTTTCTGTCACAGACGGAAATGTCTGCTCCCTCGACATGTAAAATCAGACCCTATATATATATATTGCATATTTCTTTAGTAGATGAAATGCGAACATCTTACCATTGAGGCCCATCAAAAAATGAAAATTCTAGTATGGATGCTTGGATTGATTTGTTCATGTATTTAGTCAGTTAACAAATATTCAACCGGTTTCCGCTGCGTGCTAGGAACTGCGGTGGGAACACAAGTAGAAATAAGACACAGCCCCTTTCCCTGAGAAGCTAACAGTATAGGGAAAATGAGAATTTAATATCATGTTTGCTACAATATGGATTTTTTTGGGGGGGGGGGCAGAGTATATTGGACCATAAAGGAAGATTCAATGACTTGTCTATAGGAGCTGGGAAGTCTTCACAAAAGAGAAGGCAGTTTATTTAAATCCTGAAAGATGAATACATGTTTTATAGGTGGAGAAAGAAGTGCAGGTCATAGTACGCACAACATAAGCAGGGAGACTCAGTTGTGTTACCTATTGGTAGACACCATCAGGTGCTAGGAAATCATGACCACTGTTATCAAAAAGCAAAGCCATCAAGGATTTAAGTTGAAAATTTCTAAATTTGCTCAAAGTATACCCAGTTCCTTGTAATCTGCCAAGCTGATTCCTTTCTACAGTATTTACACAGCTCACGGAAGACTCGGACCCATAATGCTTTGTAAGATTAGTTCTCTTTCATTCTAGCTTCCACGTATGGCTTCCTTTAGTCCTCACTTATTTGGGGTCTCTTTAAACCAAACTGACTTTAATCCGTGGACTGTACATGCGGCAATATACGTGATCGTCAAGTCTCTTTGATGTTAAACTAACAGATGTCGGCTTTAATTTTGCGGTGCTTTGATAAAAGGATTAAGGGAAGGCTTGTGAAAGCAATCACCTTACCTGAATTTTAACAAATGACCAACGAGGCCAAACATGTGGTTAAGCTCAGCCTAGTAAAAAATGAACATATCACAACAAAATGAACACTCATATTGGATAATTTCTAACCCAAAACTCATTTACTGACCTATTAAAACTCGAGGTGAGTCGGCTGGTACAGAAAACTTTTTAATACTTTTATATAATTTAGAGAGCACTTACTGGGCTTTGGAAAATAAAGTTTAGGATTCAAATAGTAGCGCTGGTTGCACAACAGCGTGAATGTAATTAACGTTACTAAACTGCACACTTTAAAATGGTTAAAATGATCAATTTTATGTTACGTATATTTTACTACAATAAAAAAGTATCCCCAAAGCACTCATTGGAGTATTTTCTTTATGACCAGATATTAACATTCAAAGTTTTTTATTCTTACCATTTTCCGTGGAGAATATTCTAAAAGATCATCACAGACTCTCTAGTCAAAGCCCATTGCCTTGTAACCATTTTATATACGTATCCATATATACAATATTAGCAGTAAAGTAAAACATAGTGTATCTTCAAGAATTCTAGAGGAGGTCAGTCCCCAATATTTTCATAGCTTTCTCTCCAATTAATGAAGTAGCAGCATTACACCAGGCTACCAACTTGAGTATCGACTCCACGTGTATAGACGTTCTGAAATCACCCTGATTCCTACAGTTTTTATGTGTGACCAAAATTTGTGTATGGTTAAGTTGTTCTGACACTAACTAAATTTTATATAAGATTTGAATCAAGCTGTTGAAAGACTTAGAAACTCCAGTGATCTCTGCTACAGTTGGGACCACCGGACCGAGACGCTGACTGCTGTGGGTGAGGTTCCCAAACATGATTTAGGGCCACGGAGTCGGGTCTCAGGGAGGGTGATAAGCAGTGAGCGAAGTTCAAAAGGCAGAGAGAGCACGGGGAGGAGCTCCCCGAGGGAGGCGGCACGGTAAGGGGGAGATGCAGCAGTGGAGAACGATCAAGCCATTTCTTTTTTAAGATTTTTTTATTTATTAGAAACAGAGAGAGAGAGGCAGAGACACAGGCAGAGGGAGAAGCAGGCTCCATGCAGGGAGCCCCACGTGGGACTCGATCCCAGGCCTCCAGGATCACGCCCTGAGCTGAAGGCGGCGCTAAACCACTGAGCCATCGGGCCGCCCCGATCAAGCCATTTCTAATGCAATAGGAAAATAATCAATTCTACACCTCAGCAATTCTGATCATACCTAAGGGGAAACGGGCGCTATTTTGCCCTGATGTTACCATCCCTACGGCACAATGACGATTATTGGGGAGGTGACTGCAGAGTAAGAAGAACCATTTCACACCTAGTTCCTATTTATAATAATACTTTGCACTTAAGGAAATTAGAAGTTCCCTTGTTAACAAAAGTATTTCTAAAAATATATTTATGACCTGGAAAGCAACCAGATGCCCATTAGCAGGGCCATGTTTTTCCTATTAAGTTAAGTAGATCTCATTTTTAAGCTCCGCCAGGACCTTCTCACCGCGAGCCTCGCTTTCCCCTGGACTCTGGCCCAAATGACAGAACTGAAGGCTTGGCGGACGAGGAGCAAGGAGTCTGGGTCTCCGTAGACGGTTCGGGACAGTGGAGCCGGACAGGCCAACAGACACTGCCGCCCGTAACGCCCAGCGGCGGCTCGGGGCCCACCTTCTCTGGCCACAGCCATGGCCACGTGGGTCCTCTCCTCTGCAAAAGTCCCCGCTCGGCCCTGGCATCATGTTCCGGTGCTGATCCGCCCTCCCTTTGCTGGGGACTCCCAAGACATCAGAAGAGGCCCGGCCTCCCAGCGCCACGGCCCCCCCCGCTGCCCGACCGGCCGCCTCCCTCGGGACCTGACCCTCTGCGAGTCTTCAAGGTGCATCCAGGCTCCGACCCTTCTCAAGACTCATCGCCCCCTCCCCTCCTGCCTGGAGTACGGCATGTAAGTCCCCTCCTCGTCCCCCTGCTGCCACCCGGGGCCCCTCGAGTTTCTTCTCAACCCGGCAGGCAGTGATCCTTAGAGAAGAGCCATCAGCTAAGGCCATCTCCTCCACTGAGAACCTTCTGGGGCTCTCGCTCTCCCTCAGCAGGAAGCCAGAGGTGTTGCGAAGGCCTCCAAGCCACCGGAGTGCAGCTCCATTCCCTTCCTGACCTCCTGACCTCACCCCATGCCTGCTCTCAAGGTGGCCAGGAACTCCAGCATCAGGCGTCTGCGCATGCTCCCCCCCTGGGCTGAGTGCTCCCCCTGGGCTGAGTGCTGCCCCCTGGGCCGAGTGCTCCCCCCGCTGGGCTGAGTGCTCCCTCCCCTGGGCCGAGTGCTCCCCCGGCCCACAGCCGCCCCCCCACCTCCACCGAGATTCTGTGCAGTGGCCTTGCCAGTGGCACGGTCCCTGATCTTACCTAAGACGGCAAACCTCGCCCGCCCCCTGCCCTGCTCTATTTCTATGGAGAGCTCACGCTCCCATGACTGACTTGTCCCTTTCCAACACACACTATCACTTACTGATTTATTTCGCTCACCGTCTGTCTCCCGTGGCCCCGCAGACAACGGAAGCTTCCCTGCTCCGTAGCCGGCACCTGGAACCCTACCTGGTGCTCCGCGGCATGCGCTGGGTAAGTATTTACTGGCTTGAGGAATTAAATCACTGAATCACAGATATCAGCCATAACTTTCAGGTTCCCAGCTAATGCTCCCACTCGGAGGTAGGCAAGAAGACAGCAGTCCCGTCCTCTCAGAGATGTGAGGGGTCCCCACACTGCAAGGAGCACAGCTGACGGGAGCCCTGCACGGAGTCGAGGCCCGATCAGCAGCAGGAGAGCTCAGGATGGGGCTCCCTTCACCCCGGGCCGGGGGTGCACAGAGGAGGCACTGAGCGCTCACGAGCACAAACCTTCCTGCTGCTCATAGGGGTTCAACCCCATTCAAGGCAGAATCAGAATTTTTTTTTTCAAATATCAACTTTTTAAAGACTTGTATTTATCTATTTGAGAGCGAGCGGGAGGGAGCGCACAGGCAGGGGGAGCTGCCCAGGGACAGGGCGCAGCAGACTCCCCGTAGAGCTCGAGCTGGGACCAGGATCAGGACCTGAGCTGAAGGCAGACACGCAACCATCTGACCCCCCACACGCCCCGTGAATATCAATTTTCAAAAGGACGTTGGTCCTGCCCTCCCGGGCACTGGGTTCCCTTCGGCAGTCTCTGTTCCCACGTCCTTGCTGCTGACGGGATGGGCGGCTCATCCCCGGCCTCCTTGGCCACTGCCCCCTCCCGCTGGCCCACTGCCCCCCAGCCGGCTGCAGCCCCAATGTGTCCCCTGATGACCCCGCTCGGCCTCCTGCGGCTCTGGCCAAGTGCCCACGGCCCCGGACACGGCAGGTTCGGGTCAGTCCAGGATCAAATGCCTTCCTCGCACAGCCCACGCGGATGGTGAACTCCACCGGCTCACACCCGCACCCTCACCCAGAATCACCCGCTTACAAGACCCAGCGAGCCTGCCGTCGGTGCCTGCCGCGTACCCATAGTCCCTGAAAGCCCCCCGCCAGCTCCTGTGGCCAAAACCAAGTGCAGACTCGAGGCCCTCGGAGGCGGGGGATGTACCGCACAGCCGACCAACAGCAGAGGTGGGGGCCAGGGGCCAGAGCCGGGGACAGCCAGCCCGGGGCACGGAGGCCGATGGGGCTGGTCCCGGGGCCCACGTGCGGCCTAGGAGCTGCGGAAGCCGGAGGGGCAGCCGCGGACTCAGTCCCACTGCAGAGCCTACATCTTCCCTCCTCCCTCCCGCAGGAAGACCTGCGCAAATAAATATAGCCACTTGCCCCCTCCCCCCAGCTCCAGGTGGGGGCGCTCAGCGGGTGGGCATCTGCCTTGGGCTCAGGGTGTGACACCAGGGTCCTGGGATCAAGTCCCGCAGGAGGCCTGCATCTCCCTCTGCCTGTGTCTCTGCCCACCCCCCCTGTCACTCATGAATAAATAAAATCCTTAAAAAAACAAAAAAGGAAAGAATCACTGATCAATAACAGGATCTGTATTGTATATTGCAGGTAACAGGCATTCAAAAAATATTTGTTAATAAGTCAGTGACTAGTAGAATAGAATATTCCCGGGTGGGATAAGTGAAAACTGATGCTCAGTTGACAACTCACAAACAAGATAATGAAAGAGAAGCGACGGGACAAGTACTATTATTAAAAGTCTGATCATATAAGCGGCCCCGGGGTGAAAGGAGCCCTGTCCTGAGCTCCCCTGCTGCCGCTTTTTTTTTCCTGCCTACAAATTAGGCACAGCTAGGAGAGCCATTCCCGAGAAGGGATGAAACTCAGGCATCACCAGCTTTAGGAGGTGCGCAGAAAACACGGACACGCGCTGTGTCCCACTGGATCCCCAGGGTTCCGCCCGGCACCTGTGCACGAGACACTCGGTGCTCGTGCGATGGACGGAGGCAGAGCCGAGAGGGGCTCTGGGGCAGGAATATCACAGGCAGCAAGCAAAGATGAGGGTGTGAAGACCAGGAGGACAGGGGCCTACAGCACACCGTTACTCGGCCCACCAGGCCACTGTGACCTGGGAGCAGTGCTCCGGCTCCTGCAGGCTCCTTCAAGTCGGATAAAGCAGCCGCAGTGCCCGGTGCCCGCTGCACCCCAGGACTTGGTCAGCAATCGCAGCTTCCTCAAGTCATTAAGCAAAGCAGGCCGACTCCTGCACCTTCTCCTTGCACTGAAACGTCACAACGGACCCAAAAGACCACATCTTTTTGGCACATTTCCCAAAAAAGGTAGGAAGAAAGAAAAAAAACAGCAACAACAACACAGTAAGTCATCTATTCTTGCCAAAGAAAAATCACCTGCGTAATTTGGAGCAGAGCACTCTTCACCTTTCCTGGAGCCAGAGCCTAAACCAGGGGCCACCACCCACCCTAGCAGCAGTGGCCAAAAAACCTGGTTAAAACGATGGACAGCTCGCAAACGCATAACCACGTCCCGGAGAGGTTGGATCTGATGCCCCCTCCAGGCACCAGAGCGACAAAGGAGAGGGAAGGCACGGTGCCTGGGGACCGCACCGTGGACACTTTATAGGAAACCAGGAGAGAGGAGCGCAGCAGCCTTGGGCGGCTCTGTATTTAATTAAATGGATGTGCCCCGTTCTGCCCCAATCGAATAGGGACAGCAGCCATGGGGACAGCGGCACTGGTTGGCAGAAGCTCTGCGGTGGCTTCTGCGGATTCCAGATCGGCGTCCTGCTCCTGCGAGCTGCGGGGCTTGGGTGAGGTTGCCCGCTGCCCCCGGGACATGCATGTGCAGCCCTCAGGACGGAGCTCGGCCGCGTGAGCACGGTGCTGTGTCCATCAGACCCTTACAGAGGGAGCATCTGAGGACAACGCATCCTTACGCTGCGCTTAAATAACACAGGTAGTTGCATTCACTTCTTCCGGCAACGCTGCCTGGGTAGTTAGGGCTACTAGCCTTTTACAGATGGGGGTGCAGGTTCCATCGCTGCAAACCTTTGTTCTCTCACCATCCCTGTCATGGTTTTTCCAGATTAGAAGGGCCCCACCTACTAAGGAGAAGGTCAGAGGCGATGGAGAAAGCCAAGCTGGGGCCGGCGTGGGGCTGGCGTGGGGTCTGCGTGGGTTGGCGAGGACTCTCCACCTCTATTTATTCCACTAGTATTCAGATGCAAGGTGATTGCATAATGTGAGCTGACGCCCAGAAAGCTCTTGGGCATCGCCAAGCGAGGGAGAGCTGTTTCCCCTGTCCGGGTTGTGGACTGTGAATTTGGAGTCTGTCTCCAAAACAGACCCAGGGCAAGCCGCACGCCCGGGCAGACGCTGCTCGGCCTCAGCCTCTGTTGTTTCAGCCCGGAGGTGATTTCCACACCAGCAAGCGGCCCCTGTGTGTTTTCACAGCGCTCTCCGGGGTCACAGTTGTTGAGGTGTGTTCAGGATCTCCAGTTCAGCGGCCTCCTCTCAGGCTAAAATAACACTCGGCTCACGTGCTAAGAAAATGCAGCAGTTGTAATTTTGCAGTGGTGGCGTTTTTGGAAGGAGACACCCAATCCCATATGCTTTGCATACTTAGGACATTGCTCTCATTAGTAGCATCCTAGACAATGCTCTCGTGTCTCAGACCAAGGGCTCCCGGGCAGCTCAGCCACACTCTCGTTGGGGTCCCCCCTCCCACCTGTCAAAGCCAGTTCCTCGCCTCTCAGCAATAATATCAATAGTAATAATAACAGCAATGATAATAGTAACCCAATGGGCCCTTCGGGGCACTTGGGAGGAAATTTCAATGTGTTGGGGCCAGTTGTAACCATGAGCCTACAGGGGCACACGTGAAGAGGCAGGAAAACGGAAGAGCCTAAGGGAATCAACAGGAGAACGACACTTTTCTGATCCTGTTCAGAAAAGACACATTCTAAGTCTTGCTTGAGGTTGTTGGGACTCCAAGGTCAAAGAGCGCATATGGGTTTTCTGGGCTCTATTTTCCTCGACCCAAGACAGAAAGCAGGCCCCCATTTCAGTAGGTGACCAAAACCCAGTAGGCCTCATTCTCATCATCCACTAACCTTCAGAGGTAAAGAAGCCTCTCACCTAAGTTTCTCCCCACTCGCAGCCTCATCTATCTCCAACAGCTCCATGACTCGGCCTCATAAGTCCCAGAAAAATATAACTTGAGACCACCTATGTGTAAAAAATAAACAAAAATACGCATGCCAAGTGCACAGGAACTTACAGATACGGTTCTTTTACGCCGATGAAAACTTCTCAACCAAACAAGGCAAGTGCTGGTGTGGCCACCTCCAAAATAAATCCACACGTACCCCAACCCCCATCTAAAGAAAGATGTGCAAAGGCCCTTTGATTCTAATCTAATGTAAACCCTAAAGTAAGTCCGGGAAACAGCTCTTCTGATGGGTCACAAACACTCCCCCAAGTCTCTCTAGACCCTTGAAGACTCCAGTTTACCCGAACTAAGCTGAACATCCCTCCTGCCCTGAGACTTTGGCACAGCGCCCGAAATAACGAAGCTCCTGGCTGCTCTCGCCTTGGTCATCCAGCACATGCAGAAAAGAAAAAACAAACAAACGCATATACCATATATTTAAATTAGAACGATGTCATGAAATCAAATTTGATCCTAAAATATTAACCACCTGTAACAGAAGCCTAACGTGTGCCACCTGTCCAGGACACACAGTGTCAGCTGTCTGCCCCTGGACACCACTGTATAAAGAACCTCATTACAGATCTGACCTCGCAACTGTCTGCAGAATCTCCTAAGTGGAATAAGAAATTTAATACAGATCATGTCTCTTACGGGCCCGAGATTGTGAAAGAAAGCAAGAGAAAGGACATCGTCAGGGATGGGTAACATCCCTTGGGCATCCACTGTTTGCTGGGCTCTGGGTAGTGCTCAGATCGTGCCTTCGTTCTCAGTTAGCGTGGGGCACTCGGGATCCAGGTGGCCACTGCTCTCCAGGATGGAGGAGTCACACTTGCACCGCATACTTCCCATGCTGCTGACCAGAGCAACACGATGCATCGTAATCTCAAAACGCGTCTTACACCAAAGACCTGAGCATAATTTTGAGACTTTTTCCCTTCTCCCCTACCTTTCTCTCAACCTATATATTTAAGTCAACAAAACAGTGTATTTGACTTCTGAAATAATGTGACTAAATAAGCACTGCCTGCCCTGGTTTCTTTCCATCACTGGGATTCCTGTAATAGGTTTAAGAAAAGATGCTGGTCTTTTAGCCTAGAGGGATACTTAGCCTCAATATTAGCTAGAGAAATTCTAAATGTCCCAAGAAAGTTCATTCAGTACTTCGCCCTTTTAAAACAACATGAATCCAAGTATCACGCAGTTCATTTCTGCGTGGGGCCTGGAGTGGGACCGTGAAAATGATCTCCTTAAAAATCCTACAGAGTAAATATATGGACTTGAAAATAATTTCCCCAAGCATTTCCTAAATTCAATTTCTTTGACCAGACGACTAGGAAACTGGGACCCCAATTAATCCCTTTTACACTGTGCTGTAGAATTAAATGCCAATTTAAATGTTGTTACATCAAAAAATAAAAATAAATAAAAATAAAATAAATGTTGTTACACAATTAAAAGTTACATAAAGGATTGATGTTCAGAGTATACAGCTAAAGCAATAAATACCCTGAAGGAAAAAAAATATGTTTTTACCTCACTCCGGTGTGGCTTCCACCAGCAGACCTTCGCATCAAGCGTGTCTGACGGCGTCCGTGCTACTCAGTGCACCTCAAGAGTTCAGTCCTCAACTTACTTGACCGTCTGCAACACTGGCCATGGTTGAGCGCTCTGCTTCTAGAACCATTCTTCCTTGGATCCTACGCATCGCAGCATGGCATCCTTGCTGTCCTTCTACTCTCCTCCCTCCTCCGTAGCCGCCTGTTCTGACTGCTGCCAGCTAGACGTGGCAATTTCCCGGGGCAGTCTTGGAAGGCCTTGTCTTCCAACCCTATGCTCTTGCCCAAAGTGACCTCATGCACTCCCACTGCTTTAAACACCACACCAGCAACTCCCAAATTTATAACTTCAGCCCAGACCTATTTTCTTGACTCCAGACTCATTAATTTAATTACCTCCTGTCATCACTGAGGCTGGCTCACAGGCATTGGAAACTCACCTTGTCCCCAGCTGGCTTCTTGATCCCCAGGCAATGGCCCCTCCATCCACACTACTGGACTCTGGGGAGTCATCCTCAGCACCTCCTTCTCCTACAGCCCATAGATCCCCAGGTCCTCTCTCCCCCACCACCATCTAACCCAAGGACCCACCATCTGTCCCTAGAGCCCTTGTCATTGTCTCATTCCTGTCCCTGCCCATCCTTTCTCCAGCAACCACCAGAGAGAGCTCTTCAAAGTACAAATCTGATCATGTGACTCCCTATTCAGTCTTAAAACCTTCTAAAGGTTTACACTGAGAATTTATAACAAAGTTTACCATCTTGGAAAATGATGGTATAAAAACTCCCAGATGAGAATTCTTTTCTTTCTTCGCTGTGTATAGCTCTGTGAACGTTGACATGTGTCTGCCCCTGCGTAACTCCCACCTGTACAAGCTATGGAACCTCTCCAGCTTCCAGGAGGTTTACGCCTCTGTCCTGTCCCCACCCTCTCCTGAGGTAACCACTCTTGTGGCTTTTATTACAATGAATTGGTTTTGTCTGATCCTGAACATCATATAAATTGGCTTATAAAAATGAATACTTTTTTTTTTAACTAAACCAAATTCTTCAAACGCTCCTGCAAATTTATGATTAAGCCATAAGCCAGCGTTAAGACAATAACATCCCGCAGTCACCTGAAATCAGGTGTTCAGGTCCAGAGTCTCAAGTCCCTGAAAGAGTCTGTTAATTAACAGGTGAGAAACAAAATCCCCATAATACTCCAGATTAACTTGTTCCCATGAAGTGTTCCTAAGTATTTCAGATGACACAGGGACTACTACTTCTACTCATGGGCTCTGAGCCAATCTGGAGAACTAATCTCCCAGTCAAATTCAAAGAAAGTATTCTTTTGATTCAAACAAAGACATCAAAGTGACAAAAATGTAACAGCATGAGTGAAGTATATAGTTACGGCAGGTCCTTAATAGAGGAATGAGACTTTATGAGCTTAAGGTCCTACCAGGAGAGTTGTGTTGCAAGTATTAGGAATTAACGATGGGCTGTGGGGAGGCCAGCCTAAAGCTGGATAAAGCCTCACCTGCACCCATTCACCATTATAACTTCACCCTGGAGGAAGGCCATCGAGTCTCTATTTTCAAAGTACAGCCCCTGATTATGTCCCTCCATCCAGAATAAGGGCGAATTCCAATAAAGGGCCCAGGGAAGCCCAGCCCCTGGAATGCATCAGCGACACCTGAGAGCTTATTTTGCCACCTGAAATCCAGACTGACATCCCCCCAAGGTATGGAATTTTTGAAGCCTATGTTGGGGGGGGGGGTGGCAGGTGGCAGAAGCAGAGGCCCAGGGGTTTGGTTTTGCTCCCTTGATGGTCCAATAGCCCATTCCTAGCGTCAAGCTGGGAAATCCTAAACCTAAAATTAGAATCAACTAGGACTTTTACCAAAGTCTGGGAGAATTCACAAAATGGGTCTCACCAAGCATCCCTATGCCTAGCAAGTCTTGCTCTCTGCACCCTTTGGCAACGGAGTTAGACATCTGCTAAGCGTACCAGCTGGTGACACTTGCCGATGCTGGCTGGGCACGTGACAGGCATGGGTTTTGATGGTATGATTCCGGACACATGCAAGGTACTTAAAAAAATCTCAGTGCCTGTTAGGGTAAAGGAATTCCTACAAACTATAGTTTTGCTTCCTAAACATAAAAGAGAAAAGCAACTGCTCACTTTTTAGTCAAAGTGTTAGGAGGATAGAGGGAAGCAGAAGGTAAGAAACAATTTGGGGGGGATCCCTGGGTGGCGCAGCGGTTTGGCGCCTGCCTTTGGCCCAGGGCGCGATCCTGGAGACCCGGGATCGAGTCCCACGTCGGGCTCCCGGTGCATGGAGCCTGCTTCTCCCTCTGCCTGTGTCTCTGCCTCTCTCTCTTATCTCTCTGTGACTATCATAAATTAATTTAAAAAATTAAAAAAAAAAAAAAAAATTTAAAAAAAAAAAAAAAAAAAAAAAAAAAAGAAACAATTTGGGTAAAATCCCCATCAGCCCCTCCACTTTTTGATGACCAGAAGGCTTCCCAGAGGATGAAAAATATATTTCTTTAAAATGTATAGTGACATTTATATATTTGAGCCTGGGTGGCTCTGTGGTTGAGGGCCTGCCTTCGGCCCAGGGCATGATCCTGGGGTCCCAGGATCGAGTCCCACGTTGGGCTCCCTGCATGGAGCCTGCTTCTCCCTCTGCCTGTGTCTCTGCCTCTCTGTGTGTCTCCCATGAATAAATAAATAAAATCTTTAAAAAAAGATATATATATATATATGTATATATATATATATATGCCTACTTTCTCTTCCTTTATCTGCCTAAATTTTCCTTGCACCCTACGCTAGCAAATTTCATCTAGCCTGGTTGAAGCTGCATGGAAAAAATCTTCCAGATCCTTTGCTAAATAAAGTGATGACTGGGAGGGGGAGTCCCAGGCAGGACCAGACATCCTTAGCTGTGTTCTTAAGCAGCGATCATTGTGGAACCTGGGAGGAAGGCCATCTGACAGGATCTCGACCCCGAACTGTCCTCACACAACCAAGAATCGGCCCAGTGAGGAGGAAAACCATGGTGTGGAGATAGGAGAAATGCAAACTTTAAGGTTTTTAACTCGTACAGTTGCATGACCATAGTTTCATTAGTTGACTCCATTTTTATGTTTGCTCCTCACAGGATGTTCTTGGGTTTACAGAGGAATGCAGAAGCATTTGCATTGGACAGGCACATTGGGCCCAACTGGAGACTCCTATAAGAAGCCCCGGTCCAGGCTGCAGCTCTCTGTGTCAGTTCCCTGGTGCATGGAATACTAGAATTTTTGTTAGCAAAGACATTCAATATATCTAAGGCATGAGAGAGGAACCTGTTTTTGTAAAGGGTGAGTAATTCCTGGTATGAGGACCTGGATTTAATTCCTTGGCAGCTCATTCTCTTCCCCCTTCCATCCAAATTCTCTACATTGGACACCTCTTTCCCTCCTACGTTGCTGAGAGCTACAGCCGCCTCCCTGCCTGAGTTCAAGGCTCCATCCGTGTCCCCTCCCACCTCCTCAAGGACCTCAACCCTCTTTCAGCTGTATCTTCTCAACCCAAATTTGGTGGCTTTTTCCTCTTCTTCCATGGATAAGTACATTTATGCCTTCCCCATCTAAATAAAAACCAACCAACAGAAGATTTCCCTCTTAGTTTCACAAATTGAGCTTCTCAATGTCACCAAGTCACTGTCCTCACTCTTCCTCAGTTCCACCTCTCTGTGGGATCAATGGCATCACACACCGTGGACCACTGCTTCTCCCTGAGACACTCTCCTGTGTGGCCCTCCTGCCCCCACCCTCTCCTAGCTGTCTTCCTGTCTTTGAAGCACCTCATGGTACACACCAATACACACCCCCCGATTTCTCTAGAGGCTGACTTCAGCAGGAGTGGGGGCCTTTGTTAGCCTTGTTTGTACTCTTTTGCATCACGTGGATCTTCCCCCAGAAAGAAAGAGAAACTTTCTCTTTCTCTAGGCACTGCAGTTGAGAGGCAATCGGACTGGTGATCTCCTCCTTAGGGGAGGGTTAACTGTGGGAGCTCTGGTTTGTCAAGTGCACAGAAGAACAGGGGAAGGTGGTGTTTAGATAGAAAAAAAGAAACAGCCTGGCTGAAATATCAGAGCTCGGGGTGATAGAGTCCTGCTGGCCTTGCAATTTTGTGGTCCCTAGTTCCACATCTCTGAGTGCCTCAGATAACTTATTAAGCTTTCTAATGAATTCTAAAAAAAAAAAATTTTTCTTGCTTGAGCTACGTGGTGCTGGTTTCTGTGGCCAGCAACCTTAGGAACCGCAATTACCATACAACTTACTGCTCCTCCTCTCTTACAGTTTCCCTTTCCTCCTAGTGGCAGGTGTCAAAGGACTGCACTCTTAGCTCTCTTCTGAGTCTGCACACTATCTCCTGGTGATCTCCTCCACACAGTTGGCTTAAACTGCCACCTCCAGGCAGATAACTCTGGTATCTGTCACCCAGCCAGACCTCTTTTCTGAGTTCCTGACTTATATACCCTGGAACATTGCTCATCTCCGGGGGGCCAGAGGGCTATCTCACAGGGCCCCTTACAATGAACAATTACAAAAATGACCTCAAACCTATTGCTTTTCTCAACTTTTCTAGACTGATGGATCACCTCTACCATCCACTCAGTCACCTAAGTCAGCAAGGGGACGCAAACTTCACTTCTCCCTCTGTTTCACCCTCTACAATGGATTCAACCCCAATGTCTTAATAATTCTGCACCTTAGTATTTCTCCAGTATATCCTCTCTCTCCATTCTGACTTCCCTGTATTTTAGACTCCCATCACTTTATTCTATTTGGCCTTCTCGTCTCCTAATACCCCTTTTACCTTCCTCTATTTCTAAAACACCAACTCAGATTATTTCCTGATCCTTTCAAGGTAAAGTCCAAATTCCTTGGACCAACCTCCAAGAACCCTGATGATGATGTGACTCCTGCCTACCTCGTCAGTCCCACCCTTAGCACCTTCCAGTGGGCCCCTAAGTGGTGCTTAGGTGCACCTTCCAGTGGTGCTCGAAAAAGTTACGTATCTTGAAGTCCTAAACTTCCCCCAACCACTGAGCCTTCCTACCCAACACTCCCAGCCCTTGCAAAGCCTGTCCACATTTCCTCAAAGTCTAATCAACTAACTCAGTTTAGCACCACCTCTTCCTTGAATATTGCCTAATACCCACCCACCTGCACCACGGGATTAGGGTTTACAGCCTCTATGCTCCCATAGTCCCTTCTGCATAACTTTTCTTTTTTAAAAAAAAAAAATTTATTTATTTATTTATGAGAGACATACAGAGATTGAGGCAGAGACACAGGCAGAGGGAGAAGCAGGCTCCACGCAAGGAGCCTGATGCAGGACTCAATCCCAGGACTCCGGGATCACGCCCTGAGCTGAAGGCAGACACTCAACCACTGAGCCACCAGGGTGTCCCTTCTGCATAACTTTTCCATCGGTCTTTGATCCCATGCGGTAATTATCCCTTTCCATCTGTGACTTGTCCACAACACTGAAAGTTCCTTAAGGGAAGAGCAAATGTCTTTCGTATATTTGTATTCACAGTTCCTGCCATTCAAGACACGCTTTCTGGATACCTGGTTCTAGAGCACCCAGCAGGGAATGAATGAGGGACAAGCACTGAGACGCTACAGAACCAGAATACATTGTCTTCTTCTATTACAGCTTTGAAAATAAGAAGGAAGAGATGAGGGTGTGTTTTCTGCCTTTGTTTTTGATAGCACTCTGGGGCTTTTTCTTTCTCTTGCTTGAGATATCTCAAGGGTGTGGTTCTTTATGTACTTTTATGTGAAGAGTGGTCCTGTCATACGTGCACAGAGCTGACCCAGGGTTGCAAAACCTGGTTCAGCAGAAAGTGCTAACTACTACCTAGTAAGGGCTCTGTAAGTATTTTAACTCAGAAAAGACAAGGTCTCTTCCCTCAAGAAAGGGAACCGAAGATCTTAAAGGCTTGTTGCAATGGAGCCATATATCTCTTTGTCATAGTATCCTAAAGTGGCCCCATCTGTTATTAATGTCCTGGGTAATCTCTTTCCCTTTAGTGTGGGCAGGCCTAGGGATGTGTTTCCAACCAACCAAATATGACAAAGGGGCTGGGATGTCTTTTTAATAGAATGTATCTCTTGATGGTTTGGATGAAACAAATTGCAAAGTTGGGAGACCCATGTAATAAGGAACTGAAGGTGGCCTCCAAAGCAGGTAGGAACTGAGGTTCTCAGTCCAAAAGTTCTCAAAAAACTGAATTATGTGAACTCAGAAGTGGATCTCTCCCCAGTTGAGCCTTCTGATCAGATTCTAGCGCTGGTTAACAACTGATTGCAGCCTGGTAAGAGACCCTGAAACCCACCCAAGCCATAACCCACAGAAAATATTTGAAGCCACCCACTAGTGGCAGTTGGTTAGGCAGTGAAGGATAACGAATGTAATTTTCTTTATCCCCATTGAAATATAGCTACTTCGGAAAAAAAATCCATTTTTCAGCAGGTTGCATAGAAAGCCATCATCAAATAAATGTTTCACTAAAATTGAAATACCCTCTAGGGATCCCTGGGTGGCACAGCGGTTTGGCGCCTGCCTTTGGCCCAGGGCGCGATCCTGGAGACGCGGGATCGAGTCCCGCGTCGGGCTCCCGGTGCATGGAGCCTGCTTCTCCCTCTGCCTGTGTCTCTGTCTCTCTCTCTCTCTCTCTGTGACTATCATAAATAAATAAATAATTTTTTTAAAAAAATGAAATACCCTCTA